>NC_037677.1:112492273-112792273 GCF_003255815.1 Theropithecus gelada | reverse complement strand
ACATGACTGCTCAGATGTAGAAGTACAAGTTTATTGCATGCCCTTCTGCTTCTACGCCAGACCCAGGCTTATTCTCAGGACTTCTCAGCCAATTCTAGCTTTGCTAGCTTCTCAGTGGGTTTGCCTTATCTAGAGCAGAGGCCAATTGCATAGTGTCTTGTTTCTGTGCAAAGGTATTTGTACTTTTTCCGTGGCCTAGGCAAGCCAGGGACAAAATAACAGAACTGTTTATAATACTCCAGCTGTTGAGTGCTTAAACCCTCTGTACCTTCCCTAATTGATTGAGTGCTTAAACCGTCTGTACCTTTTTCTCAGTTGAGATTGTTGCTCACTGGGAACCAGGATAGAGCCATCTTTTAAGTCTCTGAGTTTGTCCTGGGGCTAGATTATGAGGCTTCTGGGAATCTCCTGCTTGGGCAGGAGGGTGGTTGTGTGCATGATTGGTTGAGCATGTTTGTCTGTTTGGACTGGCACCCATGTGTCAACTTCCCCCAGCTGCCTCTCTCTGATGCCCCTTCCCAGATGCCTGTGCTGCTGCACAGTCCCCTCCAGCCAGAGCTGTTATTATTTGGAGACCTGCTGTGAAGGCTGCATCTATCAGCCAGCTGACACGGGTGCCTGTGGAGATATGTGGAGCCTATTTTCTGATTCTTTCTGCTGCCTCTGGTGCACCTGGTTCCCTTCAGCCCAGCAGTCAGAAAGTGGGGGCTTCTTGGACCCCTGATGTCTGGGAGCCCCACTTGCATTGTTTTTGGAGCCTGGCTTGCTGGAAGTCACAGAGAATTACAAACAATTGTAGTTGATTCATATGAATTTTTTGTTTGTAGCTGAAGCGATCTTTTGGAATGAATTTTGGGAGTCGATAGAAATGTGTTCTTTACACTTGACAGTAGGTTTGGTAATATGCTCTGCTGATGGCTGGGTGTGGCCACTCATTGACAAGTGGCTTTCTTCTAGGGGATACTGGGCTGGACCTCCTCCAGCCCTAATACCTGCCTTCATTTCTAGCACTCCTCCCCCATCTCACCCCATTCATCTCCATAAGGCTTGGCCAGATTGATCCCTGTTCTTCAAAATGCTCATCCACACCTGCTCCTATGTCTTTGGATGGATTGATTCCCCTACCTGGAGTTCTTTTACCTCTTTTCAGCACCCCATCCTAAGAAAAGTAGCCAGGGTCTGCCATTAATGGGGCTGGCCCAGCTGGGGATATAACATGATTTGGATTTGTGTCCTCCCCTTAATCTCAAATCTCATATCAAACTGGAGGAGGGGCCTGGTGGGAGGTGATTAGATCATGAGGGTGGATTTCCCCACTGCTGCTCTCATAATAGTGAGTAAGTTCTCATGAGATGTAATGGTTTAAAAGTGTGTGGCCCGTCCCCCTCAGCTCCCTTTCTCTCCCGCTCCGCCATGGTAAGATGTACTTGCTTCCCTTTCCACCATGACTGTAAGTTTCCTAAGGCCTCCCAGCCATGTTTTCTGTTCAGCCTGTGAGTCAATGAAAGTCTTTTCTTCATAAATTACCGAGTCTCAGTTAGTTCTTTATAGCAGTGTGAGAATGGACGAATACAAGGTGCTTGTCTCTGGTGTGTGTGGGGAGAGCGTACTCTCATTTCCACACGGTTCTCTAATGTCTTACTATGACCATATTCACAGCCACTGTGACATTTTCCTTTGAAATCTTTGAGAAGGTACCACCCAATGCCCCTTATAGATATACTGCTGCTTTTGCTTATTCTTCAAAACTCAGCCCAAATCCTTTCTGCTGGAAGTCAGGTTGCCTCTGACTCACCCCACCCCCCAAGTGGGAGTTCTGCCCACCCCTCTGTTAGCACTTTTCTCCCACTCTCAGAATGATCTATCTGCATATCTGGCTTCCCACACCAGATTGAGCTCCTAGAGATGATGGATCTTGTCTTTTATTTTGAATCCCTGGCACCCAGTGCAGTGCTGAGCACATAGTAGGGGCTCAATAGATGTTTGATGAACGAAAGTGGAAAAGATGACAAAGTTTAGAGGAATCGGTGTCTTGTGTGGGCTGAGTGTATGCACATGCTTCTTGTGTGTTCATATTTGGTAGCCTAGGTTCTTTTATGAGGGTGAGGCAGAACTCTGGTAGTGTAATTGATGATCACGTTGTCAGTGAATCCAAATCTTATCTTATTCTTGAATCTAAAAATCTTTCTCCATTTTGTTCCCTCACCACCATTTTTTGGAGTGGGTGGCAGAGGTGAGGGGGGCGGGGACAGTGTTTGGACGTAGAATGAATCAGCAAGTATTTACTTTCCCAGGTTTGTACAAGGCGTGAGCAGGGACTCCAGGGGACTTAGCAGATACTGCCTCTGTTTTCTAAGCACCAACAGTTTCATTGGAGATCCAAGGCTGGTTGGTCTGTGGGTGCTGTCCTCTTCCAGTGCAAGAGGAAGCTTTACAGATAGGCGACCCTGAAGGAGAGGCTACTACAAGAATGGTTTGGGAGATGGTTTTGAAGGAAGCTGAATGTCTAATTGGGCAGGATAAGGGCAACCCCGGGAAGCAGGAGGTGGGAGGAGGACAGTCTGAATGGAGGTGGAGACCAAAACAAATACAGTGTTGTGTTTATGGGATGTTGAGAGGGCAGCAAACCTGGTAGACTCTGGGTTAGGATTGGATAGAGCCAGTGATGGAGCCTTTGTGTTTACTGTGTTTAATGTGTTTACTGCAAAAAAAAACCCTCTCTTTTCTTCTGCCCCCTAACACTCTCAGTATGATTTGAAGAGATTTTTGTCTACCAAGTGAGTAGTATTGGCTATTGAGTTTTCTCGTTTATATTACTCATTTTTATTACTCCTTTAGTTACTCAAGGACTACCAGTCAGTGACTCAGCACTCCCAATCAGCATGAGTATTAAACTCCTGAGTTGATGAAATTCCACCTCCTTAAGAGGGAAACAAATGATATTTTAGATAGCTTGAACAATGATTTTCTTGGTTATTTAAAAACCTAGGCAGCAGAGTTTAGACTTGTTCTAGAAAGCCCAAGGAAGTCATTGCAGCTCTTTAAGCAGAGAAATAGCATGCACTGTCAGCACACCATAAAACTGTCCATATTGTATGTGGGGTGGCAGAAGATAATGGTTGTTTCTGCTGACGAACTGACTTAGTGTGTGCCAGGCATGTCAATGAGCGCTCCACATACATTAACTCACTTTCTCCCCAGAATGACCCTGGTATAAACTAAATGTTTTTGTTTTCCCCAGAGTCATATGTTAAAATCCTAACCCCAATGTGTGCATTAGAAAGTGGGGCCTTTGGGTATAATTAGGTCATAGGGTAGAGCTCTCATGAATGGCATTAGCACCCTTATAAAAAAAAGAGTAGAGAGCTTCAGCTTTCTGCTCTTTGCCATGTGAGGACACAGGAAGAAAGCTGCCGTCTGCAAGCCAGGAAGAGAGTCCTCGCCAAGATCCCCACCCTGTTGGCACCAGGATCTTGGACTTCCAATCTCCAGAACTGTGAGAAATATTAGTTGCTAAATAAATCTTTGTGGTTTCAGATATTTTGCTATAGCAGATCAACTGACTAAGAGAATCCTCATAAGAGTTACATACTCACTAATCTCCATTTCTTTTTTTTTTTTTTTTTGAGAAGTCGTCTTGCTCTGTGCCCCAGGCTGGAGTGCAGTGGCGCGATCTCGGCTCACTGCAAGCTCCGCCCCCCCGGGTTCACGCCATTCTCCTGCCTCAGCCTCCGGAGTAGCTGGGACTACAGGCGCCCGCCACCTCGCCCGGCTAATTTTCTTGTATTTTTAGTAGAGACGGGGTTTCACCGTGTTAGCCAGGATGGTCTCGATCTGCTGACCTCGTGATCCGCCCGTCTCGGCCTCCCAAAGTGCTGGGATTACAGGCTTGAGCCACCGCGCCCGGCCACTAATCTCCATTTCTATCCCCAGGTCTCAGATGCTGAAATAGATTCCCAAAACTTAAGTAGAAGTTAAGAAGTCAAACTTTGCAGAAGGTCTTACAGCTAGTGAAGGACTGAATCTGAGTTCAGATCCAGGAAATTGGTCTGAATTCTTTATGACTACATTACACAGTCATCTTGGAGGGACTAGTAAGCTGAGTGGTGCTTGCCACTGGATCAAGATAAACAGTGCCATAATCAGGCCAGAGATCTCACCCAGACCCCAGAGAAATGAAAGCATGTGTCTAAGAAGGAGACTTGTACATGAATCTTCATAACAGCTTTATTCATAATAGCCTCAAACTGGAAATAGTCTAGGTGTCCATCAGTAGGAGAAAGGACAAACTGTGATACTCATCAAATGGAACACTACTCAACTATAAAAAGGAACAAAGGTTGCACACAACATGATGAATTTCAGAAACATTACACTCAGTGAAGGCAGTCCTTCGCAAAAGGGGGCAACATTCTGTATGGTTCCATTTATGTGAAATTCTTAAAACTAAACTATGATGAAAAAAACTCAACATTATTTGCTTCTGGGGAAAGGAAAGTAGAGATTGACTTGAAAGGCAAGAGGGAATCTTGTGGGATGATGGTAGTGTTCTCTATCTTAGTAGGGTTTTGGCTATAGAGGTGTATACATTTGTCAAAACTCAGCGAGTATACACCTAAGATTTGTGCATTTCACTGTATGTAAATTTCACTTTAAAAGGAAAAAAATGAAACAAATACCAACCCTGGTCAATGATGTGTTCACTGAAATATTTAGGGACAAGTATACTGGTATCTACCATTTACTTTGAAATGCATATGAAATAAGATGTATTTATATTTACTGCTGGATGGATAGAGAGGTGGATGGATGGATACATTTGTGGTAAAGCAAGTATAGAACAACATTAGTGGTAGAGTTTGGGGGTAGGAGTATGAGTGTTTATTGTAATATTCATTCAACTTTGCTACATATTTGAAAACTTTATAGTAAAATGTTGAGGAAAAAGAGATCCCATCCAGTTGGAGTCCTCTAGATAAAGAGAAATTATGTGGCCTCCATAGGCATAAATGCAGAGGTCTGGCAGAGGTGGACCACCCCAGAGGAGGAGGCAGGTTTGGGGTCTGGCTGCAGAGCATCAGGCGAGAAGAAGGCTTGGGGCCAAAATGCCTGAGGGATGGCTGCAGGGTAGGCTCTGGACTTAGATGCTGCAGTTACTTAGGAAGCTATAATAAGCACAAAAGAGGTGGTGTAAAGCAACAGAAATCTATTCCCTCTCTGTCCTAGAAATTGGAATTCTGAAATCAAGGTGTCAGCAGGCCATGCTCTCTCTGAAGGCTCTAGGAGAGGATCTGTCCTGCCACTTCCAGCTCCTGGGGATTCTCAGCAGTCCGTAGTATTCCCTGGCCTGTAGCTGCACCACTCCCATCTCTGCCTCTGTCATCACGTGGTCTTTGTCTCTGCATGTCTCTGAATATCTTCTCCTTTTCTTATGAGGACACTAGTCATTTGGGATTTAGGGCTTACCCTAATCCATCGTGATCTCATTTTAACTTAATTACCTCTGCAAAGACCCTATTTCCAAATAAGATCACATTCTGAGGTTTGAGGGGACAAGAATTTGGGAAAGAACTCTTCAACCACTACAGATGGATGACCAGCCAATGTGGGTGGCCCAGAATAAAAGAGAAGCATCAAGGAAGGACTGGGGCAAGAAACAGAGTCCAGAGCTGGCAGATAGGGAGGACACCCTAAGGAAGGTAGAAAAGGAAACCAGGTTACATTTGGCAACAGAAGG
Source organism: Theropithecus gelada (assembly GCF_003255815.1). Classification (NCBI taxonomy): domain Eukaryota; kingdom Metazoa; phylum Chordata; class Mammalia; order Primates; family Cercopithecidae; genus Theropithecus; species Theropithecus gelada. Next base: position 112,786,536 of record NC_037677.1, on the reverse strand, counting down.
AAACCAGGGCTTGGAAGAGAGGAAAACAAGGCGACTATCTTTACGGGAAAGGGCTGTGTCTCAACCTGGGCCTCTCTATCCATTTATCTCCTGCATATCTTAAAGAATTAAAATGTAAATCTCGGAAATTAAATCCATGGGTACAGTGTAAATAGAGGAGGCTTTTACAGAACAGACAAAGCTGTTCTTTTTCCTTATTAAACAGCCATGGGTGGGAAAGCACGTCTGTATGCACAGGTTTTATTTGAGATGGATTAAGGTTCGTGATGAGTGAATCTCTGAAGGATTGCAGGTGCAGTTCTCATAAGCCCGCAAAAGTTCAGCTCCTTATCTGAGGCTTATCCAAACCTGACGAAACCTTTTAGGCCAGCATGGAGGTTTGGGACCTCCAGCAGCTGAAAGTTAATATCCTGTATCAGGAAACCACCTGTATCTTGTGGGGGGCGTGGGGGAGAGACGTCTATAAATTAATGCAGACTCTGATCAGAAGCCTGCTGTGGTTTGGGGCTTCCTAGGCTTGGACCACCCACTCTCTTTGGTGGATGGATTATAAGTTCAGTCCTTTTAGCCCTTGCGGAGGAGGAGTTAATGCATCCTAGTTCTTGGGATCTTTTACCACATTTAGTTCTCACATCAGCTTATAGGATCTGGCCCCGTGACCCACCGCTGCTGTCACAGCACTGGCCTTCCTGCAGTGTGACTCCCTCACCTGCTCACTCACTTCCATGGGCCTCCATCTGGTCCCTGGGACCTGTTGTCCAAGCCCATGTGTGCCTCAGCACTCTGGAACAATCCACCTGTAGCTGGTCACTCTTCATTAGGCAGTCACCTCCTCAGAGATGCTTGCTGTGGCCATCGTGGTAAAGTATACCCTCAACACACTGCCCCGAAACTCCACCCCATGTCCCTGTTTAATTTCTTTGCAGCACTTCTAGTGGGTTTAGTTGTGTCCCCCGCAAAATTCATGTCCACCTGGAACCTCAGAATGTGACCTCATTTGGAAATAGGGTTAGTTCAATGTCTTAGTTCATCTGGAACTGTGTGTGTGTGCATGCATATATTATATATATAATACACATACAGATATACACACATACATATGCAGATATACGTGTGCATACACATATATAAATGATATACATATATATATACACATAAACAGTATATACACATACATTCCAAACTATGATAAAATACCATAAATTGGGTAGCTTATAAACAACTGAGCTTTATTTCTCAGTTCTAGAGGCTGGGAGGACCAAGATCAAGGTGCTGGCAGATTCCGTGTTTGGTAAGGGCTTAATTTCTGGTTCATAGGTGGTGGCACCTTCTAGCTGTGTCCTTACGTGCTGGAAGGGGTAAAGCAGATCTCTGGTGCCTTTGTGTAGCCCCAAGGGCCCTAATCTCATTCCTGAAGGCTCTGCTTCCATGACTTAATCACCTCCCAAAGCCCCCACCTCCTAATACTGTTGCCTTGGTGATTAGGTTTCAACCTGTGAACTTTGGGGAGACACCAACATTCAGACCCTAGCAATGAAGGATCTTGAGAGGAAATCGAGGATTTAGGATAGGCCACAAATCCAATGACTGGTTGTTCTTTTAAGAGGAGAGGACACGGAGAGAAGGCCACATGAAAACAGAGGCAAAGACTGGAGATGTACTGCCACCAAAAGCAGGAAGAAGCAAAGAAGAGTGATTTCTTAGAACCTTCAGAGAAACCTTCAGCATGACCCTCCTGTCACCTTAATTTTGATCTTCCGAACTCCAGAACTGAAAAAAACATAAATATATACATATTTAGATATTTAGATATAAATTATACTATATATTTATATATATATTTATATATATTTATATATATATTTTTATATATATTTATATATATATTTATATATACACATTTTTTTTTGAGATCGAGTCTCGCATTGTCACCCTGACTGGAGTGCAGTGGCACGGTCTTGGCTCACTGCAACCTCAATCTCCCAGGTTCAAGTGATTCTCTTGCCTCAGCCTCCCTAGTAGCTGGGATTACAGGTGCCTGCCACCACATCCAGCTAATTTTTTTTTAGTTTTAGTAGAGACGAGGTTTCCCTATGTTGGCCAGGCTGGTCTTGAACTCCTGAACTTGTGATCCACTTGGCTCAGCCTCCCAAAGTGCTGGGATTACAGGCATGAGCCACTGTGCCTGGCCTTTTTTTCTTTTTGTTTTTTTGAGACATCAAATTTGTAGTAATTTGTTGCAGTAGTCCTAGTAAGCAAATACAGTACTCAACACTGTCTGAAATTACTTTTCATTTTTTGGTTTACTTGTTCCTTGCTAGAATACAAGCTACAGAAGAGCAGGGCCCTGGCTGTGATATTCATCCCCATATTGCAGTGTCTAGAACAGAGCCGGGTGTTATTGAATCAGGTGTATTGAACCTTATGAGTGTTCAGTAAGTATTTGTCAAAATAATTAACCTTGTGAGATAGGATTGGTTGTCTTCATCTCTGGTTGATGAAACATACATTCAGAGAAGTTTAGTAACTCACCCCAAATCAAACGTTTGGCAGAATCAGGATTCAAACTCAGACTTTCTGTTCTGAGGTTTCACTGAATAGGGTTTGCAAGTTTGGGCCTGAGCTGAATTGCTGGGAACCAGGCAGAAAAATCTGAGTGCCCAAATGCTGGTCTCTCTTACCTTTCCCTGACATAGCAATCAGTTTGCCCTCTACAACAGGAGTTGGAGATCCCCAGGCCATGGACTGGTACTGGTCTGTGGCCAGTTAGAAACCAGGTTGCACAGTAGGAGGTGAGTGACTGGCAAAGGAGCATTACCACCAGAGCTTCACCTCCTGTCAAATCAGCACTGGCATTAGATTCTTATAGGAGCTTGAACCCTGTTGTGAACTGCACATGTGAAGGATCTAGGTTGCATGCTCCTTATGAGAATTGTCTGATTATCTGAGGTGGAACAGTTTCATCCTTAAGCAATACCCTTGCCCCTTCCATGGGAAGGTTGTCTTCCATGAAACCTATCTCTGGTGCCAAAAAGGTTGGTGACCACTGCTCTCAAGAATGTTAAGCAAATATTAAAAGGCTGTGAGTTTGAAGGACACAGAATTAGCAGTCTGGCATGCTGTGTGTCTCAGTCTGGCTGTGAAAGTATAACAAAAGAGATAGTATTAAGTTAGCAGGGCAATTTAAAACAAAAGGAGTTCTTTGTGAAGGTATTAAAGAAAGCTCAGTGGGGGAAGTTTTTCCTATGCTTGGCCATGAAGGAAAAGGAAACAGTACTTTAGCGCAGGGGTTGGCAAACTATGGCCTAAATGCTGACCACCTATTTTTGTAAATAAAGTTTTATCGAAACACAGCCACACCCATTCATTTACATATTGTTTCTGGCTACTTTTGCACTACTGTGGCAGAGTTGAATGATTTCCACAAAGACTGTCCGGCCTGCGAGATGAATGCTGAAAACATTTATTACCTGGCTCTTTACAGAAAATGCCAGGGAAACATCTCTTGTTCCTTGTCTGACTTCTTTCCTGTGTCTTCATAGCAGGTTTTTAATCAGAAGTCATAAAGAGTGGAAATTTCAGAAATGGTTCTCAGTCTATGTAGGGAATTAAGATGAAGATATTGATGATGAGATGAGCTGACCAATGGCTCAAAGGTGCTCCTAAATGCTGATGTATCTTCTTAATTCAGGCATGTCGCAAACACTTATTGATGCCCTGCTATGTGTGAATCAGTAGGCCAAGGGTTGAATCACCAAAAAAAAGTTAAAGTTGCTCAGTGTGTTTGTTTCTTTTGTAATTATTGAACATCGGTAATCCGTATATGTAGGGTAATTCTATATCAACCAGAATACTTAATCATTCAGAAACCCAGCTCTGGATCTAGCTAAATATTGTATACTTAGTTGCATATTGACAAAATCTATACCAGAAATTTTAATTAACCTTTCAAATTCCCTTTCGATTTCTTCAGGATAAATTAGAAAACATAGAGTGTCTACTGGGTTCATCTGCAGACAGGGGTAGTTTATATTTGACCCAGCAAGGTGAGGGTGGGGGTCAGGAATGATTCATTGGAAATGGCTTTGTTTGCTTGACTATCTGGTGGGGAAGAATTCATGGGTTACTTTTAGATATTCTGTTCTTATTTATCGTCCACTTTGGCAACATTGATTTACTGAAGAGACTCAATTTGTAAATAGTAAAACAAACTCACGGGATATGTAGAAACTACTTTCTGCATATTCAGCAGGTCAAGAGACTGCAAATTATTAGTAACTCACCAGCTATCCTGAGGCTCCTCATTTAAGGTTTTATCCTGAGACACCTTTTTATAGAAGGTTGACTCTCCTTGGCTCAGGTCCAGTGCTGGCACAGGTAATTTGGGGAGGCAGAGTGGTCTGTAAGCAGGTCTAAATGCAAGAGTATCCCCTTCATGGTTGGGTTAGAGAGGGTCTGCATCCCTCTGTCTGTCTTCTCAGGTAACAGGACACAGAATTTTCCCAACAAAAGCAGGATTTGTGTCTCTTAGGATACTGGTTCTTCTCTGCTGGCTACATCAGAAAATACAACACAGATGTGATTGATGGTGAGGGATTAGTGACATTTCCGTGAACTTGGGACTTGATGAAACCCTTTATCTTTTATTCCCAAAGTGTGGTTTTGTTCATCTTGCCTCCCCAGAGTGTGTTTGGTTTTATTTCCCTTTGAATGGTAAAGGATATGTTAATAGATTTTTAAGAATCAACTCAAAAAACCCCAAAGTCTTAAAAACACTTTCTGTTTTTTTTCCGTCCCCAAACTTTAATAGCCCCTGGAGTGGGTGTGGAGGTGGCAGGAGTCTTTTGTATTTTCCAAACCTGCTGTTTGTAGAAGTGGCTGTTATGACTGCAGCAACATAATTGCTCTTAAAATGCCTCAATAAAAAAAAAAAAAAATCTATTTTTATTTTGTAATCTTGAGGCTCCTTGGCTTCCATTTTTCCAGGCCACTTTAGTAACTTCTGAAAATTAGCCTGACAAACACGGTTTCCCAGCTTGACCAAGGAACAGTTGTTTGGTGGGGGGTGGGGGGGGTTGGCTGCGTGTGTGGAGGGGCCTGGGAGAGATGGAGGGGGTAGGAGTTGTACAAAGCCGGTGGGGATTTGAGTCCTAGATGGCAGCTGTTTCTGCCTTCGCTTGACCACTTCAAAGGAAGCATAAAGTATAGAAAATGCACTCTCCAACACTCCCCTGGGACTGCCTCTGTTTCCCCAGCCTTGGCTGAAAATGGAAATGAATCCTCTCTGATTCCTGTTCTATCCTTGGTGCCCATAACTGCTTGCAGGGCTGGCCGGGTGGGGTTTCCAGTACTGTGGAGGGTCCAGCCCCACACTCCCATGAAATTGTCTTTGCTTTTCTGAAACCATGCTTTTAACAGGATGTGCTCAGGGTGACACCAGATGGGCAGGAGCTGGTCAACTTTGAGATAGGGGATTGCCACAGGGGTGAAGGTGCTCCAGGCAGCCTCTTTCAATTCTCAGAGTCTGCAGTTTGACTCTGTGGATTCAGCCTCCAAACAAAGCGAGTTCTGTGTTTGCCTTGGATGATTCATTCACCCTTCACCAGGCCATGAATTGTGTTGATGTGATTTGGAATGACCCTGAAAGTGGGGGCTCTTGGGGGGAACCATGGGTTTTCTGGAGCTGGTGGTGATGCTGAGGGCAGGTCCGTGGAATGGCCTTAACACCTGGGGGTTCCCTAGCAGCCTATGCTGCCCGCTTTCTGCAGGCAAATGGCCTCATATGGACACATGTGCACACCCAACCAGCAAACCTAAACTCTTAGTCTTTGGTAGGAATGAAGATTTATTTGTGTGCATTCAGGTAGATACTCCTGGCCCATAGGGACAAGGAATGGGGGTGCCCATTCAAAGCTTGCATTGATATCAGAGCAGGCAAAAAGCCCCAAACTACTAAGAAATTAAATTACTCTTTAAGTCACAGACAAGGACAAAAGAAATGATTCATTTAGACTATGTAGTGTTAGCCAGGCAGCTCCTAACCTACTTTTTTTTTTTTTTTGAGACGTAGTCTCGCTTTTGTCCCCGAGGCTGGAGTACAATGGCGCGATCTCAGCTCACTGCAACCTCCGCCTCCTGGGTTCAAGTGATTCTCGTGCCTCAGCCTTCAGAGTAGCTGGGATTACAGGTGGCTCCACCATGCCTGGCTAATTTTTGTATTTTTAGTAGAGACAGGGTTTCACCATGTTAGCCAGGCTGGTCTTGAACTCCTGACCTCAGGTGATCTGCCTGCCTCTGCCTCCCAAAGTGCTGGGATTACAGGCATGAGCCACCGCACCTGGCTACCTAACCTACCTTTAACTGAAAACTAACTCAGACTTGCTCACACCGCCCTGATCCCTGAATAACTAGGCCTTTATTTTTCTTTTACATGCTTTAGCTCGCTTTAAAATGTTTTGAGGATATTTGGAGACTTGAGGAGACAGTCTAGTTAAAAACTTGTGCTTTTTTTCCCCTGGCAATTTGTAAGTTGTCCTTTCTTGTAGACAGAAAAGGTAGAGTTACAATTAAGTCAGTCCGTGTGATGCTGTACTGTGTATAGCGTCAGTTTTTCACAATGTGCTGAAAAGTTTATTGCCTGGTGACAAAAAAGCCACTCTGATTTCATTTTCAAAAGTTGAATTTAAAACTCAGAATCTACTTTCTTTATAATTATGCTTCTTATTTGGCAACATACGGTGAAAATGTATACGGCCTATCAATGTGAAAGAACAGAGCCGAGGCTCTAGCCTTTTATGGTGATTACATCTACCTGTATGGGGGCTTTATGTACTTACAATTTGAATCATTTATAGATGCACACTCAACAGAGTTCTAGCATAACTAGTACTGTGGGGTTTTTTTGCTGACTAAATGATAGGCAAAGCAATTTTCAACAAATGTCTCCCAGTAGGCTGTCATCATAGAAGGCTTATAATATTGCTTTTTAACCTTAGCATTGGCAGCTATCCAGAAATTATTGCATTGATACCAAACTGCCTTGCACCAGGCAGTTGCCCTTTTCTCCATGGGAACCCAGTGAACTCTCAAGTAGGTGCCTGCTCCCCTCCCCTTGGGCTGTCTTGTTTTTTATTTCAGGGAGATCTTTTACCTGTTCATGTTCAGCTGTAGGTAGCCAAGCACATTGGAAGTTTAAAAATACAGCAAAATAATTCTCTGGATTGTGTTATTATGCCTTTAATGCATTCAATTAACATTTGGAGCTTTGTCACCAAATAAACAGTGCACATTGTTGCACAAAGAGAAAAGAAAGGGCTTTGTTTCCTACCCATCTTAGACAAAGACAGATATAGCTTTCTTCTCTCTTTCTCCTCTTCTTTTCCTTTCGTTCACTTTCAGAACCTCTTGAAATGGCTTTGGGGCATTGGTAGATCATGAGTCTGGGGTTTTGGGAAGAATTTTTTGAGACTTCTGGGAAAGTACTTGAATGAAGCAAATATCCTGGAGTTTTCCCAAAGGGGAGGTGGAGTGGAGGGTGGGATCCTGGCAGCATTCTTCAGGCTTCTGCGGGACCTTTAGTTTCTGGGCCTGCATCTTTAGAGGAGCTCTGGGGAAGGCCATGTACCCAGGCTCCCCTTCCTTCTCCTGTCTGTAGAGCACTGGCTTGGGATGGAGGCCGACTTCTTGAGAGCCCGTTGCTCTTTGTGAATTTCAGCAAGTGGAGTCCATTGATCCACTCTCATGTCCAGGTAGTGAGAGGAGCCATCTAGTGACTACCGACCTCTAGAAGTTTGATTTCAAACACCCTCTAAGTGTTGAGTACACCTGCTCTGTGCCATGTTGAGCACCAAGCACTTGAAATGTTTGGCTTTATGAGTGCAGGGGAATTGCCAGCAGTTGACACAGGGCTTATTGAAGAGAAGCACAGCCAATGTGTTGAATGAATAATGGCTTCTCATTTGGTGGGAGAATGCTATTGTGTCCAGTGCCATGTTGGCTGCAGGCTTGGTTCATGAAGCATTCCCCAGCTGTATCCCAGTTGATGTTCTTTGGTTTTCTCCTGAGTTCTGGTCCCCCTCTCTGCCTCGTCTGGGGCTCTCATCAGGCTGGAAATGCCTCCCTAGGGAGCATTTGTCTTCTCATAGAGAGCTTTGACCATCTTCACCTTCATCAGGAAAAGAGACCTTAAAAAAAAAAACCCTGGCCTAATGCATTTGCCTTGACCTTCTATAATGATGAGTGTTATAAATGGAGAAATAGATAACTATTATATATCGATGGTTTAAAGAAAATTCTGTCTTTGGCTAAGAAAAAAAGCATTGTACTGGATAACACTGGAAATATAAACTGTAATAGAAAATCAAACTCAAAGCATTGAATAAAATTGTAGAAGTCAGTGGTTCTCAACCTCCTTCTCTTATTTCCATTGCTTAAAAGATACTTCATTCAATAATATGAATGCATGAATGAATTTCAGAACCTGTTTATGTAATAATTCTGCTATGATGGACACTTAAAGAGAATTAAACTTAAGGTAGTTCATTTATCTAGTGACAAATGTAAATGTTGCACCAAAGTGTGAAACGTGTTTGGAGCGTAGCTGGAGTGAAGGTGGTGGAATCAAAAAAGGAGGGAAGAAGGGATGAGTGTCACTTCTCTAAGACAGGTGGGAAGAGAAACATACATAAATACACCAAAGAGCATACTGGGGCTCAGGGGATGTTATTCCTTGGGTAAACAGGATGTGTTGGTCAAGGAAGTTCCTTGGAAATGGTGTTTCTTGAGTTATGATTTGAATGAACAAAGGCACTGTGGCATTAGGTGCCACCTGATAAGATCTGCCCCCCGCCAAAACAGTTGCCCTTCGTGGGGGAAGAAGATGTATTCCAGCTTTAAGTCTATGAAGAGGCATAACCACTTTTCAGCCTGCAGTTAATTCATCATCTGGACCAAGGAGCATGCTGCAATCACTTGTCTACTTTTTTTTTTTTTTTTTAAGAGACAAGGTTTCCCTGTGTTGGCCAGGATGGCCTGGAACTCCTGGCCTCAAGCAATCCTCCTGCCTCAGCCTCCCAAAGTGCTAGAATTGCAGATGTGAGCCACCATGCCTGCCCCCGACCCTTATTTTTCTTAAATTGTGGTAATAAATACTGCAGATAACATAACATTTACACATTTACTTTTTTTTTTTTTTTTTTTTTTAAGAGTCTCACTCTGTTACTCAGACTGGAGTGCAGTGGTGCTATCTCGGCTCACTGCAACCTCTGCCTCCCAGGTTCAGGTGATTCTCATGTCTCAGCCTCCCATGTAGCTGGGATTACAGGCATGCACCACCATGACCGGCTAAGTTTTTTGTATTTTTAGCAGAGTTTCACCATGTTGGCCAAGTTGGTCTCAAACTCCTTACCTCAAATGATCTGCCCACCTCGGCCTCCCAAAGTGTTGGGATTACAGGTGTGAGCCACTGTGCCCAGTCCAACATTGACCATTTTAATACATTCGTGAGTGGACAATTCAGTGGCATTAAGTATATTCACATGTTGTGCAGCCATCACCACCATCCATCTCCAGAACTTTTTCATCATCCCAAACTGAAACTCTATACCCATTGAGAGTCCTCATTCTCCCCTCCACTGAAATGCTGGCAACCACTGTTCTACTTTCTAGCTCCATGAATTGGACTGTTCTAAATACCTCTTCTAACTAGAATGATAAACAATTTGTCCTTTTATGTCCAGCCTGTTCCACTCTCGCCCACCTTTTTGAAGACAGGTTTATCACAGATAAAGAGACTGCATGCCAGGGAGCAGGGACACAGGTCCTCATTCCTCTGAACCCTCAGATCCCATGGGCACCTCTGCATGGGGCTGACTCCCCATCCCATAGGTCTCAGCTTAAATACTGCTACTGCAGAGAGGTCCCTCCCCCAACCATTCCATCTGAACAAGTCCTCTTCTGCTGGCCCCTACATCCTGCTTGCTCCCTTTCATTTCCTCTGTCCCAGTATGTGTTATATATAGGGTTATGGTTTTCTCCTGATGGGCTGACTGGGTAACGAGATTATAAGATCTGAGAGGCCTGGGATGTCTACTGTCTAGATTCATATCTGCCAGTTACACTCAGTACTTTTCACCCAGTCGGTGCTCAGTAAGTACTTGCAGGGCGTGGGGAGGGGTAAAGAATGCATCTCTGTCTCTAGCCCTGGCCAGGGCTCTGCTTTGGGGGCCTCAGAGGTCAACGCAAACTTACTGCTGCCTTTTTTTACTAGAATCCTCGCTGCCTTCATCTAGATTTTCCATGGCAAATGTTGAGATTTCAACAGTTAGATTTCAACTGCTCCCCTTGTGTAGCCTGACAAGGGTCTGGATGCTTTCTTTGTGCCCATCTGTGGATGGGTGCTCAGGGAAGGTAAATGAATTTTATTAACCTAAAGAAAACACAGTTAAAAGCTATAACCTGCTATAGAAAAGTCAACCCTTGCGTTCTTGGGCCAGATAAAATGGCTTTTGGGTGAGTTCCTTCATTGGGTTATCCATGCCACTAACTCCTAGATTATCATGTTAATTTGGCCTTATTAATATTAAAAATAAGATAGCAGTTCTCAGGCCTGGAGAATTAGAAAATAACTCCTTGAATAAGGCTGATGTCTTAGACTGTTAGTTTTAGAAGGGACATCACTGAGCACCTCATCCAACTTATTGTATGAAGAAAATTGCAGGCAGGTGACATCAGGGGCCACACAGGGTCTTCCGGAGATGCTGGTCGAGCAGACACTGGAGCCTAGGGCTCCAGCCTCATGACCTCAAATGGACTTTTTTTTTTGAATGAAAAAATAATAGACAAATATGAAGTATTCACAGAATATTTGCATTCAGGAGGAGTTAAGCCTTTTTCTAGACTACTTGGTGCTTTTATTAACTAATGCAAGTATTGCAGTCATCATTTTTTCTACTTTGTTGCCTTTAAAACCCTGTCTTCCATTCAAATGTAATACTTTGATCATTTAAATAGCACAGTTACCTGAACACAACTGTGAAAACCTCACGTTACTCCTTCATTGAGTTTTAACGTCAAAATTCCCAGGACCATTAGTGGTTCTTGAAAAAGGGACAGAGACGTGACCCTGTGTGAGCAGGTTGCCTTCCAGTTGTCACCATAACAGCGTGGAGGGGCACTAGCTTGAGCTGAGGTGCAAGAAGCACTTGAAGTTTGCTTAAAGCTCACAAGGGCCGGGGTATGAATTGCAGTGAAAATTGTTCCATTTCTCTGGGGAGAAAGTGCTAATCCTTATAAATGCAGTACTCTCATTTGTCAAGAGAATCTTATTTCTTTTATGTTATGTTCACCTGAAATACAGTAGGAGTTTGCTTGTGATTAATTAAGCAGATGATAAATGGCACTTAAAATGAACATTCAGCACCTCCCACTGCCCCCCACGTTTAGACAGAATACAGAGGTAATTGGATGGGAAACAGTATGGCATTTAAACATGGGCTGGTTTTGTTTGTTTGTTTGTTTGTTTTGTTTTTTTTTAAGAGCCTTTCCTCTGCCTTATACAGGTAAAGAAAGACTGGCCTTTCAGAATTGTGTAATGTCACAGACATATGTGGAAACCAATCATTGTGCCTGCCCCATGCCCTCATTTTGTAAGTGTGTCTGCTCAATTGACTGTTGGCAAAACTTTGCTTAGTGGCGCATCAGTCGTTAGGAGCTGCCACCACCTCTGCGTGAAGTAATGTGGCTTTTCTCTCTTGTCACTTAGTTCCTCAAGGAGGTTGCATCAGGGAGTTACATTTCATCACTGGTGAAACACAAGCCTGTTTGGAAAAGGCAAGGTTGTCTGGGACTGTGCTAACCACATTAACCCTCAGAAGCACCTCTCCTTCCCGGGGACTGTCACTGGTACAGCGAAGCCTGGTGCCCTCTCCGTGAGCACTGGGGGCTCTCCTCCCTGTGCTGCCACTCTGGGCCCTGCACTCAGGGTCTGGGCAGGCTGTAGAATGGCTGCCACCGGCTGCTCCTGTGTTCCAAAGCTCTGGGAAGGAATTCCCCTGGGTTCTTGCTCTCCCACCTACTACCCCCAACCTCCCAAAAAAGAATAAAGTAAAATAAAATTTCAAAGATAGAAAGAGCAACTTTCCTGGAAGCATACCAGACTCCATGTCTGGATATCAACTTGGGGTGCACCAGAGTCCATGCCTAGATATCAGTCCAGTCCTGTGGGACATTGTGAGCAGCACCGTTATAATTAAAACAGTGACAATAATAATGGCACCTAGCCTTTATTGCCCTGCTGGTGTTCCGCAGACTCTGAGATTAGAATTCCTGTGCAAATGATTTATTAAGGAAGCGCTCCCTGAAGAAACTAATAACAGAGTTGGGGTGGGGAGCAGGGCAGGGAGGGGGAGAAGCCACGCATGGGAGCAGATTCAAATGAGGCCCTGTCTGATCCCAGGAGGGGCTCCAGAGCATAAATAATCCCCGAGATGTGTCCTGCCCAGATGCAAAGAGCTGGGCTTCTGAATCCAACACGAGTCAGTCACTGGTTAATGGGGCACCTGGCCTCGGTGGGGAGTGGGAGTGTAAACAGGCTGGGTAGCTTGGTGCCAGGGGTGCTCCTTTGAGGGCCACAGGTGCAGGCTCTGAGCAGCAACAAGCACGGAAGCTGGTGAGTGGGTTCAAAGGAGGTCCACCGGGATGGGGTGCTGTCTTATGTATCATCACAATTAATGTGGGTGGCACTATTAATAGCCTGTCTTACAGATCATCAGCCTAGCACCTCTGTGCATCAAGTACACAGCTCCTCCAAAGCCTGGAGATTTCATAAACCAGGCGAGGAAGCTGAGGCTGTGAGAGGTTAGGTAAGGCATCAAGATCACAAAGTTAGGAAGTAGCAGAGCTGGGATTTAAGTTCAGGTCCTCTCTCCTCTCAGTCTCTCTCTATCTGCTTCCCTTACCGATGCATTCTCATACCACCGTGCTGTATGTTACGCTGCATTGTTACAGGCCTTCACTTGAGCAAGGTTCTTTCCTTACATTCAGAACAGCTACACTCTGCAGACTTTAAAAGCCTCAAGGAAAAAAAATACATTTTTTGATGGAAAAACACACAAAAAAAGCTTGTATTTTGAGGCGCAGGAGTGCTGGATTGATGCCTCTGGAGCTACATGAGGGCCTAGAAAAGGCCTGTGTCCTGCACTGCCTGTGGATGGACTGTGTCTGTTGGGGACATGTGGGCCCTTGGTGAGAGCTGTCCCACCGGGGAGACTCTACCCAGGGCTCTGGTTAAACAGCCAGAAACATCGGTGACCAATGTGACCGATTTTCCCGGGACATCCTGCTTTGAGAACTGGAACTAGCCTCGTGTCCAGGCAGAGAAATTGCCCTGAGACAGGCCCCAGCTCTCTGCTGTGACCCTCTGATGAGACATATGAAATAGAGCCTGAGCAGCTGGCCGGGAGGCCCACCTGTAGTGCCACCTCCTCTTGAGGTCAGAGCCTGGTGAGCGAAGCAGCTTTTTCTGGTGGCCAGATGTCACCCCCGGCCTGTTGGGTGTTGGTTTGGGGCTGTACCCAGGGCCACAGGTCCCTGCCAGGCCTCATGAAGGAAGATGTGTTGCTCCTCTGGGGAAGCACAGTCATTGGTCATTAGCATGGAAAGTGAGGGAATCTCTGGGAACTGGGGACACTGATGGATGCTGGCATGTGGGCCCAGGGATAAGGTTGTCATCTGCCCTCCTTCAAGCTGCGTGGACCTCTCCATTGGCAGCTGGCCAGGAGGTGACTGGCATGGGCAGCCCATGACATTTGAGGGCTCCCCTGTGCCATCTGGGGGCTTTGGTGGGCAGCTCCTCCGATGCCTGGAAATTTCATGAACCAGTTGCTAGAGGGTCAGGAAAACCGTCTGTCTGAGTCAGTCTTTACAGTGTAGGGAGAATCACAGGGTCTGTTACTGTGCATTTCATGAACAATTGGGCTGTCACAAAAACAAATAACTTTCTTAGAAGACTTCCAAAAGGAGTGGGTACCACATTTTGTGAAAATGTTCCATGCAGCCTTGGGAAGCACTTCCAGCAGCCAGTGCCCTGGAGTACTCCTAAGCAGTGCTGTGCAGGGTAGCTGGCCCAAGGCAGTGACCTTCACCTAGTAAATTCCAAGGGAGGCAGTGGAGTGATTCATCTGGGGAACTGGAGACCTGTCCCAGGTCCTGATAACGAGACTGAAGCATATCCCTGGAGAGAACGAGAGGGACCAAACACTCTCTCAGCCTTCAGGAGCTTAGACGGAAGTTGGGATCGGTAAGTGGGCAGAGATGCTGTCCTGCCTGCCCTGTTACAGAGGAGCCTGGAAGCAAGATGCTGAGTGTAAGAGTAGGTGAGTGAGCAAGAGGCAGAGAAGGAAGAGGAAGCAAAAGAAGAGAGAGGACCAAGTGTCCCAGCCTGCCAGAGCCCAGGGCCTTTCTGGAGAGGAGAGGGCTGGGAAAAGGGAGAACCAGCGGTGCTGTTCTCTACCCTCCCTGTGCCATGCCTTGGTCTTCATCCATCAGGCTCTGTCTTCTTGGTGCCTAAAACTACTCTGGGGTGGGAGTGGGGCCATGAGTTCAGGCTACCCAGGTTTCACATTCACATAACTTGCTCTTGATTTTGAGGAAGTGAACCTCTGTGAGCCTGAAATTCCCCCGTGGAATGGATATAATGGAGGGAAGCTCATGGGGCTGTGGAGATGATTCCCTGACAAACACATTTAAAGTCTCAGTGAGGATAGGCTTTTAGAATTGGGTTGGACCCATTGTTGTAAGCTCCCTGAATGGGAGTTGATTTCCAGTGCGGGGTACTGTCTGTACTCACCAAGTCTTGTCTGACTGAGGAGAGTCAACCTTGAACCCCAGGCCCAGCAGCAAAACAAGTTTCCTCATGTTTCTGAAGAGCACTGAGGAAGGATGAAAGGAAATTGATCAACACATGCTGTACTTGTTCCCTATGAAGAAAAGAATGCATGTTTCCCTTCAATATTCAAGACTTGGGAAAAGTCAAGAAGGCAAAGAGAAATGAAGAGGGCAAAATGTATCTGTCCAGCCAGACATTTGGGAAGGCTCTTGAGCAGCCTTGATTCCAAAAGGTCAGTTACACTGTGTCAGGTCATGACAGACACCTGGGCTGCCTTTGGCTGGATGGATGCATGGGGGAAACCAGCATCTGGAGATGTCTTCCTGGAGTGCTTAGCTCTGACTGATACTTGAAGGTGGATGTCATTGTTTGATACCTTAGTGACTGTAACTTTCAGACCTGGGCTTTGTTTACTTCCTGCTGCCCATCTAAGAATGGACCTGGGCATCTCTTCAACTGGCAAAGAGAGTCAGGTTCATTGCATTTATCTCCTTTTCTGATATTTGGGAATGGGATCAGCTGGATTTCTAGCACTCCTAGAAATCTGACATGAAGCAGATGGCAGTTTGTTGACACCTGTGTCACTGAGCTGCTTTTGGGTCATTTCTGATTTAGAAGATGGGAACAGCTTGATCTGGTTGGAACCAGTCTTAGCGTCTAGGGAGTTCCTGAATGTAGTTCGGTGAATGTTACTTGCCACAGTATCAAGGGCTCTCCAGATCTGCTCATTCTGCAACTTTCACAAGTGTTTGTTTAGGCTTTTGACTTCTGGGGGTTGGGGGTGTGGAAGAGGGTGATTACAAAAAGAGTGAGGTTCAGTCCAAGCTCCGCCACTGAAAACATTTGCTCTTTACTAAATATACAATACATGTTTTCTTTGTGTGGTTTCTGCACAAAATATAGTTCCAGCAAGTTAGCTGTTGTGTTGATTGCTATTATTGCAATCATTAGGTCAGTTAGTCATTCCATTTGGCTTATGGAATACTATCATCATTGCGCTATACAAGGGACAGTCCTTTTCATTGGTTTATCTGGATTTTTCTCCCTGCACGCCCCATTTCTGCCCTCCCCACCTTTGCCCTCCACATCTCTGACCTCCCCACCACCCCCAGACCCCAGTTACATGTGTTAAATCTGTGTTCTTTAATATATATGCATCCTTCAGCAAGATACTCATGTGCCCATCTTTTAAAAAATGCAAATGATATTTCACTACAGAGCTTGCTTAGTTTCTTTCCATTTTTACTCAAAAAAAAAAAAGATCAACTTGGCCGGCGGCAGTGGCTCACGCCTGTAATCCCAGCACTTTGGGAGGCCGAGGCGGGTGGATCACGAGGTCAGGAGATTGAGACCATCCTGTCTAACATGGTGGAACCCTGTCTCTCTTAAAAATACAAAAAATTAGCCGGGCGTGGTGGCGGGTGCCTGTAGTCCCAGCTACTTGAGAGGCTGAGGCAGGAGAATGGCATGAACCTGGGAGGTGGAGCTTGCAGTGAGCCAAGATAGCGCCACTGCACTCCAGCCTGGGCGACAGAGCAAGACTCCATCTCAAAAAAAAAAAAAAAAAAAAAAAAGAACTCATATTTTTGTGTACATAGCTAGCTCACTACCTCTGCTTCAGGATGTTTTTGGTAAATTCTTAAAAGAAAAAATGAATAGCTCATTGAGATATTATTGTGGCCACTTTATAGATAACTAAACTAAGAAGCTCAGTCCTCCAGCATGAGGACACATGTTGAGATGGATGGCAGAGCTGGGCCTTCCTCCTGTCTCCTGGCCCAGGGCCCTTTCCATTGTGAGGCCAGCAGTGGTGACTTGTGTCTGTAAGAGTCTGGCCTTCGTGGTCCTATGGGTGCATCTTTTTCAACTCCTTGGGCCAGAGGCTGAGTGCCTGGGCTCTTGGCCTCTCCTTGCCCCATTCTCTCAGTCTGCACACGTGACTGCCTGCAAGCATTTCTGCCTCCATTTCCTGATCTCTGCTTCTCGACAAGAGATAGCAGTACCTCCCACACACCAGGGCAGAAAGTAATAGCACAAGCACCTTATGATACCTATAGGCATAAGAATAATAACATCCGGCCGGGCGCGGTGGCTCACGCCTGTAATCCCAACACTTTGGGAGGCGGAGACGGACGGATCACGAGGTCAGGAGATCGAGACCATCCTGGCCAACATGGCGAAACCCCGTCTCTACTAAAAATACAAAAAAAATTAGCCGGGTGTAGTGGCGGGCACCTGTAGTCCCAGCTACTTGGGAGGCTGAGGCAGGAGAATGGCGTGAACGTGGGAGGCACAGCTTGCAGTGAGCCGAGATCGTGCCATTGCACTCCAGCCTGGGTGACAGAGCGAGACTCCATCTGAAAAAAAAAAAAAAAAAAAAAAGAATAATAATAACATCCTTGTACCTGGGTTCCCAGAAATGGAGTCCAGTAGGCTTATTTCAGCTCATTATTGTCATCTACCTCAAGAGCGTCATCAAAATTGCCTCTCTACCAGGAACAACATTATTTATGGACTGTAACTTTGTGGGGTGATTTAGAAGGACGGGAAAGACTGGGCTTCTGAACCCAATCCCTTTTCTTGCAAAATTATGGATCCATAAAAGGCTTATAGAAAGTATTCAGAAATACAACAAAGATCTCAAGAAAAGGATGCTTTCTAGAAAAAGAGACTGCAGACACAGCTTATGGAAGGGTCTAGAAAGAACGTTATTTGGAGGGGTGGTGGAGGGGTGGTGGAGGTGTGGTGGAAACCCAGAGGGGATGGAACATCCAGATGGGATGAACTCCAACCCCAGATTCAAAACCCAAACAGAACACTTAAAAAGAAACCATAAAAGAAAGGGATAGAAGGAGCCTAGAGAGAGGCCAATGATTGGCCATGGGTGGGTGTAGAATATAGGAAGTGAGAATAGGATAATTAGCTGTAGAGAGAAAAGTTATGAAGTTGGTGACAGAATTGGTAGTGACTGAATATTGAGTGAAGGTTGATACATAACTTTAATTATATCATTCTGTTATTTGTTACTCTGTTACCATCCTTTTTATTTAGTAACTGAATAATGAGCAAGAGAGTTGATATTGATGAAGACCTTCAAGGCACAATATTTATCATGGGACCCAACTTCCTTGGAATATGTGTCAGGGAGCATAGATTCACAAAAGAAAATTTTATATTTGTGAGGACAGTATAAGTATTTGGCTTTTATTTATGTCCTCATACGCTACACAAATAGGTTTTCTGTCCAGTGTGCCAGAATTTATGCTGCAGAGTCTTATTACAATATTGTAAATTGAGCTATGTATGAATTTTCCTTTGGAAATACCATTATTTTTTCTGAGTGTTCACCTCAGCCAGGCGCTTTAAAACCTTTGAGTCAAAAAGGTGGTGTCTGAATTAATTATGTATTTGTTCAGAAAGAAATATTTGCTGACTGGCATGGTTTGGAATAATGATTATTAAGGAATCTAATTCATTTGACAAATTGTGGATTGCCAGAGATACAAAATTCTCAGTGTGGGAAACAAAATATCTCCTTTGCCGGGTCTTGCTCGGTGGGTGACACCAAGAATCCCTGTTTCATTTCCAGGGCATGGTGTGCAAGGCCAACCTCTCTGGGTTAATGACCCTGGAAACTCTAGAATTTGCACCTTGCCTTTCTGTAGGCACAAAATGTGCACCTCTATATATAGCATCTGCTCACTTCCAAACCCCTGCTGACTCTTCTGAACCTTCAGGAATGGGACAGTTCACCTCTAGCCACCATTTAGAGGTTTTCCTAATGCTGTCTTTGTGTGGAGTGTCCTTTCCAAGCCCTCTCTTCCTACCAAAAACCCATTTATCATTCTGTGCCCAAAGCACATCTCTGTGTCCTAAACCACTCAACCCAAAAGGCCCACCATATCTTCTGTCCCCAGTGTCCAGCTCAGGTGTCTGTGTAAGCAAAAGGCAGTATATCGAGGTGGTGAAGATCATGGATTCTGGAACCAGAACGCCCAGGTTTAAATCCTGGCACTACCACTTACCAGCTACAAGACCTTGGGCTAGTCACTTCATCTCCATTCTTCAGTTTTCTTATTGTAGTAAAACTCTGCAGTATAAATTCTGGCACACGGGACAGAAAACCTATTTGTGTGGTGTGTGAGGACATAAATAAAAGCCAGATACTTACACTGTCCTCACAAATGTAACATTTTCTTTTGTGAATCTATGCTCCCTGACAGTGGTGATGAAAATAGTGATGAAAGTACTTACCTCACAGGATTTGTATGAAGAGTTCATTAGTTACCATTTTGAAGGTGTTTAGATCAGTGCCTTCCAGACAGCAGGTTTAATATATGAAATAAAATCCAGAGCATATAGCCATTTGGTGCTGAGGCTGTGATTGGCTGGGTTTTGGGTTGTGTTTGGTCTTCTCATCTGGACTGTAAGTTGCTGAAGGGCTGGCCAGCCTCTGCTTCTGCTGTGTAACTTCCTCTGCATGAACCCTACACTGCGTGCA
The DNA here is from genome assembly GCF_003255815.1 of Theropithecus gelada. Taxonomy (NCBI): domain Eukaryota; kingdom Metazoa; phylum Chordata; class Mammalia; order Primates; family Cercopithecidae; genus Theropithecus; species Theropithecus gelada. The sequence goes on along the minus strand of NC_037677.1, from coordinate 112,767,151 downwards.
TCGGCAGTCAGTAACGAGGGGAGCAGAAGGGATCCAACCAGGTAGCAGGTACCTGGCTTGGGGAGAGCTTCAGACTCCTGAAGCAAGTGCTCTCTGCCACAGTACAGAGTGCTTCGATGCACACCGGGGCTTCAGAGGACTGACTGCGATTCTTCTCTTAGTGCCCCGGAGAAGATGATCCCATCAGAGAAGGACCCTAAAAGAGAATGAGAGAGAAGGCCCTCAGTCTACAGAAGAGATCAGATGGTATTTTTCGGTTAGAATAACGCTCTTCCTTCTGGAGTATGTTTCTGCAGCCTTGCTCAGGGCTCCCTTGGTTTGAGTGTATTTGCCGACGCTGGCGAAGATACACACTGTGGGTGACCCCAGTCAGATCAGAGTGGGGATTCATCTCTGCCCTCTTCCGGGCATCTACTGCAGCGTTCACCTCTCCTAGAGCTCTTAGTGAAGTTGTTCATTGGGCATGAATGTGTTTTCTGCACCCAGTTTTGAAAGCTTAGATTGCATCCCTAGACTGCGGCATTCGATTTTTGAAGTGGTGCACTCGCCGAGTACCTACTTTGTAACACACGGAAAAGTGTAACTCAGCCTGTTCTCAAGAAGCTTGACATCTGGCCAAGAGACAATCAAATAACAATAAACTCAAGACATAGTTAATTAACAGCACAAGACAGTACAGACAGGACATACCATAGGAGTTTGAGGGGAGTAAAAGTACCCCCCCCGACCCCTTGTGGGCTGGTACGCTCCAGGGAAGGGCTCTTGGCACAGCCAGGATCCTTGTGTTTAGGGGATGCAAAACAAATAGTGCATAATTCAGCTTTATTTGAAAACTTCCCAGTTTCCAAGTTGGGAAGGAGCCAAGCCCAGACCAGATCTGCATGCAGTTCAACCTTAGGAACACGACAGGCAGGACTGTCCTCTGCTTTCAAAGTGTGCATTTTATACATCTAAGTTTATATGTCAACTGCGCATGCTCAGAGAAAGATACCAAAGTCTGGATTTTGAAAATGCAACTGTAGCAGTAACTGTTGGATTCTGCCATTAGTGGATATGGCAGAATTAGCTCGGGGGCCTGGGATCTCTAGGGGGTTTTCTTCTGGCTTTGAGTTGGTACCATGACCCTGGCTCTTTGCTGGACACTTTCATGGCACAATCACTTTCCAGCTCAGGTGTTGGGACACTTGGCTTTGTCCTCAGTGGGCCAAAGTGTGCAAGTGTGTACACTTCTTTGTCAGTAGAAAGGAATAGCAGGGAGGCGGCAAGTTGTGTGCTATTAAGTTATAGGGATATTTCTCGGATATTCAGGAAGTACTTTTATGTTTCTTCTGCATGTATTTCATTTTCCCAGCTAATTGCCATCTCCTGGTCCTTTGGAGAATGGGAGTGGAGAATTTGTGCCTCCTTTCCCCATTCTTCATACTATCATCTACTCCCAGGGTTTCAATTACCCACCCATGTTATGACAACAGCCAACACTAGCCAAGACCCTCCTCCCAAGCTCCAGGTCCTTATTTCTAAAGCTTCTCTCTGAGCCTCCCAGGCTCATGAGCACCGCTAACCCCAAGGCCTGCCCTGTTGCTGTGTTTCCTATTGCAGATGGTGATGCTACCTTGTCCTGAGCCTGTTCTGCCATTCTTGTGTCTGTTCTCTTAGCCCAGGGCCTCATTATTTTGCCTAGACCATTGCATGAGCCTCCTAATGGGCCATTTTCTCTCTGTCTCCTGCATCCTGTCTTCTACACCGTCACTCAGGTCACCTTTCTAATTCATAGATGTGCTCCTGTCATTGTCTAGTCGGAGGACCCTGGATGACTCCTCATTGTCTGAGTAGGAAGCCTGCATTTCTTATCAGAGCCTATGATATTCATCATAGTCAGGCCTCCACCTTTCTTTCCAGCCTCATTTTCTGCCCCATCCTCTGTGTTCTAGACACACCTGACTTTTTACCTGGCCCTAAACAAGTCAGGTAAATTACAGCCTGTCTGTTTTTGTTCCCACTGTCCATTGGTCTCTGTCTCCCTTGTTTACCTAATGAAGACCAGTTCATTCTTCAAGACCAACTTAAAAGTTCCTTCTCTGTGAAGTCATGTGCCTGGACCACCGCTCCACTCCAGCATCCGCCACTGCCACATTACATGGTGATCCCTTGCTTGTCTATTTGTTCATGGAAGTTAACTTCCTGAGGACTATCACAGAGTGTTACCTTTTTAAATCCAATGCCTTGTCCGTGGTAGGCCCAACATTGCTGGTGGTGAGGAAGGAAGGAAGGAAGGAAGGAGGGAGGGAGGGAGGGAGGGAGGGAGGGAGGGAGGGGGGGGGGGGGGGGGGGGAGGGAGGGAGGGAGGGAGGGAGAAAGGGGTGTGTTAGGCCATTCTTGTGTTGCTATAAAAAATATGTGAGGCTGGGTAATTTATAAAGAAAAGAAATGTACACAGTTCTGGGGTCTATACAGGAAGCATGGTGCTGGGCATCTGCTCGGCTTCTGTGAGGCCTCAGGAAGCTTTCAATCATGGTAGAAGGTAAAGAGGGAGTGGCATTTGACATGGTAAGAGCCAGAGCGAGAGATAGAGTGGTGGTGCCCCACACTCTTAAGCAACCAGATCTCCCAAGAACACCATTGCGAGGACAGCAGCACCAAGCCATGAGGGATCTGTCCTGTGACCCAAACGCCTCCCACCAGGCTGCACCTCCAGCACGGGGATTACATCTCAACATGGGATTTGGAGGGTACGTCCAGACTATCTCAAGGAGTGAAAGATGGAAGAAACGAATAAGGGGATGCCTTTAAGATTCCTGAAATGTTCATGCAGGCACTTCTGTTCCACCTTCCCAAGGTCTAAACATGTCACATAATTTTTTCAGAGCACTAACACATAGTCAGCTCTTAGTAAATATTGGCAGATCGACACATGTTTGTGAAGAATGTCACAAATGTGACATTTATAGCTTTAAAATCCTTGGGCTATAAAAGCGTAGGTTGATACTCTTTCTGCTGATAAATTAACATTTCTGTTTGTCATCTTTTCCAAATGATACTGCATTTGCTGCATTGTGGTGGAAATGGTCAGCCTGTATCAGACATTGGTAGCCCCTATTTTTTTTTTTTTCATCCACTTAGGAAAAAGCTGAAGACAGATCATTTGGTAACCAGCTAGGAACTCTATCTCACATGTGGGTCTGTTTTTTGACTTCATGCTTAGGCCCTGCAAAGTTGAAATGGGTAGGTCCCTTTGGAAAATAAGGCAATACACATAAAAGGAGAATAACCAAGACTTTCATTTCCTCCTGAATTTGAAAAGCGGTGCAGCTGAATGCTTTGTTTCCTTTTATTACCATATGATGTTTACATTTTGTAACTATGGTCATAGAGCAGTCCCTTGGTGAGGGGTGGGAGGTCACCCTTTCCCCAGGATAGGACAATGCCAAACAAAGGGACCCTGACGATGGTAGAGGTCTGGGCTAGCTACCTTACCGATTTTTCTGAAACTTTGAATGTAGCTCTTGAAGCAAAGCTAGCAAGGAAATTCTGGATGAGGTTCCCAGGCGAGGCTTGTAACGAGTATAAAATCAACTAACATTAATCTCGTCCGTTAATGATCTATGCATGGTCATCTAACATTGCATTATTTTCCTCCTTCTTCTGTCCTTGGTGGAAGGCAGCCTGCTGAGCTCCTGCTTGCTCAGGCTTCCTGATAAATGTCAAGCCATCTCTTGGAGCTGGGACGTAGTTAGACAGCTAAGAAGTCACATATTTCCTCTAAGTCATCCTCCTTCCCAAGGATATGGCACCGTGTTGAGGGTAAAGCATTCCACACTAGGCACAGAACAAACACTATTAACCTGGAGGAGAGCTGACATTTCTGCCGGCTGCCGCAGTGTTGGTATTTTATTTGCTTCCCCTGGGGCCTGACTGCATCCTTCCCCTTCCTGGTGATGTGCCTGGGTGAAGCTTAAATGCCACGTACAGGGTTTCTAACAGGTTGCGGAAGAAAGAAGCCCCAACACTCGGGGTGTGCCTGAGTGAGATTTCATTTTGAGTCCTAGGATAGAGGGAGCAAGGACTGTGTACCTGCCCCTTTAAATTGATTAGGACAGCGCATTTGCAGGCAGGATCCATGATGGGGCCTTTCTCATCAGTTATAAGGAAGGGTGGTGCAAATCTTTTGGAAAAAATGCAATAAATCCATAGCTCACTCAGAGCCAATTCTATATTATATTTTGCTTTCAACGTTGAGAGAGAAAAATCATGTTTTAAAGCTTATTAAAATGTTACCCATATAGATAGTTTTTAAAGATAATTTATATTAGCACTGGTGCATAACCTTTTAAATTAATAATTCAGAGCTGTGACTAGAGGTTTCAGTAATCTCTAGTAGTATATTATCTGACTGTTCCACTGAGAAATTAGCACTTATGGACTAAGGTATAAAATTGAAAAATCTAACCCATTTGGTAGTCTGTTCTCAGCTACGAGAGCCTTCTTAAATGAAAGCCTATTAGTGTGAGAATTCTGATTTCTAGAATCAAATCTGTTTTAGGTCATTATGGAGTTTTATAAAGAAAGGCCTCTGCTGCCTAACAACACATTGAAGTCTTAAAAGTAGGCAGACTATTGATTTTTAGCAAGAGTTTTACTGCCCCAGACGCTGAAGAATGATTCTTGTGACTAAAATTTATAGGTTATTAAGGAGAAGAATGCAGGGAAAAGACTAGTTGGAAGATTCACAAAATTAGCTCATTTTGTCCGTTAGATTCCACTTAGCACTCTTTTCTGAAATATAGACATATCTGAAGCTGAAAAGTGTTACTTGGTTACATGGCAAATTTATATAGACCAAAAATATACTGGAATCATATTTTAGCCCACAAGGACACAATCACTTTTGGTAGGTTTGCAGAGAAAGGGCAAAGCAATTTTTTTTTTCTTTTTTTTTGAGAAGGCCTAATTTGTTGAAAAGATCAGGGTTGGCAGACCTAGCTACTGACTGACTTTTTTTTTTTTTTTTTTTGAAATGGAGTTTCACAGTTGTTGCCCAGGCTAGAGTGCAATGGCGCGATCTCGGTTCACCGCAGTCTCTGTCTCCCGGGTTCAAGCAATTCTCCTGCCTCAGCCTCCCAAGTAGCTGGGATTACAGGCATGCACCACCTTGCCCAGCTAGTTTTGTATTTTTAGTAGAGACAGGGTTTCTCCATGTTGGTCAGGCTGGTCTCCAACTCCCGACCTCAGGTGATCCACCCGCCTTAGCCTCTCAAAGTGCTGGGATTACAGCTGTGAACCACTGCACCAGCCAACTGACTTTTTTTACTTGGGGGAAAAAAAACCTGTTCAGCCCAACTAAACAGATATATGTCAGAAAACTTTCTCTAGTTTGGGTTGGTATTTAAGGCAGCGGTTCTGTTCTGTTTGTTTTAAATCAGTTTCTAGGCCTCTGTTTAGAATAGAGGAGCCTTTCTGAATCCCTTGGGAGTCATGGTCTATCTTGTGCCCTTGAAAACAATGAATAGTTATTGGAAAGGGATACGGTGAAAGCAGTAGGTATACTCTTCATCATATATGGGTTAAAATATGAAGTGTACCATATGCCAGAGGCAATGTGTGTAGGAGAAATGGCGGAACTAGGAAAATTAGAAGGGGGCATGTTGCCTACGCCCCCTTGGCAGGTGTGACACCGGATACTTTGTGCCTCATTGTCTTTATCTGTCAAACGGAAGCCACGTCATACCCCCATCAAGCCTCCATTCAGCACAGCCTTAGGACTGTCATCCAGCCTCTCCCATACAGGGTCGGCAGACAGCATGAGCTCAGCCACCAGGAAAAGCAGTGGTCCCACAGCACTGGTCCCCAGGTTCTGAGGTGTGCCCAGCATCCATGGCTGCTCAGGTGAGGACGAGATGGAATCATCTATGTGGAAGTGCTTTTAAATGTGTATTGATGTATGAAACTTAACATACAGCAATTTCCAATTTAAAAAAGAAATACTTGCATTCAATACCAGGCTCATAGAATATATTCCACAAATGTGTGTGTTATGACAGGAGAATTTCTGTATCCAGATTATTGTTGTCTCCTTTAAAGCAGACCTCTGCTCGAAGCCCATTCAGGATGATTTCATGTCAGTTTTAAATTCTCATACCTCTGGGTGTCTGCAGCAGTCTCGTGCTCTTGGCTTCTGACTATGCATTTTCTTAGACCGACCTACCTACCTCCTCATGACTGCCAGAGATGTTCCAAAGTGCAAACTGAGCCAGCGGGTCTGTCCCCACTGGAGGTGCTGGGACGTGGGCACCCTCAGGTGGTGACTGACCCACTCTGTGAGGTTAAGGCCCTCACACTTCGGCCTAGATACACAGCCCTGTATCTGCTGAGTCCTGCTAACCCTCCACCTTCCCCTTACACATGCCCATCTGCCAGCCAGCCGGAGCTACTAGAATTCCGCACACGTGCCCTGCCTGGCGGCCTCCTGCATTCATTCTGTTCAACCTGGCCCTCCTTCTCTGAACCCTCTGCCCCCTAACCCATTCTTCCTTCAAGAAGGGACTCAAGTGCCATTTCCTCTTGGAAGCCTTTGCACCCCCTCTTCCGACTGAATCTGGAGTTCCTCCTCATCTCCCACTGACAACCGTACTATTTGACAGACTAATTTTTAGTCTCTATATCTGCCTTCCTTAATGGACTCTGAACCTATTGAGAATAGGGTTCCTGGGCCTTCCTTGCTCCCCCATACCACTTCAATGGGGAACAGATCATAGGCTCTTGGTAAATATTTCCCAAGTAGGTGGGCAGATGGATGGGTGGGTATATGTAAGCTCCCTTGTCTTACCTCTAACGTCTAGTGTGTCAGTTGTGAGCGAACGGCACAGCAGAGGGATTAGGAATTGTATATTCTATTAATATTCATAAGTAATCCTGGCTCCTGCATGTCTTCCAGCAAAGCTCCAAAGGCTTTGTAAAGATGATAGAATTGGGAACATTTAACCGGGTCTCATCTTCTGAAGAGTTCTCAGGGCTGAGGGTAAACACAGTGGAAGGACTTGACGCGTATCCTCGGGACAAGGGAAACATTCAGAATGGAGCTTTGGGGATCCGAGTGATTATAGGAGAGGGAAGAAGAAAAACCACCAAGCTGGACATTCAGTGATTACATCGGGGCTAAACAGAGTTCCTTTGCTGAGCCTCCGTCTGCTGATACCACACTGATACCAGCAGAGTGACTTCTCATGAGGACTCCTCTTTAATTGTGAGCAGGAGTGACTCAGTAGGTAGAAGCCTTCAGAACCTCAGAGACCATGGGAGATGGCAGGTGAAACCGATGACTCCTTGATCTGAGCGGAAGGAAAATTCAAGGAAAGCCACTGCCAAGATGTGCTTGTGTCTCAGCAGCTGCTCACAGTCACCATCATTCCAGCTGTGTGTGTGCTGTTTCAGGAAGCTTAATAAATCTGGTGATTTAATTACACTAAATTACTTAATCAGAGAAATTTTATGCTACAAATTATTACTTTAATAAACCAGAGAGAAAAAAGAAAAATTTCTTGAATATCTTTGCCAAATCAGTCTAGGCATCCATTTTCAATTTAATAACTAATAGCAGAGGAGATTGAAATAGATGTTATTACAGATTTTTACAAGGCAAAATATATTTAAGCAGGATCAGAAGGTTAATTAAAATTATAGTTGGGTCTTGTCATTACCAAGCTACTCTTTTTCTTTGGTATGGTTGCTTCGAGTTTAGCGTCTGTTTGATAAAAATGCTTAAAATGGAATCCTCATTTAAAAGAGAATTATACTCCGTATTATTTCTGAGCCTGATCTCATGTACCTACGTCGGAAATAAATGCATAATTAACCCTTTTTCATGATAAATTAACATTCATTTTCCTAGGATTAGTCGGAAATAGCATAATCCAGGGCAGGGTTTGCTTTCATTCTAACAGTCCCCTAGGACCTCTAACACTCTTAAAGGATTAGTAAAGCCTGTGATTCATTGTGTGTCTATGTACATGAAAATAGGATGCAGTTCCTGACTGTCAGAGAGACAGGTTTTCCTAATTGACAGCTTTTATAAGTAAATGTAGAAAGATTAGCCTGCAAATACTGTGAGGGTGACTTTGGAGACCTGGCTGGGATGTGTTAGCAAAAGGATGTGTCCTGTGAATATTGAAAATTCCAAATGTATTCTACCAAGATTTTTAGACAGGAGGTTACAGCAGCTGTTGAAATCAAGGCCCCTGGAGAACAGATAAGCTTTCAGGGGAAGTTCTTTGTCTGGTCTAAACTCTTGGGGTTTTCTTGCTTATCTGAGCCCACTTTTATGAACCAGTAGGTTTACATTTACATAAACAGTGTGGGTTATTTTATTTGATTTATTAAGATCAGGTTAAAAAAAAGCGGAGGCCTATTGGAGAATTGAATCTGCGCTTCCCTGAGTTATTAATTCAAAATTCCCAAAGCCTTAATGAATGTGAATAAATTTCCATGAAAAGTCATGGGGTAGGGAGCCTGTGTTTTAAATGCTCAAAGGGGAAAAGGGAGTCCAAAGAGACTTCTGCTCCATTACTCAGTAACAAATAGGGTATCGGTTTCCTTTGGTTTGGTCCAAAACAGAGGAATTTAGAAGAGCAAATTGAAACACCATCTGTTGAGTAGGTATGATACCCGGTCATATTCCAGGCATTTTACATGAATTATCTCAATAGAAAACTTGAAAGTAAAGAGAAGATATTTGGGAGCAGTGTAACCCAGAGAGAGAATGGAGTTGACTGCCCCACTTCCTTTTCAATGCCACACAACTAGTAGATGATTAAAACATGTTAAGAATTCTCCTTGGATTTGTCCTTTTAGTTGAATTCTTATCAAGATAGGCTCAGCATCACATAGCAGATAACCGTGGTGGTGACTCTCTTCCTGTCCTAAACTTCAATGTTGGTCATAGGAGGCCTTTGATTAGCAATTGAGACAGGAGAGCTCCCTTGACCCTCTGGTGGGACTTGCAACAGGGGTGGCTCGTTTGCTCAGCTGCTTACGTGTGCTCAAACCCCTTATGGTGGGTGGTGCATTGCAGGTGAGTGGGTGCAGGAACTGGGGCGAGTGCCTTTGGGCACCGGCAGGAACAAACCCCTGTACCAGCCCACAGCAATGTCTAGGGGTTGCCAGCAACCTCTGGAGCCCCAGAGGGTGTGTTTTATAATCAGTGCTCTTTTAGCATGTGCTGTCTGTGGATGGCTAAGTGTTAAACAGCTCAGTGGAGGGTCACTGTGACAGCTTCTTGCACCTGCACCTGGGTCCTTGTCCAGTGCCCAAGAGGAATGAGGTCACATGGACTTAAAGGATGGTGAATGTGGAGATTTTATTGAGTGGTGGAAGTGACTTTCAGTGGGATGGGGAGCTGGAAAGGGGATGGAGTGGGAAGATAATCTTTCCTGGAGTTCGGCTGGGGACAGAACTCTTCTCCAACTGATCTTGGCCAAACTCTGTGACCGTAGTCTCTGCTGTCCAGCTGCCTCTTCTCCTCTTGACGTTTAGACACTTCTTCTCTTCTCTCCTTTTCTGCCACAGCACCCTGCTCCTCTGCCAGTGGAGCTTTCAGTTTTTATGGGCACAGGATATGGGCCATGGTGGACCAAAAGTCAACATTCGGGGAGAAAACAGGGATGTGAAGTTCTTGTTTAGGGCTGCAGGTCCAGCTTGAGGGTGGAGCCCTCTCCAGGGACCCCACCATCTTCTACCTAGTATTTCCCTGCCTCCTGTTCATTTCAAAATGATTAGGATCAGCTTTGAGGGAAGGTACTTTTTAGTTTATGTTTTAACATTTAAGATCAAGTCAGGGGATCTTGATGTTCTTAGGGGCACTGGTTGAGTTTGTCAGATTCTTGTCCCATAAAGACAGTGGTCCCTCTTGGCAAGTGGCCCTGGAGTTAGTCCTGTGTCCTGGAGTTGGAGGCATCATCCCTCAGGGGTGATGAGGGAAATCAGTGGGAGGTGACGGAGGGGATGGGGCCCAGCCCACTTCCCTTGCTGCAGAGAAACTTCCCAGGGGCAAGGTATACTTAACTGCCCTATCTGGAACCCATGTCTAAATATCACTAAGGATTTTGTTTTCAAAGAGAAGCTATTAAAGTTATCTGAAGTACTGAGAAATTGTTTATATAGCAGAGTTCATTGTGGGCTTTATATTTGAAAGAAAATCTGGTATGAGTATAATCTGCATGCTGGATGCAGATGGCTTCAAGAAACAGTTGGATCAAATAAAACTAATGATGAATAAAACAACCCTAGCAGCAGACAATACATGTGAAATATTCAGCAGAGCCCACGGCCTCTGCTGGACAGACGGTGAGAAGGGGAAGCTCTTTGGGGGCCCTAAAAGAATTTCTTGTTCCATCCCCCAAGACTGGCCCTTCTTCCCCACTGGCCATGATCCACCTGAAGGGAGCTTGAGTATTTAATTCAACAGACCAGCATGATACCCTTCCTCCTGTTGCCTGATGAGCAAGTGGAGTGAGCCCAGGCCTGCAGAGTGACACAACAGCAGGTAGACAGTTGCAGAAGGAAATAGCTGACCCAGAAGGACTCTGGGCCAGGACCACCCAGCATGGGAACTGGTTTACACATGCTATGGAAACTCTGTTTTGATCGCATGGGAAACTGCAGGAGATGATTTTTCCCTGCCTTGCTCAATCTTCTTTTGAACCCTATCTTAATGTTAACATGGTAGCAGGAGAGGGCAGCTCTTTCAGAAGGCAAACCCCAGGAAGGCAGACATTTCTGCTTTGTCTGTGTCATTCACTGCCCTATTCCAAGAACCTAGAGCAGTGCCTTGTACTTAGTAGGTCCTCAATAAATAATTGTTGAATGACAATCATGCTTGCCTGTCTGACCTAAAATAAAAAATTTCACTGGTTTTTGAAGGTTTGAACCACTGACTCTTATTTATGTATTATTTATTTTAATAGGATACAAGTGGTTTAGGGTTGCATTGATGAATTTTATAGCAGTGAATTCTGAGATTTTAGTGCACCCATCACCGAAGCAGTGTACGCTGTACCCAATGTGTTGTTTATATCCCTCACCCTCCTCCCAACCTTCCCCACCAAGTCCCCAAAGTCTCTTAACAATTTAAGAGATTTAACAATTTAAATATGGACTCTTAACAATTTAAGATTTCATGAATCAGGAGTGGATTTTGCACTTGACATGAAGCCTGACTCTCCCGAGTATTTCATAGCAGTGCTTCTTTGATGATCATGGATGTAAAGCAGCATTCCTCAGGTTGTGTCCTGGTCACTTAGAATGCTTGATAAAAATGTTCTTTCCTGGGATCCTCCCTAGACCTGCAACTTGAGAGTATCTAAGGTTGGAGCCCAGGGACCTCTATTTTAAAAGTCAGGCTCTCTGGACTATTCTGCACATTAAAACTGAGAGTTTTGGTGTTTGGCTTGTGCCAAGTGAGAGTCTAATGCAGAAACTGGGAAGGAAAAAAAAAAGGACTTTGGTTACAACTAATTTTGAAAGGAACTCATTTGGCCTTCTGCAGACATTTCATACCAGGCATTGGGCCCAACCCACAGGGATTTTAACAGGATTGAGACAGTCTTCACCCTCTATAAGCTTAGGATCTGGCCAGACAGAGATGAAACTAGGGATCACCATCAAGGAGAAAGTAGGAGGCTTATGCCAGACCATATGTTAGAGTTGTTCCAAGGAGAAAATATGAAGGGGCAAAGCCTCCAAAGGCCTCTTGGAGCCCCACCTGCAATGCTGGGTAGGATTTAAATCATTGTTGATGGGAGGATAAGTTTGAGTCCTGGAAAGTATTCATTTGGGAAAGGCTTTTGGAGCCATTGGCAAATTAGGAAAACCTTGAAAGTCTAATGTTGGGGAGAAAGTTCTTCTGCTATTTAAAGGTCAAAGAAAATATGGCTCAAGAAGACACAATTGCATTTGAGATTAAGAAGATTGTTGGGATCCTTCAAGGGAGGGAGTTCCATGTTTTGGCTGGAATCAGAGTATAAGGAGTGGGAGGAACTGGCAGGGGAGGAAAGGAGACTGAAGTGCACTGGAGCTGCCTTAGGGTGTGATAGAAGACACTTGGCAGTGGGATGGCGTTCACAGTAAGACTGAGGCTCAGGGTCACATAGTAGAGGCTGCGGGGTCCAGGGGAAGGGGTTTTTGGGAAAAGGAGATCCGAATGTGTTTATGCCCAGAAGAAAACATTTTGGACAGAGATTTGATGAAGAGGCAAGAGAGAAGAGAAGTGGTCTCACAGAACGGTTGTAGACCCAGGAGCAGTGGTGTAGTGGATTTAAATAGCCACAAGATAAATTAGTTCAGCCAATGTGGAAGACAGTGCAGTGACTCCTCAAACAACTAGAGACAAAAATACCATTTGACTCAACATTCCCACTACTGGGTATGTACCCAAAGGAATATAAATCATTCTCCCATAAAGACACATGCATGTTTATGTTCACTGCAGCACTATTCACAATAGCAAAGACATGGAATCAATCCAGATGCCCATCAATGGTAGACTGGATAAAGAAAATGTTGTACACATACACCATGGAATATTATGCACCCATAAACAAGACTGAGATCACGTCCTTTGAAAGGGGCATGGATGGAGCTGGAGGCCATTATCCTTAGTAAATGAATGCAGGAACAGAAAACCAAATACCGCATGCTGTCACTTGTAAGTGGGAGACACATAGAGGGGAACAACACACAATGGGACCTTTTAGAGGGTGGAGGGTGAGAAGAGGGAGAAGATCAGAAAAAATAACCCATGGATACTAGGCTTAATACCTGGGTGATGAAATAATCTGTACAACAATGCCCCATGACACAAGTTTATCTGTGTAACAAACATGCAATTGTACCCTTGAACTTAAAAGTAAACAGAATAAAATAAAAATACATCACCACAAGGTCCTGTTTTCCTCTCCTCGCTAGCCCCTCTCTCTGTCTCTCTCTTTCCCTCATGAGAGAGAATGTGAGTTTCTCTCTTGTGAGTGAGTGTGTGTGTGAGAGAGAGAGAGACAGCGAAAGAGAGAGAGAGACAGAGACACCAAAGCAGAACAACTAGAAACCTTTAAGTACACAGTGAGGGCCAGGGTTTCTTGAGCTTTGAGAGTAACCACAATTCACTAGGTTGATTTCTGATTGGAAGTGATTTCAGGGACCAAGGGAAATGCTGTTTATGGCCGTGATTGAGTAGCTGATGTACCTTATCATGTGAGAGAACAGGAAGTAAGTTTCATGTGAGTTATAGCCTGGCCCTGTGCTTGAATAAGAGTTTTTCCCTTGGGACAGCCTCAGTTTTATAAGGAGAGAAATGGACCCAACCTTTCAAACATATGGAAGTGACTTCTTATCCACAATACGGGGAGGATAGTTGAGAGATGGAGACAAAATGTCGCCACACAGTCTCCATGTGTGGCTGCTGTTTTGAGCATTCCTGAGCTGTGTTTGGGGACTAGGACGTGTTAAAGGCAGAATGAAACTTAAGATAGAATTGCTGAAGACACTGAGTTTCTGCTTGAGTCAGAATTCACCTCAGACTCCGAGATTTCAGGACCCAAAGCTCTTAGAAGCTCCATGTTTCCAGAGAATACGAAGTCTGAAGGATAGTTCTGAAATCCAGTAACACATTATTAAGAACTGTCTGTCCCTTGCAAGGTGGAATGAGAAGGCACAATATTGGAAAGGAGTGCTGGTTACATACTTAAAAAGAGCAACAGTTATTATGAAAAACTTATTTTAAAAATCGTATAAATGGTTTCACAGGTGGAGGACAGAATGCCTGCAATATTTTGCAGTGACCTCCCCGACTAGAAAGAAAATAAGAAAACGAGGGCCGGCTTCAGAGGGATGGCAGGGTCCGGTAGGGCTTAAATTCCACTAAAGGCAACACTGGGTTGCTGCTAAAGTGAAGTAAAGACCTTATTTTTCAAGTGCAAATCATATGTGACTTTAATAGTATGAATTCTGTCAAGTAGTCCATAGAATAAATTTGCACACAGTTTAACATAACACAAGTATATTAAATAGGATCTGGCATTAAAAGACCCAACACTGAATGAGAATCCGAAAATGAATGCCCACGTTCTCTCCAGAAGACTGTTCACCCTGAGGCCTTGGGCATTAATTTAGCTGAATGAGGAAGCCACTGGGGCAGCTGCCCGGAGCTTATTTGATTTGTGAATAAACAATGCCTTCATTTCAAATGCGGTTCACTCTTACCCAAACCAAAGCAGGACCAAGAGCACAAAAGAGACTAATTGGTTACACAAAAACTGAAAAGCAAAACAATAAGAGATTTTGGAGGTTAGTGTTGGATTGTTGTTTTTTTTTGTTTAGGAAAATGCAGAACTTGTCTAGTACTGCTAATTTTTAAACCCGGTGAATGGTAGGATGCCACAGGTTATGTCTTGCTGTTAATTCATACAGAACATTGAGACATCCAGCAATGAGGAGTTGGGGTATGAAGGCCATCCAGTAAAGTCTAATCTGCGGGCTTGTCAGCTTGAGTTAGCCAGCATTCCATCTGTGGCAAGCAGGGCCTGCGTGACATTGGAGAAGGACTGAGAAGAGTGGCCGTCCTTTGCTGGTTCCCTTAGGGATCTCCTGACCTACTGCTGCCACAGGCCTCTTTGGGAGTGGGAATGGTGTCAGCACAAAGGAAGCACCAAGGGGTTCGATGGGAGCATTTATGAAGCATATCCAGCAAAGACTTCCTGACATTGCACAATGTCTGGTGGCATCCCATGTCTAACATCTCCTTGGTGGTGGGACAGACAGATCAAACTCGGGACACAGCCCTTTGGAGGTTCACTCAAGTTAGAACCCCTCAATGAGTGGAGCAATGGGGAGGAAATGTGTGGCCAGCATTGGTGGAGAGTGTGACCTTATGGCTTATCCAGATCCCCTCCCTCTGTGGCTCACAGACTTACCATGTGCGTTCCACTCTGAAAAGGGAAGCTAAAGACCAGGCTGTGCGAGCGGGGACTGTGTGCTTTGGGTCTGTGGCCCTGCTGCAGGTCACCCTATGCTGGGGGAGTGACCGCAGCACAGCCCGCGGGGATGGTGGCCTTGTGGGAAAGGCGAAGGCATGCTTCCAATGAGCAAATTGTATTTATTCACGAATTTGCATGAATTTCAAGATGCTGCTTGGAGTTTGCACTTAGCAACTGACAGCCCAAGAAGAAATGGGCCTTGAAGGCACCACAGGGATGCTGGAAATCTGAGTCTGTGGATAAATTGTTTCCCAACAACGTCTTCAATGGGTTGAGAACAAAAAGGCTTGTTTGCAATGTCAAGCTATGCTTTGGCTTCTGGTGTTCTTGAGTTAAGTGCCTGGCATGTGAGCACTTGGTGTGGACAGGAATGAGGAAGAAAATGTTGGCATGAGCACCCATGAGTCTTTTTCCTCCCCAAATCATGTGTGTTAATGGAGCATGGGGTTATGCCCTACCCATAGATTTTTATGGTGTTTTCTTTCCTTAGAGCCAGAGAATAACTAGAGGTGTTTAGTGACCTTCTTTATGAACAGATTCCTCTTATGGGTCATTACATCGATTTTCCTCATCCAGGCCTGGGGTGATTAAGAGCGAGGCAGGTGGCCTTTCCCACACTGTGGACCAGGGGTCGCCTGCCAGCAGCAGCATGTGACATTACAATGGTCAGCAGCACATGTGACTGTTACAGAGAATGAGGTGTCGTCTTCCCATCCTGTTCCGCATGCAGATATATGTTCAGACAGGTGACTGAGAGCCCAAATCTGTCCTTGTGACTCAAGACATATTGCTCATCTACCAAAGGCAGGCACAGCTCTTGCAAGGATTTTTTCTAAGTCACAGCCCTTTTTTTTTTCTTTCTTTCTTTTATACTGAGATATCATCTACATACCATAGAATCCACCCTTTAAAATGGTTTTTAAGTATATTCATAAGGTTGTGCAATCATCACAAGGCAAAGTTCTTTGGAACAATGTATAATTGTCTTTTTAAAAATCTGTCTTATTAGTGGAAAGTTTTCAACACGGATTTTTGGCTGTGAGCTCCTCCATTAAGCACAGTGTCCGAGTGCATATGTATGTGCACATGCAACCCTGTACATTCACATGCTCCAGAGCCTCCACAGATGAACCGCTTTGCAGAGGAACCTGTAAGGCCTGATCACGGAAGCGTGGCAAGAAGGGACCCCAGAGCCAGTTGAGGGTGGGAAGTCCTGCCAAGGATGCGAGTACCGCTTGGAGAGGTGGTTGGGGAGGCCCCAGTCCTCCAACCACCCCATGACCACCATTAACGTGGCTTTGGCCTGTGGAGAGATACATCCCCTAGACTCTAAGACTAGTTAATGCTCTTGTGGGTCCTTTCAGTTCTCTGGTCTCTTTCTCCCTAGACTCTGGTCCCTGACTCTTCTCCAGCTTGATGCTGCCTGCTTAGATCCATGACATGGGTCAAATCAGGGCTGGCTTGGCTGCCTCCAGGTCCAACTACTGCTGATGAACCCAGTCTTGGTGCCTTTTAGATTCTGGGAGAGCTGATGAAACATGATGTGGGCTGCACTTGGGAAAATTCCAGCAAACAAAGTCGGGAAAGAGAATGTTGTTCCGAAAGCTTGAGCTTGAAAAAGAGCTGGCAAATAGAAAACCTTCTGGAAGACTATCCTCTTCCCAGCAAGGGGGTTATTATCTGAGATTGGAGCCTGAAATAATTCTCAATGTTATAAACGGCCATAAATGGTGCTTCTTATTTGTACAGGGCCAAGTGGCCCATTTGAACATTGGCCTATAATTTTTTCTTTTGCACAAATGGCAGTGAAATTCTATATAGGTGTATTCGTCTGTTTTCACACTGCTAATAAAAACATAGCCAAGACTGAGTAATTTATAAAGGAAAGAACTTTAATGGACTCACAGTTCCACATGGCTGGAGGAGCCTCACAATCATGGCAGATGAAGGCAGTAAAAAGGGACGTCTTTCATGGGGGCAAGCAAGAGACCTTGTGCAGGGGAACTCCCATATATAAAACCATCATATCTCATGAGACTTACTCACTAACGGTATGGGGGAAACCGCCCCCATGACTCAATTTTCTCCACCTGGCCCCACCCTTGACATGTGGGGATTATTACAATTCAAGGTGAGATTTGAGTGGGGACACAGCCAAACCATATCAATAGAGTATACATTTTCATGCCAAAGTTGTCATCAACTTCCTTTTTGATGTAAGAAGCTTCCCGCGTTCTTTTTATTATGGAGACGCTGCTGCTTCCAAATTGGTTCTTGCAGAACATGGTGGACCTCATCATAAATGAGAATCTCCATATTTGGGAGTTAGAAAGTAAGGATCTTGGAAAAACATAGCACATCAAATACTGTGTGTTGGGGCAGAAGCACTGGGCTGGAGAACTGACCTTCCAGTGACCACACGGAGAAAGTCTAGAGTTTTGGAAAATTATGGAGCATCTGCTTCCCAGACTGTGCTTAAAGATGCCTGTCCTAGTCCTCCTCTCTATCCAGTCACCCTCACAGATGAATCCCAGCACCAGGGCTCACCTCTCACCTCCCAGTTGGCATCCCAACTCTGATTTCTGCTCCTGAGTTCTGCCTCCCACTCTCCTCCTCCAGGTTGGAAGCCATCTGATCTCTCTGGCTGCATGAGACCATCTTGCCCAGAATTCTCCTGAGAAAGGAGTATGTCCTGGTTTCTACTTTTGCATGGATTTCCTTTGAGGAGTTCGGTAGTAAATTAAGATCCTGTAACCCAAGAATTAATAATTTATTGTTGTTATTGACAGGTGCCCTCCTTTCTAAGTAGTTGAGGAACCCACACTGGCTTGCGTAGAATTGGATGTGGCATGTGAGTGGATATCCAGATGTATTCATGGCTGTGTGCCTGGTGGTCCCCGCCACTTGGGGGTTGTCTAGATGCATGATTTGTTAAAGGCAATACATCCTTTTGTGAAACTTATATTGCCCATTAATTGGTCATTGATCTCCAACCCATTTAGGACAGTTATTCTTGCAGATAATTGTATGCCTTTGTCATGTTGTATAACACTGGATCTTCGTTTATTGCTTGTGGATTATGGTTTCATCCCAGGCACTTGAATGATGTCTAATGATTTCTTACTGACATTCATTCAGCAAATATTCCTTGAGCATCTACTGTGAGTGAGACGAAATACCAAGGACGTGAATACACAGAGATGGATAAGTGATGTTTGCTGCCTTCGGGGCATTTTCTGACTGATTGCAGAAAAAGACATATACCGAAATAACTATTACGGGAAAGTGCTAAGCACCCTTCTTTTGTCATGTTGGTGGGAATGTAAAATAGTTATAGGAGTTTTGGAGTATAATTTGACAATATCTTTTGAAATTAAAAATATCTTTCCTTTGACTCTGTAGTACTGTTTCTAGGAATTTAGTGTGCAGAAATGTGGTACATAAAGACATAAATTCCCGAATGTTTCCTGCCACATTATTTGTAACAACTAATAATAAAAACCAAAAGACAAAAACCAAAAGGCTTTTATATCCTGCAATAGGAGACTGGGGAATAAATGACAGTTTCTCACAATGGATTCGAATGAAGCTGATAGCATGGATGAGGCAGTTTTATATGTTGGCCAGGAAAAATGTCCCTGATATACTGGTTAGTGAAGAAAAAGTAAATTTCACGTGATTTTGTTTTTGTAAAGAAAAGAACTTCTGTCTATTGGAATCCTTATGGTTCAGTTATCAGTAGGAGGTGGGATTAGTGACTATTTTATATGATTGATAAGCTGTGGAATGATAGGTGGTCTTCACGTTTTGTTTTCTGAATTGACCTAAGGGCAGCTCTGATGGGTGGGAAGACAAGGAGGATGTGCTATCCCTTCAAACCTCTATGTGTACTTACCTGTGGCCTGCACACCGCAGGGCTTCTGGCCTTAGCCTCCTGTGCAGCCAGTCTCCCACTTCACTTGTTCATGGAGGGCTGTGAACCTAACAAAAGCGGTGCAGGGTGTAGTGCAAAGTCAGAGTGCTCATTTCCAGCCAGCCCTCTGCATTCACAGCCAGAGCCAGGGCCCAGGAAACACTGAACTTTACACTTTGAAATGAGGGCCTTGCTGTGGGGACACCCTGACACTAAGCTCTGTGTGTGGCATCAGATCAGTACTTCCCCTGTTCTGTGAAGTAAGAGTGGGGAACACAGCAGACAGCATAGTGTGGCCTGCATGAGGATCCACTACATGGTAGCATATAAAGGCGCCAACAAGTTCTGCAGTGATGAAAAGTGCTAAGCTTTCTTTAAACCAAAATGACCCAGTGACCTCTTTATTCAGTTCCAAGGGACACACGTGGGAACTTCTGGGTTAGGGAAGAGATGAGACTAGAACAAGCTGGGCCAGTGTGGGGTCCTGAAGACACTGCCCTCCTCAGAGAAGTAGAGTCAGAAGGTCACTGAAGTTGTCTACTAGGGATCCTGACTTTAGTAACTCTGAAGTCAGGTGAGAAACTGGTTTGTGTTTTGGTCCCTACTCACTGACTTTGGTCCTTAGTTGGATTGTCCATAGTTGAATATAACCAGGATGCATGTTCACACTTTTTAAAAAAATGTGACTGTATCACGCCTGATGACTTAGAGGATGGCAATGCACCATTTCCTTCAAACGCAAAGCCTCTGCTGCGGAGGATGGGATGCCCCTGCATTTGATGAGAACCAGGGGTCCAGTCTGTGTGCCGTGATTGGAAGGACCATGTGCATGGCTCACAGGGGCTGAGACTGTGTTGAGGCCTCAGTGCTGCTGACAGAGCTGTCCCTGTGCCCCTCTAAGCTTACCTTGGCACCCACTGCCTTTGCAGCCAGGGTGACCCCCTCTGGTACTGGGCTCTAGCTTTCTGCAGAACACCTCATTGTTTTGCTCACTGTGAGTGCCTCTTGCAGTGGGGAGAATCTCCCTGACTTCCTTGTTCGTGGTGGCTTCCAGCATCCTGCTGAGTAGTGGCTAGACATCACTGTTCCCAGGCTGATCATGTCCTCCCAGCACTGGTGGCTTTTTCTCTGGAATAATGGTGTCCCTTCCTGTGGACTGGACCTTACTCCACACTCCACGGCCTTCCCCCTCCTGACCTACCACCAGAGGCTTGAAGTGTAATTCTAGGTTGCATAGAGCAATTTCTTTGGGCATGCAGTTTTCTCATGAATAAAATGGGGAAGCCAGCTTTTCTACCCTTTCCTAAGATTTTTTTCCTGAATCATTCATTCACTCAACAAGTATCTTTTGAGCTAGGCACTATGCCCATCCACAGTGCCAGCCCTCATGGAGCTTACAATCTATTTATAATTGTATATTTTCTTTATGTACTTGGTGATCCTGGCAGCAGGGAAACCTTCAATCCTGGGGTGACTCTCACTAAATTGCCTTCTGGGCAGCTTACCAACCAGGAATAATGATTCCGCTTTCCAGCCGCATGGCCATTTACTCTTTGCAGAGAACATCTTACTTCCTTTGCTGGTGAGGGGAAGTGATCTGATGGGAAGACCGCATCAACACAGTTCAGGGACTATTCCTGAGGAAGTAGGAATGACAAGCCATGTACCACTAGGACTAGATAGTGAGATTAACCCAGAGACCAGGAACATTCCTACAAGGAAGGCTTCTGACCCACCAGGCTTACAGAGTAAGGAATGGAGGACTTTTGTGTATTCACATTGCAGTGTTTGTGCAAAGCCAGGGGACCATCAGAGCATCTAAGAGATGCTCCTCTCACCCAATCACCAGCTCTGAGGTTCAGGACAAAAAATTGGACAATGGCAGTTCATTCATTCATTCCTTTATTCCTCTGTCAGGCTGTCGTTCATTGTATACAGTGCTGGAAATAGAAAGCTTACTAAGGTAGTTGTATAGCGAGGAACTCCCAATTTCACATTCAATTCATGTGAACAGATACTGTGACAAGTACCACTGACCATGTGATGGTGTTGTGCACAGGAAGGGGAGGAGGAGTCTCATGGGAGGAGAGGGCAGGTTGGTGAGGAGAGGCGGGGGATGCTTCTTTCTTCAAGGATGAATAGGAAATTACCTGGAGATGTTCAAGGCATAGGGACAGCATATTCGGAAGCATGAAGGCTTGAATGAACAGAGAACTCTATCCCTTCTGAGGGGCTGGAAGGCATGGATTCATGGGTATTGTGATGGGTAGGATGGTGCCTTTAGCTACCAGTCACCGGACTGCTGGTGTGCTGGATATGCCGAAGCATTGCCAAGCAGCTGGTTCCACAAGGTGAGATCAGCAGCGTGTCTGCCCCTTCTAGACATTTGATACCCAGATCTAGCAGCTTTTGAGTATTGGGCCCTTGAAAGAAGTCATTAAAATTCTACTTTGGCATAGACATTGAAGACAATTTGATTTCAAGTCAGCCAGCAGCATTTCCTCAGTAAATGACTTCCAAATGTTCTACTTCCAGACTTCACTGTCCACTCACAAATGGTGCCCAGAGAGCTAATGCCAGAGGAAATGTTTGGATTAACCTTTCCTTTAAATTCTTAATGTTTAAAAGCACCTTTTCACTGAGTTCCCACCTTACTGTATCTGGGAGAGCAATGCGGGTTACAGCTGAGTCCATTGTTGTCTGATCATTTGAAGACAGCTCTGTTGCTAGACTCTGCGAAGGAGTTATTTCGGCAGTTGAGAGTAGCTAGTTATAATTAGCTGGCATTGGCAATGTTAAATTTATAAATGAGGGCACCCCCTTGCAATGTGTTGGGGGAGGAGATAATGAACCCTCCACCTAGTTTGGAAACACAATGGGTACAGCTCAAATTAAAGAACAAAAGGGAAACAGTGTAAAGCCTGCAATGAAGTATCATCTCTAATTGGGTTTTCCTTCCACAATAGCACAGATTAAATGCAGAATATCAACTTAACCTTTCCATTTGCCGCTTTTATCAGCTGAAAACAGATGGTTAACATGATTTATATTTTTATTCTTATTGTAGATCTTCACCATTTAATTGGAATCAGATTATCAGACTATTTTGTAAACAACCTGGAATTGAGGTGTTTGTTTTATCACTGAATATGAAGAATGAGTGGGGATGGATAACATGTTTGGCTGAACCAGAAACACATTGCATGGGCCATGTTGGGGCAAAACAGATTTTTGAAGCAGTTCTAGTTGTACTCCAGAATTCAGGCCTCCACATTGCTTGGGGTACATGAAAGGTTTGTAAAAGCATGTAAATATCATTTGTTCCCTGAATGAAACATGCAAAATAAAATTCTGTTTAAATTCTTTACAAAACTGAAGAAAAGCATTTAAACCCATAACTTCATTTGAAATTCCTCCTAATGACCTGTCATTTCCTCCTTTCGAAATGATCCTATTACATTAATCAGATTGATGTAGTGGTGATAGATTATTCTCATTCAAAGGAATATTCTTGTGTTGTCCTTCCCAATCTACCATCTAGAATCTCCAACCAAGGAGAATTCAGGAAGCGATGGCTCTGTTCCCTGCTTTTAGGAGCACACAGTTTTGCTTGGTTTGATTGGAGCTTTGTGTTGCCTCCTTTCAGTGGTGAAAGAGGCCCGTTTCTGAATGGAAATGTTGTCTTCTTCGGTACCTGCTCCAAGTGAGGCTGATTCACATGGGCCACTCAGGCCTGCACAGGACAGATCGTGGCCTTCTTTGTTTTCTAGCGTTTGCTTTTGGTGGGTGTGCTGGAGAGCCTGTCCCGGGAGAAGGCTTCTCCCTCTCTAACTGGCCAGATTCATAAAGCAGAGTTGGTTTTACAACCATCTATTTTTCACCAAGCCCATAAACATCTCTGTCTCTGGCACTGCCTGTGGCTCCGGCATGCGTCCAGCGTGATGATTTGGTGGCACAGAGAGGAGCTGTTTATACCCCAACAGCCAAACCTTCCATTTTTCATGAGGCACTAGGAAAATAATTGTGCTCCTTCCCATTTTCCTCAGCATTGGTTTCCAAGCTTTGCCTTTGTTACCATGTTTTGCTGAACCTGACCGTGCTTTAAGGATAAAAGGTGCTCAGAAAAATGGACTAATTTTGTGGTGATATGTACAATCATATTTTATAATTGTAAAAAATTCCATTGATATGTATCAGTTCTGGGTTGTGGGAGACAAGCCTTCGTTTTCCTTGAGGCCTTCTCTAGCTGCTTTCAGGTGACTTGCAGCAAATCATTTTCATCTTCGGACCTTCTATCAGCACCCTATGAGGAAAAACAGGTGACGGGTGGCGTCAGCTGCTTGCCTCTTCCTTCCCTCCGCTAGATGGGGAAGATTTAGAGGGAGGGTATGTGGCTGTGTTTGGAATGGCTCTGTTAATTGCTAACAGGGTTTGAGAGCCCAAGAGACTGGATGAAGTAATTTTGCTCTGCCAGTCATCAGCTTGGTGACCTTGGCAAGTTATTTTGCCTATTTTAAATCTATTTCCCTATTTTTAATATGGGAATTATAATACATAACCATAGGATTGTTGTGAGTATTAAATGAGATAAAGTTCTTGACACATTAGAGTTCTGGGAAGCTATTCACAGTATCATTATTTTTAAATGGGGCTAAAAATGGCAAGGATTGTTGCTTTACTTTTAATATATGTGATACATAAATACCCTCCTCCAGAAAGTATGTAAGGTCTCAAGCAGTCGATTGTATTTTCTGAAGAAGCCCTAGCAGGGTTCCTTTGAGGAGGAACTCCCTATGCATGGAATCATCTCCACTGACGAGTCAGCAGTGGCCAAGAGCACGGAGGCGCAGAGACCTCAAAGCTGGAAGGTCCACTCTGGCCGGGACCTGGTCTTATGTATAGGCAGATCCCCATTCCTCTCTGTGCCAGCCTAGGACCTGGTCTACTGTAGGTGCTCAATAAGGGCTTGTGGTGAAGGCATTAGGAGTCACTATTTTTAAAGTTAACTTTCATTGCCATTCACAGAATAGTGAACAAATCATAACTATACAGCTAGATGCAATTTTACAAAGTGAACACAATCTATTGAAGCCCACCCAATGGAGAAATAAATCGTGACCAGGAACCAGAAGCACCCTCCTAACTCCTTCTAGTCACTTTCCCCACAGAGGGAGCCACCATTCTGCCTTCTGTCGCATGGATTAAGTTTGCCTGTTTGAACTTTATATAAATGGAATAATAAAATACATACTTTTTGAGACTCGCTTCTTTTGCCCAACATGAGTTCATAGGACTCAGCCATGTTGTTGCATGTAGCGATAGTTTGTTAATTTTAATTGCTGTATATTTTTCTATCATGTGACTACACTGCAGTTTATCCTTTCTACAGTTGGATATTTTGTCGTATCCAGTTTGGGGCTATAAATCAAGCAGCAATGATAATTCTCGTTTGTGTCTTTTGGTGAACATATAGATACATTCCTGTTGAGTAAAATTGCTAGATCGTAAGAGAATGCTTATATTCAGCTTTAGTACTGCCAAACAGTTTAGACTTCCAAAGTGATTCTACCAGTTGACACGCCCACCAGCAGATTGTAAGAGTGATGGACGGACACACTCATGTTTGTTTTTGTCTCTTCGTTTTAGCCATCTTGGTGGGTGTGTAGTGGTATCTCACTGTGGTTTTATTTTTGCATTTCCCTGATGACTAATGATGTTAAGCACCTTTCTGTATGTTTCTTTCTCTATTTAAAAGTTCTCTTTTGTTTGTTTGTTTGAGTGCATGTTTGAGTGCTTTGCTTATTGTTTGTTTTTTTTTTTTTACTGGGTTGCTTGTCTTTTTCTGATTGATTTATAGAGTGCTTATAAAATCTGGATGTAAGTCCTTTGTCAGATAAATGTATTACAAATATCTTCTCCTATGTGGTAGCTTGCCTTTCACTTTTCAAATGGTATCATTTGATGAACAAAAGTTTGTTTACTTAATGCAGTCCAATTTGTCAGTTTTCTCTTATGCTAGGCATTCTTTGTGTTTTGTTGAAGAAATCTTTTCTTACTCCAAGTCATTAATATAGTTTCTCATTTCTTAGAAGCTATAGTTTATTTCCACACTTGGTCGAGCCACTACTTTTTAAAGGGTTCTCAAATAAATGGAAGCTAGCCAAAAAGTAATATCTTAAGGCAATGGTGGTTTAATTTCTAAACCAGCAGATAGCACTCAACCTGTCAGGAACTCTGGGGTGGTTTAAGTGGGATGTAGTTGACAAAGCTTGTTGCTCTGCAGGGATATAAAGGGAGGAAGGATGGTGAAATGGTAACCCTGGGTGCTCTGGGAAATGCTTCATTCTTTGTTTAGCAGTCAGAGTGTAGCTCATTCTGTCTGCATCATTTGAGAACCTTCATGTCCAACCTCTAAAGCCAGTCTTCTGGCTCTAGAACTTCATAGATGACTGGCTTTGTAGTGCTAAACAAATCCCATAACTACCTTAGCCTATTTCTTTATCTATAAAATTGGGACAATAAGGAGGCCCCCTCGGAGTTTTTATTTGTTGGATGGATGAATGGATGGATGGATAGATGGATGCATAGATGGATGGATGGTTGGTTTTACTAACCATTAAATAAGACCAGGTTTATAACACACTTAGTCCAGCTCTGACACACAGTTCAGTGCTCAATAAAAGCACTTGTCATCTACTGTCTTCCTAATAAACAGTAATTACTTGCTGAATACTAAAATGTTATCAGCTTAGCGAATCTAACGTAGCACATACTAAAAGAAACCTAAATTCTTTTAAGAAGTTCACAGTACATCTTTGCGTCGTGATCATGGTCACAAATGTGTGTGAGTTTGAAACATCATCAAAACAAAAGACACTTCCTTGGATATTTAAATTGGAGCATATCCAACTGCTGCTGAGGGCATGTGATATGGTTTGGATGTTTGTTCCATCTGAATCGCATGTTGAAATGTGATTTCCAATATTGGAGGTGGGGCCTGGTGGGAGGTGGTTGGGTCAGGCAAGCAGATCCCTCATGAATGGTTTAGTACCATCCCGTTGGTGATGAGTGAGTTGTCACTCGGTACACATGAGATCTGGTTGCTTAAGAATCTGGTGCCTGCCCCCTGCTGGGCTTCTTGCCCCTACTCCCACCATGTGACACCACCTGCTCCTCTTTGCCTTCCACCATGACTGTAAGCTTGCTGAGCCCAGCCTCAGGTACTTCTTTACAGCAGCACAAGAACAGACGGACACAGTGTGCATGTGCTTTCTGGTGAACGTTTCTAAAAGGTCGTGAAGACGGTTCTGTGTGATTCCACAGTATGGGGTACTGGGTTATTGCAATACCCTCCAAACTGGTGCTCCTGCTTCTTCTCTGGTCCACCTTACATCACCATGCCCATCCATTAAAATTATCTCTTTAAAACATGAATCGTGATTTCCCATTGCACTTAGAATCATATGCAAACTCCTTTCCATACAGATGATTTAGTGTCTAATCTTGCCCCGTCAGCCTTTCCCACCTGGATTCCTACCACTGCCCACTCACACGCTGTGCTCTAGACACAGCAGTCTCCTTCCTCATTTCTCCAAAACGCCAAGCTTTACCCTACCCTAGGGCTTACCTCCACTCATTTCACCTCTCAACTCACCCCACCTCTCAACTCACCTCTTGGGGAGCTCTTCCCTGATTACTCTCCCTAAAGTGGAGTAGAGGAGTCGTCTCCTCATTTATCGTATTATTCCTTCCATAAAATGAATCTTGTTTATTTATTTGCTTGTTTGCCTGGCTTCTCTCTTCCGCTAGTATCTAAAATGTATGCCTCGTTTCAGGAATACAGTAGATCCTCAATAAACAAAGAAATGAATGGCCATTGGCTATCCTTAAGGCCAACGGTCTGCCAGGTCTTCACCATGTGGTGCGTACCCTCCTGCTTCTTCCCCTTGCTAACCACCAGTTCCTGGTGCCCCGTTCTATGTCATTTGCAAATTCCACATGAGCCGTCCCTCTTCCCTCTATTTTCCAATGGGAGCTTACAGCCCCTCAACTCCCTAGCAGATCTATGTTTTCATTCAAGTCTCTCCTTAAATTCCATTTCATCCAATGACTAAAGTTACTGCTCTGGTCTCTAGTTAATGATCATTGGCCACGTCCCCTCAAGAGAAGAGTCAGTGGTTGTGATGTAGTGGGGTGCCCCTTCGCCATTTGGCCTTCTAACAGGTGTGGGGGTTCCTGACATCTCTGCCAGGGGTTTCCTGTTACCAATTCACTAACATAAACTGCCAGAGTGTCCCCTTGGAGTGTTTCTTAGTCACTGGTTTCTTGATTGCAGCTAACAGAGACCAACCCAACTTGCTTCATTCACAGAGAGGAATAAGAACCCAGGCATGTCTCTGGAAACCAAGGAGCAGAAAGCATATCTGGAGCTTGTGCAGGTGCTTGCCTTGATATCTGTTCTATCTGTAAGCAGTCCACAGAGAGTAGCAGTACCAGGTTTCTGGGAGAACAGTATTCCATTGATCCAGGTGGTACGTCCCAGTTTAGTCAGATGTGGTTCATGGGAAGGACTCCCAGGGGATGTTCTTTAACCCTTTTTCCCGTTTAGGGGAAAAAATGTGCAGCTCACTGCCAGTGCTTACTTAATTGTACATAAACATGCTCTTTGAGGCTGAAGCAAATCTGACTGATTTTTGATGTGAAAATAAAATATAAAAGCTGTTCTTGGAGTTATTTCTAAACAGAACTAACATCGGAATCATCTGAATCGTCTATTTCAGAAAAATCAGATTCATCAAATGAATTTTTGGCCAACAACTGTTCGAGAACAATGTTAACATCAAGTGTAGGAATGCTACATTTTCTAGGATTTGACATTTTTCAGCAATCGAGAATTACTATATTTTGTAAATGGAAATGTCACTACTAAAAACAGAATGCTATAAATAAAACGATGTGTTTTGTTTCCAAAGTCAATACACTAGAGTGATGCAAACATAATAATAAAAGCGAGATATTTCATGGCAGAGTTATCTCAGGGTAAATGCTGCAGCTGTAAGTGCCGCTGGCGAATATTCTGGGGGCAGACAGGAAGACGGTTACATGGGAAACCGTTCTTAGAAAGGCATGGACTGTTTGGAAACCCAGAGGAGCACGTCCTATGAGACGTCTCAGAAGCATTTCCATGACTCCCACCTGAGAGAGCACATATTGGCCAGGAACTGCAGCAGGAAAGGATGACCAGCCTGATCTGGGAAGGCTCCTGAAGGAAATGAAGTAGGGCCAGAGTTTCTCTTTAAGGAAGAGCAGTGTGACAGCAAGGACATTAATTAGAGGAAGCTCGGTTATCAGGGTGGAAGGAGGAGGCGCCATCTGGACTCCAAGTACCACTATTGGGATGGCTTGGAGGATGGCGGTAGTGGGAGAGGAGGAGTAACTAGGCCTTCAGGAATGCAGCAGACCCAGAGATTGGTTCTGGTGTTCATCTGCCTGAATTCAAATCCCAGCCGTACCACTTAGCCTTTCGGGGCCTCCACTTCCTTGCTTTGAAAATAGAGGAACAGTGTCGAAAGAAGAATCCATGAAGAGTGGTGAGTTGGTGCTACGTTGGACATTTAGTTAGCCATCAGCAAATACTAATAATTAAGCTCTAGAAGAATATAACTGCATCTGCCTTCCAGGGATCCTTTGTGGAGTGCTTGGAACGTACTAAGAAGGAGAGTTTCTGTATGAGTCTCTCCCAGCCCCTGGGACCCTGATTTCAAGCTTTAAAATAATAGTGGTTTTGTTTTTAATCATAATGGTTTGATAATAGGAAGCCACACTCATATCCTACCCAGCCTGAGGAATTAAGGGACTGGTACTTGTTTTTACATAACTAAAATGTACATAGGAGGGAAAGTCCTACATCAATTCCTTCATTGATATCCTCAATTAAATCGTTGGAATCAGTATCATTAAGATAGACTGAGTCCATTAGGTAGACAGGCAGATTAAATCTACCTGAACTTATTCAGAATGCTTGGAAATTGTTCATCAGTAATGATGTATTAACGAAAGAATAGACTTTATATTTCTAAAATTATAGGTGTCTTCCTGCAAGGGGGAATGTGTCTTCTTCCTTCAGTGTGTAGTGAGCAGTTTGCCTGCACGCAGCTTAACACCCCTTCAGCTATGTGTTCCCTTTGATCCCTAGCTTATTAAAAAATGCAAATCCAAATTGTATCTTATTAATGTGAGCTTTTGTGTTAAAGCTGTGTGGGGCTGAAAATCCCTGTTTCTCTAACACGTTTGGATTTTTAATGTGCAAAGAGCTTGATTTTCCGCCGGACATATTTTCTAATCAACCATTATGAAGGATTTTTTATTGTGCTGCTATTTCTTGCTTTCTTGGAATTCAAGGAGATAAAGAGTAATGACTTCATTGTTATACCATAAGTATTCTCGAGCATGTTGAGATCCTTAATTATTGGCTATAACATCTCCCGTTTTCCAGGAGCATCCTGGAAACATATTTTAAAGATGTGTCTAATGTTGGAGGTAGTTGATCCAGAGAACTCACTGCTCATTGCCACAGGCTTGTGGGGCATATGGGAGGTGACAGTGCCCAGCCAGTCCCTTGTCTGAATGTGTGCAACAGTCCTTAGACCCAGTGTGCTCTTATTAGAACAATTTCTTTCCTTTAAAAAATAAGGCGCTTGAAATTTAATTTGAATCAAGTTAAAAATTGATCCCATTAGAATACAGCTGCATTTTTCTCACTTGTCCCATTTCTCTTTCAGCCAACTCTTTATTCTCTCATCCTTCTTCTCTTTTCTTCACGCCCTGGAATAAGCTTCTTCTTGTGTTTAATGATTATTTTTCTTAAGATCACAGCCAATTACTTCAAAAAAGCCATCACATGGAAATGATCGTTTTATATTTATGAGGCTGTCCATATGCACCCCCTAGTAAAGCTCATTCTGGAACAGTCTTTTGAGCGTGGGAGTCCTGGCAGGGTGGAAGAAGCAAGTGACTGGTGAATGATAGAACTAACAACAGCCAAGACTATTAGCGTCTGCTATGTGCTAGGCATATATTATCTCATTTAATCCTTGAAACAGCCCTCTGAGCTTTGTACTGTTATTATCATATCCCCATTTCATGGATGAGGAAATGGAGGCACAGAGGTGAATGACTTGCCCACATTTGCATGAGCGCGGGGGTCAGAAGTGGGGTACAGCCCCGGGAGTCCTGTTGAGAGTCTTCACCCTTAATCACTGCACACCACACATGCTTCCGGCTGTGGGAAGAAGTTCTGGATTCTTCTCCTGACTCTGCCCTTAGCTAGCTAACTACTGTTCCTCACCTTTCAATTAGAATGTTGGACTCGATTCTCTCTGAGGTCACATTTGGCCCTCAAGTTTTTAATTCTTAGTAACTATTTTAAAGTGTTGTAAGGTGAAACCAGAAGACAAAAGGCAAAATCCTCAAAACGGTCCCTACCCCCCCAACACATACACGCGCGCACACACACACACACACACACACACACACACACACACATACACACATGCATGCACACACACACACATGTTCTTTGCTTTCACACTAGATAAAACCACGGTAAAAAGAATCTCAGCTGTCACATCCTACTGTCCTTCATTTTAGGCAGAAAATGTTACAACTTGTATTCCAAGAAAAAAAAAAAAACAACCCACCTGTGGTTTTTTGACACCTCCACTGGGGTCCCCAGGAAGCAGATCTCTGAGGGAGGAGCGTGTGTGAGGTTTGCGAGTGAGAATAGTGGAGGGTCTATTTTTAACCTGAGACCTTTTGCAGAGTCGCTGCCTCCTCTGTTGTCTCCAGTTCTAGGAAAAGAGCTTTCACCTCTGCTCTCATTCAGAGACGGCTCTGTGGTTCACAAAGGAAATTTTCTCTTGGTTGCTGTTGAAGTGTTTTACAAAAAGAAGTTTGATGTGCTCTGTGTGAAGATGGCAGGTGGCAGCTTTCTGTGTCATTCTCTGACATGTGCCAGCTGACGTGAAGTGACTTGTGGTGACAGAGTCACACTAGGCGCTAGCGCTTTCTTTTTTCTTGATAAAACAGGTAGCCCTTTCTGTGGGGAGTCAAGAGCTGGGGCATAAGCTGGTGTCTTCCAGAAAAAAAAAAAAAGGACTCAACACCATGCGTGTTTTTAGATGTGGTGGTGCAGTGTGAACCACCAGCTCCAATCAATTATGCAGATGTGCTTGACCTTTGGTGACTGACAGCTGCCACAGGATCTGTCAGGCTGTGCCTCCTCCTACTCCCCTCCCCCTAGGGCCAAAGGCCTCTCTCAAAGCTGTGTCTGCAGAGCTCCCATCAGCTGTTCCTCAGGAGATTTCGGGGCACAAGCACACTCCGTGTGTTCTCTGTTTCTGTCTCTGTTTCTGTTTCTTGTTTCTATCTCTGCCTCTTAATGGAACATTTCAAATATGCAAACAAGTGTAAACAACAATAATAGAAATGTATATAGAAGCCCACCTTTATCAAATCTTAGCATTTTGACATATTTGCATCTGATCTCTCTCTCTCACACACATACACATGCACACGCGCACACACACGCAAATAAATGAATCACTGCAGATCTTTTTTCATCCCATGATCCCCAGGGGTGTCTTTACTGTGAAGCGAATGAAGTTTAAGATTGTGGCACCTCCCTTCCACAAGCCCTAGGAGAGTCTCTTGTAGTGCATTTACATGAATATATGTTTTTGTAAAAATTTGTAAAATTTGCAAAAGTCAGAGATTTTAGCTGCAATTGGTGAAGATCACTGTCATTTTTCACTCTGAGCTTTCTTCTCTCCATGTTCCCTGCTGTCCAACAGTATTGGACAGGTCTCAGATATGTGAGCATCTGGCTAAGGGGCAGTTGATGTTGGGGGTACATTTGGTTTTGGTTTAGCAGGATAGAGTTATAGAGCTCCCAGTTACTTCGTGTATTTATTATTATTTTTTTTTAGTGTATGTATACTTTAAGTTCTAGAGTACATTTGCACAACGTGCAGGTTTGTTACATATGTATACATGTGCCATGATGGTTTGCTTCACCCATTAATTTGTCATTTACATTAGGTCTATCTCCTAATGCTATCCGTCCCCCTTCCCTCTACCCCACAACAGGCCCCCGTGTATGATGTTCCCCTTCCTATGTCCAAGTGATCTCATTGTTTAATTCCCACCTGTGAGTGAGAACATGCGGTGTTTGGTTTTCTGCCTTGTGATAGTTTGCTGAGAATGATGGTTTCCAGCTTCATCCATGTCCCTACAAAGGACATAAACTCATCCTTTTTTATGACTGCATTGTATTCCATGGTGTATATGTGCCACATTTTCTTAATCCAGTCTATAATTGATGGGCATTTGGGTTGGTTTCAAGTATTTGCTGTTGTGAAGAGTGCCACAAGAAACATACGTGTGCATGTGTCTTTATAGCAGCATGATTTATAATCCTTTGGGTATATACCCAGTAATGGGATGGCTGGGTCAAATGGTATTTCTAGTTCTAGATCCTTGAGAAACTGCCACACTGTCTTCCATAAAAATCCTAGAAGAAAACCTAGGCAATACCATTCAGGACATAGGCATGGGCAAGGACTTCATGTCTAAAACACCAAAAGCAATGGCAACAAAAGCCAAAATTGACAAATGGGATCTAATTAAACTAAAGAGCTTCTGCACAGCAAAAGAAACCACTGTCAGAGTGAACTGGCAACCTGCAGAATGGGAGAAAATTTTTGCAATCTACCCATCTGACAAAGGGCTAATATCTGGAATCTACAAAGAACTTAAACAAATTTACAAGAAAAAATCAAACAACCCATCAAAAAGTGGGCAAAGGATATGAACAGACGCTTCTCAAAAGAAGACATTTATACAGCCAACAGACACATGAAAAAATGCTCATCATCACTGGCCATCAGAGAAATGCAAATCAAAACCACAATGAGATACCATCTCACACCAGTTAGAATGGCGATCATTAAAAAGTCAGGAAACAACAGGTGCTGGAGAGGATGTGGAGAAATAGGAACACTTTTACACTGTTGGTGGGACTGTAAACTAGCTCAACCATTGTGGAAGACAGTGTGGCGATTCCATGTATTTTTAAGTTGTTGCTAGATGTCCCTGTGGAGGGGTGGATGGCTTCCAGGAATATTCGCACTGTCTATGGTTCTGACTCACCAGCAACATGACATGGAGGAACAGGATTTGAGGTCATACAGGGACGTGAATGTGTCCTGTGGTGCCAACACTTGATGCCTGAGAAGCAGAGTTTGAAATGTATAGAGCCATTAGCTTGTCTACGGAAGATAAATTAAATCATTAAATACGTCAAATTATAAGCAAATGATTCTAGTCTCATTGACAATTACTCAAACTAATATGGTTTTCCTATCAGGGATGTACTTGATGATGTAGCATATACAATTATAAACACATCATATTTTTTTTCTGTTTAAATTTCTCTATTCTTTTTCTTAAAGAGAGTCCCCTAAATCTATTCTCATAAAACCTGGGATCTACTCAGATAGTGAATTGTGTTTTCCTTCTGATTTGTTGGTGTTCATCATTCTCTTGCATGTTTTAATACATTCATATGTATGAAATAGATAAAATTATCATGTATGTTACATATGTGTATAAATATATAAATATGTGAATAAATATATAAATATGTATAAGTATATATTATTTATACACAAATGTGAATGGTGTGTTTGTGTGTGTGTGTACGCTTTGTTTCTAGGTTTTTATTCTTTAAATAAATGTTACCATTCAGTACAAATACTTCTACAATTTGCCTCCTTTCCAAACATTGAGATTTATCCATCTTGATATGCTATAGCTCTTGTTCATTCATTTTCATTGCCATTTGTAGTATTTCATTGTGTGAATATACCATAATTTATTTGTCCTGTCTTCCATCAGTGGGCATTTGGGTTATAATAGTGACTAATTGGAAGTAAACAATGTACAATAACAATCTTGTACATACTAATATGTGTGAGAAGTTCTCTATAGCTATTGTCTTTAAATTCTTTTGCTCAGGTATTCTCTAAGAGAATTTTGGAAAGCTGCCTCCTCACACATTTTTACATTAACATATAAAATATGTTAACATAAGTTTATGTAGTTGGAAAGGATGTAATTTGCATGATATTGTAATACAGATATTTAAAGATAAAACTAAAGATCACCCTTCTCAATGCAACCAGTGAAAATAGTGTAATGATTCGACTCTCACTAGCATCCATTTAAACAGTACACTACTAAGCTTTTCCTTAATAATGAAGTTCCCTTTGTTCTTTGAAATTGAAATTCTATTCTTTCCTGTCCTCAGAATTTTCTCTTGGTGCAACATATGTTTATGCTTGACAGTCTTTTTTATTGATTACCTCCTCATATTTCTCTCCTTCATATTGATTCATAGGAGTTCTATGTGATTCTGGAAATCATTATTTTGTCATTTTGTGAGTCCATCTATCTTTTCCTGGTCTGTGGCTTATCTTTTTACTTTGCCTTTAGAATTTTTTTGTTGTTGTTGTAAGTTTTTAATCTTTTTTTTTTTTTTTTAGACAGAGTCTTGCTCTATTGCCCAGGCTGGAGTGCACTGGCGCAATCTTGACTCACTACAACCTCCACCTCCCAGGTTCAAGAGATTCTCTTGTCTCAGCCTCCCGAGTAGCTGGGATTACAGGTGTGTGCCACCATGCTGGGCTAATTTTTGTATTTTTAGTAGAGCTGGGGTTTCGCCGTGTGGACCGGGCTGGTCTCGAACTCCTGACCTCAGGTGGTCCTCCCTCCTCAGCCTCCCAAAGTGCTGGGATTACAAGTGGAAGCCACCACCCTGGCCAAGATTTTAACCTTCATGTGGTTAATTTATCAGTCTTTTCTTTATGGTGTGGAGGTATATGTCTTGTTTAAAAATTGCTTTACTATCTCAAAATCGTAATCTATGTTTTCTTCTAAAAGTTTTAACATTTTGTTTTTCACATTTTAATTAGTTAATTTATTTAGAATTTATTTTCGTGCATGGATACCTTAGAAATCTAATTTTATCTTTTTTCAAGGGAATACTCAGTTGTCACAGGGCTGTTTTTAAGTAGTTAATTCTTGACAGCTGATAGTATTTGTCAATTCATACATATAGATTATGAATATCATATTATGATATCTATATCATTCCTTGGGTATATTTGCTTCTTTAGTTTTAGACAAGAAAGGGCTATGTTTTGCTTAGCTGACATTATCTTGTATTCCTCATAGGTAACTAGCACAGCATTTATACCATATCATTTGTTCAGTTAATATTCACTAGCTTGAAGTGAATTTGAATGTGTAGTTTGGAATACTAGGGTCAAAATTTATATGGCCTGGCATGTTAGTAAACACTGTGAATGAATGAATGAGTTAATGTGATAGAATTACTGAAACCTACTTGTTATAACTTAGATTATTATTGGCTTATCATGTGCTTTTATATACAGAAAATATATCTATCTCATTAATGAACTTAGCTTTCTAGGAAGTCATTTTCTTTTAGCAGTACAGTATTTCTTAAAACATGGTCTAGCAGAGTCACATGCAAAGTGTGTTAAAATGCAGATTTCAAGGTCTCACCTCAGACCAGCTCACTAAATCAGTCTATGTGGGAGTCAGATGCAAGCTCCCCAGGCGACTCTTACGCTCAAAAAAATTTAAGCATCACTAGTTTAATAGGATGTCATTCAGAGCCTCTATTCAGATGTTCTACCAAACCAAGCAGTGACAAAGAACATTTAGGCCAGCACACCTTTTTTTTTGCAAAGCTGTCAACACTTGCAGGTTATAACACATTAGAGTGGAGAGAACATTGGCCTAGGACCAGGATACTTGAGCTTTATATCACAGCCCCCTTCTAAGGTCGCTGATAACTTCATCGTGTGACCTCCTGCAAATTTCTTAGTTCTCTGTATGTTAATTTCCCATCTGTGGCTCTTCCAGCTTGTTAGAGAGTTAGAGTTAAATTTGCCATGTTCATTGCATGGGGGGGAGAGAGAGAGAGAGAATGAGAGAGAATGAATGAGAATTAAACTAGGACAAGGAACCCTGCCAGCTGGTATCTTTTTCTCTCTCCATAAATCTAAATAACATTCAGGTAGCAGTTGCAATGTATGGATATTTTGTCATCGGCTCAGAGCAAAGTGACCCTTTCAGAAATTTGGCTTGGGCAACTGCCATTGCTGCTGTTTGTAGCTTGTCTTGGGCACTCGGACAGTTGTTTACACAGACTGCCTGGAGGTTAGGGTATCCGTCACCCTATACTAAAGACAACTAAGGAATTTCATTTAAACCACCCTCTGTAGTAGAGTCTTCAAGCCTTCTAGGTACTTTTTTTTTTTTTAATTAAAAAAAAAATTGAACTGACAGTTCCAGTTTGTCTGAGAAGTGCTCTGCCCAGTATCCTAAAACCCAGCCTCAGGAACTGCTTCATCACAAGTCTCTGAAATACTCCAGCTTTCCCTCTTTGTAGTAATTCAATGTGAATGAACATACACTTGGAGTATATGAACCGTACAACTGGTTTTAAGTAGGGACAAAGCTGGGATCGTCCCCACCTCCATCCTGTATGGCACAATCATTTTTTATTTCATTCTGTTCAGCACTGGCAGCAATTAAAGCTTCCAAAATATGGAGTGTTTTCATCAAGTAAAGCATTAAAAATCCCGGCCTGTCAGAGCAGGAAGTGGACCTGTGCTTTACTGCAACTATTCTTCAGCTCCAATAGGGCATGAAGTGGTGAATAGCATTCATTTCATGCAGTGGAAAAATAAGGCCAATTTCAGCTTTAATCTTTGTTACGAGGAGTCTAGTCCCTGTTGGAATGTAATGAGTGGATGCACCCCATTTAGCTTAAAGTAACAGATCTATATAGAGTTGTTAATTTGTAGATAAATATGGGTTTTCTACTGTTGATGTTTCTTGATCCACACAAAGTGGTTATATTAATACTGAAACATTATTAATCAATAGTTTGCTCTTTAAAAATACATCAGTTAGACTACCCAATTACCTTTAAGTATATATCAAAGGCCACAAAGCAATCTGACGTACACGCAAAGTCCATTAGAAGCTACCAGCCATATTAATTAAAATTTTTAGTTACAATGAACCTTACAGTGTGGGGACACATTTCTACTTTTGGTAATAAACAGTTATTGGCTAACTGAAACGCTGAAATTTGCAAATAACATTTTGGAGCACAGAAAGGTCTTGGGGATTTTGTGAAAATAAAATCCAAAGATGACTTTATTTTACTTGAATCCAACTTATAAAAGGGCTTTAACTCAGGACTGTGAACTCAAAGATGCATAGGGCTTTTCTCCTATTTGTTGAAGGGGAAACGGGAATTCTCATATTTTGAAATTAAACATGACCAGAGTGGAAGTGGCTTTCAAAGAGTGCATACAAAACCTCCTTTGAGATTAAAACACAACACACCAAAATACCGAGATGTGTGTAACAAACACAGCCATTTTTCCCTCCTGCTGCATGGCGGGGCATTGCTGATCAATGTAGTTGTAGCAAATGCCCACAATGAATGATCCTGCACTGCTTGGTCCACGTCCATTCAGCAACCATTCATACTAATGGAAGGCTCTGAATTTGTGCCGAGAGGTAAGTAATCTTTTGTTTGGTCATCTACCAACAGCAATAAGCTTTCCTTTCAAACTTCAATTCTCATTGCTAACAGCCCAGCTATACATCTCTTGTCTAAGAAGATCTGCCTAACCAACTTATTTACCAGCCTGGCACCCAGCATTCACAGATGTTCTTAGAGCTTAAAAAAGAAAAGAAAAGAAAAGAAACAGAAGAGGTAGGGCATAGTGGCTCATGCCTGTAATCCCAGCACTTTGGGAGGCCGAGACGGGTGGATCACCTGAGGTCAGGAGTTTGAAACCAGCCTGGACAACTTGGCAAAACCCCGTCTCTACTAAAAATACAAAAACTAGCCAGGCATGGTGGCGGGTACCTCTAATCCCAGCTACTCAGTAGGCTGAGTCAGGAGAATCGCTTGAACCCAGGAGGAGGAGGTTGCAGTGAGCCGAGATTGCACCACTGCACTCCAGCCTGGGTGACAGAGCGAGACTCTGCCTCAAAAAAAAAAAAGAAGATGACAGAAGTCCAAAATCTGTGAATGCTGTTCTTCTCTCCCCCAAACCCCTTGGTTTCTCTGCCTCTAGTTACTCATTGCCAGGAGACAGAGTGTATACTCTCAAGGTACAGGCATGTGATTTATAGTACTAGGCTCACTAAACAAAGCTTGCAACTAAGACCTGGATGCCCTGAGGAGCTTGCTATAATGGTACTGGACTCTGCAGCCACTTACATTTCGAATTGGGTTACTTTGTCAGAAAGTGGCAGCCTCATCACATCTAAAGGAGGTGGCCAAGAAGAAACATACCCAAGACCTACATTTCAACATCACATACCTGCGTTGTTCGTTTTGGGATATACTCTCCCTCTCCACCTTGGTGTCTGTCCCTGGGCCATTATATCCAGTGCAAGCCATTTACTGAATCGTGTGAGGTGTAACTGATTGTCATTCAACGCAAGTGAAATCTTTACGTGAACATTAGTCACTGTTTTAGACATGTTAGCTTCAAGTGGAAGCAGTCAATTATAGACTAGAGGTTTTATGGCTACATTATTACCATCGTACTATTAGGTTTTCAGCAGTAGCATTCTGCTTGATCGATCTGTGCCAGGACATTGATGGATAGCTTTGTTCTTCAAATGTCAAATATGTGGGACTTCGGTACTTTATGTATTTACTGACACACTAATCTCCTGTAGATACCTTTTCCCCCTCTGCAGTGTTCAGCTTCAGCAGGTGATTGTGATTCCTTTCCTTAGAAGACCATGTAGGGCTTGTAATCACATTTATAATTTCCTTTCTATTCTCTCTCAAATGCGG
Organism: Theropithecus gelada; assembly: GCF_003255815.1. Classification (NCBI taxonomy): domain Eukaryota; kingdom Metazoa; phylum Chordata; class Mammalia; order Primates; family Cercopithecidae; genus Theropithecus; species Theropithecus gelada. The sequence goes on along the minus strand of NC_037677.1, from coordinate 112,728,237 downwards.
AAGCACTCCTGAGTTATTGACAGTTTAAAGAAGTCTTTAGCACACAAAGAGGACCACTTGCTGGTGTCAAGAAATAGATTTAGACATTTGCTTTTTTTTTTCTTTCTACCATGCAGACTCCATACCAGAAATGAATTACCAATTTCAGAGTATATGTTAGATTTCCAGAACTTTGGCTTTCTGTGAAACTATGCTATTTCACCTGTCTTTCCTAATGCCACATTTAATTTTCAATTTTTTTTACAAATGTATTTCTAAGCCAGATCTTTGAACTGCATACACTTCAACCACTACCGCTTCAATCCCCAAACATCACTAAATGTGGTCCGACTTATACTATCAAATAGAACTTCTCATGTGCGGTACTTGAAGGGCTTGCAGAAGATTCTAAGGGATGGATTTCCTTTCGGTGAAAACTAACAGCTCGTAAATCTGCCATTGGAGATCATCTGTTTCACATAATAGATCAAGCAGAAACTTTGAGAAAGCCTTGCCCTCCACCAAAAAGCCACTGGACTTCCATTTTGTTTTTATTCAAGAACTTCCTGGAAGGCTCACTATAGTCCTTGGAAATGCCGGTTTCCTTCCTGAGTCAAGCCAGCCCCCACTTCCAACCTTCACACTCCTACCTTAAGAATTGTATTCTACCATATTTCCTACCTTAGGACTCTCTCAGTTCTCTTGGGTAAGTTCATTAGCTAATGCCATAGGAATAAGATTGCCCAATCTTTCCTGGCACTGGAGGCAGTCCTAGACACACCAGGAGAAATTCTCAGGAGCCATTTATCATTCATTTTTTGAAGGCCAAAGGGTAAAAGGCTAATTAGTACCTGTGTTGGCAATATCATGGTAAGAATGCTAAATGATGGAAATTTGGCTTTGTATGAGTCTTCCTGTGTCTTAAAACAGGACCACCTGCAATCCAGAGCCTCATCCATCCAGTGCAAGTGCAGGGACCCCAGCTGTCCCCCGATGGAGCGGAAATCCACTGCTGCTCTCAGCCCTCTATCCCCTCCCCACTGAAGGGCAGCATGGCTGACCATTCTGAGGCCAATAGTCCTCATTCCTCTCGTCCCTGAATGCCCTAGCCAAAGGGCGACCCTTTCCCTTTGGCATGTCCTGGGGTGCTGCTGGAAGCATTAGCAGCTGGACTGAGCCCAGGCACTTGTGCTGAATGTGATTCTGATCTCTCCAGGCATAAAGTAGAGGGAATCATCTTGACCCCAACACTCATATTTGGCTTCAGCCTCACCCATGCTTAAATGGAACCATTCAAGCAAGCATTTCTCACAGAAACTAGCTAGTGTGCAAGTCCAAATCTCTGTTCGAAAAGGCACACTTTGAAGCGTGAAGGAGTCCTTGGTAGAACGCATGCATTTTACCTAAACTGTGTACCTACTTTCTTACTGAGCAAATCGCTAGGTGGAAATGTCAGTTCTGAATGCTGGGCTTGTTCTTATTTAGCCCTGGGATCTTAATTGATGTGGTGCTCATGTAATCAGGGACACAACAACCCCAAAACCAACACACTTGTGTGAAAAGCTCAGGAATGCCATGTTCTATTTGGTTGGTGCAAAAGTAATGGCAAAAACCACAAGTACTTTTGCACCAACCTATAGAAGCAACTTGAGAGTGCTGGATTACTCACCTGCTTCCACCTGCCTCAGCAAACTCTCAGCCACATTCGACGGGCAGGAGCCAGGTGGGAGAGCACGTCCTGTGGAGAGGTGGCTTGGTGCCCAACACCACGAGAATATTGCCGAATTTACTCTGCAATTCCCGTGGGAGACAGAGTGGCGGATTCAGCTGCAGAGGCACAATGGAGGTCCTGACTAAGGAATTTTAATGTAAAAATTCCAGGGCTTAAACTTCGTTCTTCAGCTAACTGGTGTCGTCCTTCCAATGGGGATCTAACAAGAGTTATACCAGGGCTCAAACAGTTAAGTGTGTGAATGCATTTGGAACCAATTTAAAGCTTGAAACAAAATGAACAGGAAGACTCGCCAACACTCCATTAAAGTAAAACATGAAGGCTCACTGAGGCATGCAGCTGGGCTGCCAGTTCTGCTGTTCTTCCTTCATCTCAAGCTCATGAGAGGCCATGGGGGGTTGGTGGGGCAGTTGTGGAGGTGTGTCTGTGTGTGTTGGGGGAGGGGGGTCCTACCATCTTGCTTTATTTTAATCTACCTGGAAATGTATGTTCTAGGACCCCCTGGTAAATCTAGTCTAGCCTTAATTATGAAGTCACACATGAAACATGGGCAAAGAAAACCTTCCCATCAACAAGATCTTCATGGAATGAGGACGGAATATACTGTCCACTAGCAGGTAGCTCTTAAGGACCACATTCCTGAAAACCAAATAGAAAGCCAGGCTTTAGTAGGAAAATAAGTAAGAGTGCAGGTGGGTATAAAAAGAAAGTTTTAACCTACAGAAAGCGAATTCCAAGTCTGATCATCGGAAGTGCCTGGGAGTTGTGTAAAAATACACATTTTCAGATGGTGGCCAGGCTTGGCCACTGAAGGAACCAAATTTTGGAACCCTTAAAACCTGTTTATATAAATAAGAAATAATGTACTAATAGGTGATGAAAAGTGCTTAACCAAAGTTTTATCAACCCAAAGGGACAGGAAGCACCTTCGTGAATGAAGCAAAACACCATTAAAAATATATATACAGGCCGGGCATGGTGACTCACACCTGTAATCCCAGCACTTTGGGAGGCTGAGGCGGGCAGATCACGAGGTCAAGAGTTTGAGACCAGCCTGACCAATGTGGAGAAACCCCATCTCTACTAAAAATATAAAAAATTAGCCGGGTGTGGTGTTGGGCACTTGTAATCCCAGCTACTGGGGAGGCTGAGGCAGGAGAATTGCCTGAACCCAGGAAGTGGAGGTTGCAGTGAGCCTAGATCGCGCCATTGCACTCTAGCCTGGGCGACAGAGTGAGACTCTGTCTCAATAATAAACACACATATGCACGCACACACACACACACAGAGCCCAGAATTCACATATCTATTAAGATGGACCTTTCTGCTTCCTTGGTCCTCTTGAGTGCAGCTCCATTTACTCTAGACTTTCTGCCCAGCTCCTGGCTCTCTCCTCACAAACTGGCCAAGCTTTTGGCTACTGTCTTTTAAGAACCCTGTAAATGTGAAGTGCTGCAATTATTATTCATGCAGCTTTTGTTTATCTTTCCGGAAGAAACAATTGAGCTGTAGCAGATGAGTGATGGTTGCAGGGCTGTGGTGAAGGTAGAAGCCACTGCAGGTGGAGTGGCTTAATGGGGTATTAATTGGGGAGCAGGTGAAGGCAAATAGGTAGCACAGCAGGTATGTAAATAGGCTCGTGGGAGGAAAGGCATTGAATTTTATGCTCTTTAACTAAAAATAAAGACCTGATATTTAGCTTATCTTTGCTGAACTCCACACTGTGAGGGCCCTGAAAACTGCCGACATCATCAATGATTCATTATTATCTCAGCATCATCTAGGCTACTTAATAGGATCTTCAGCCTCTTCATTTTTCATTGTTTCAGCTGATTCTTTGGCTTTAGAATGCATGCTTTTCCTTCTCTCTATGCATACTGAGGCCAGAACAATGTTTGTAGATTGTGTAGTAGAAGTGACATTCGGACCTGTAGCCTGCCTTCTGGTGGCATCTTTTTGCTCTAGCTGTTTGGAGGAGCAGAGCAAATGTACAATGTGACTATGGATGGTGAGCCTACTAAGAACACATACATTCAAATGTGACTACTCCTTCAAAGTAGTCACCTTGAGAAGCGAAACACTTATTCGTGGACCATCTTTGACGCAACGGCTTTTTGGGAAAGCCAGTGAATATTTTCAGAGCTGACATCTCGGTCACCCATAGGAAAAAATCCTTACATATATTCATTCCTTGTTTTCTACTCCTGTGCATTGTCCAACATCATGGCCTCCTTTATTCATCACACTTAGTGCTAAATGACATTTGGCTTTTAAAGTCCATCCTCCATGCAGGGAACTCGATGTCATTCAGGGATTCCAAAGAACATGCCTGAGGCTTCCAGGAAAGAGTTCCGTGAAATGTCCCAAGCACTGGCAGCCTCTTTGGGACAAGTGTTGTCTGGCTACTCAGCATGGCACACACAGAGATACTCTGAAAGCTGAGTATGCTGGTTTATAAGTGCACATTATTTTAAGGATACCTTTTTATTTAGTAGCAACTTAGAAAATTGTTAAAAGCAAATCACTCCATATTTCTCTTCCAGTTAGTCTTCTCCATGGCAATATATTGGTGGAAAAGGAGGGGGAAGGGGGGGTTTGGATTCTTTGTTACTCGGCTGGCTCACATTTGTTGTTTTCTCTGGGGAGAAGCAGCGTTGGTTTTAAAGACATGTTTAGCCTTTTACTGTTGAAATAGCTAAGTATCAGTGGCGCTTGCACAGGCTAAATATTAGTGGAGCTACAGTTTGTACCCCATAAAATGATTTAGGTTTATATTATCATGCAGATCTTTTCCTGTAGTTGAAGTACTCATTAATTTTACTGCTAATGAGATGTTAGCAATTAAATACCTTTAATTAATGAAAATCAGACAAAAGCAAGGGCTGATCTCTGAGCCTTCATAAAAACAGGGGAAATGTTTGTAGATCTCATTGTGAATTTTGTCTGTAGAAGGACCACAAATCTGAGCTATTTTTTTCTGGTCCAGAGAAAGTCATTAAAAAATTTCACTTTTAGAAAATTAAACGAATAGGCATTTTGGGATGTTATAAAGATGATCTGAGATTGGGAAAAAAAAAGTATCCATAACTGAGAGCCAGTCCTACATGTAATAGCAAATTTCATGGTTGAAGATGCAACAGGATTGAGTACAATTAATAGTTCTGTAGCCATTGTAGAGTTCTGGGTAGGCCCTGAACACATAATTAGATTATTAAAAATGGCCTGTCTTAGACTGGCTATTACTAAATTGAAATCCAATTATGGTTTTATGATTTTGCTGAAAAATATTTAGCTGTTGTGCTTGAGTCCTCCTAGAAGATCATTTCCTCTTTGCATCACCATTTGCACATGTCACAATACATTTTCCAAACAAATCTGACCTCAATTATCTCGGAATCAATCTTACATTAGATAAAATCTATTTTAATGAGTGTTTTTATGTCTAATATTATAATTGTGCCTCTCCATACTTGAGGAATTAAAAGATGGCTATAGAAGTCTTTGCAAAATATCTTTTTAATGGGAGACCTGGCATATTTTAGAAACAACTAAATTGTGCCATCTTAACACACAGAAAGGCATTATGCTCAAATATGTGCCTGAGTGTGCGGCAAGACAAACTTGGTTCAGTTTTCAGTAATTGGCAATGGAACTGTAATAAAGCAGTTGTTTGCGAAGAGACGGGTTCAGAAATTTCATGCACTCCTGCAGTGTGGATTTAAATGCTAAGTTAAATATTTATGAACCCGAGATTTTTATAATTGATCATTGTATGATTTATACACCGTAATTATAATTAGGTTGAAAGAGATTTTAAAAAGCCAGTTTCCTGGTAGCCAAGGCCATTAAATAACACTAAGCTGCCAAAACAAAAATTAGGTGGGAACCCAGCCACCAAGTTCCAAGCGCCTGTCCCTCCATCTGATGTACAATGAGGCACTGCACCCTACCAGGCATCTCACCTGAAGCATCGACTCCTGTGTCACCTGCAACCATTTTTCATGCCTTTGTTTCAAACCTAGTTGAACATAAACAAGTAGAAAACTTCAGAGATCCAATGTATAACAAAAGGAAAAGGTGGAGGAGGTTGGAAAGGTTAATTAAAAATGTAATGATCCCATTTTCTGGGACAGCACTATTAATCATTGTGCAGCAGCAAGCATGTGACTTGCACACCACTTACAGGAGACATCCAATTTTTTAAGGTTTGCACAGCAGAGGGTGCAGGCTGGCGACAGCATGTGCATTAAGGAAATGGAAGCTCTAATGGATAAGGCTAGCCCGTGACGTGTGGTTAACATGGGGAACTGTCTTCACCAGACCAAATAATTATTTCCAAACTTACAGGTATTGAAAATAATTCAGTCACCGTGAACCCCAGAGAAAACTTGGGTATGGCTTGCAGCTTAATATAGTTGTGTAAGGTATGAAAAAACAGAACTAGGAAGAATTTCATCATCATGTAATACAGTATGTCTGAAACAGTGTACGAATGACAAAATGGGTTCCAAATAGCCAACATGTGCTTTTTAAATGTAATTTTTAGCACCCTAGCTGGAAAATCCCAAGCTCTTGAAGGATCATTTACAAGGGTCACAACCTGTATGATCAAATTTGCCATACGATCCGTGTGGATATCAGAAGCCCAGACTGCCATTGTGAGCTTCCGGAAAAGTTTGCCTACACCTGTGAAGGTCTGGCATCTTTTACCCATTTTTTAATTTTCTGGGACAACACATTAGAGGGAGCCTATTAGAAGAAGAACAGTAGTTATATTAACATAGTAATTAATCAAGTCAGAAAGAAAAAGAGGAAACAAATTGTGAATTCAATTCTGCAGCCTTAAAAAGAAAGGCAGAAAGATACCAGAAATTGGCAAGCATTTGCAAACAAACATTCTTTTACCGTCTTGTGAATTTTTGCTTTGTAAATCATATCTCATGCAGGCCATGCAGATTTTAATATATTTATTGTTTTATTCCACCTCATAATCTATAGAAATGGATTTCTAGTTGCTTGCATCTGTGTTTCATCCTGAATCGTTTCAACTGGTTAGTTGGCCCTGGTGTTTGCCAATAACGGTGGCATTTTCTAAGTGTAAATAATCAGGGCTGCCGGCCACAGTGATAGCCTCTTACTTGGGACAGTGTGAGGATTGTATTTGGGATAAAGGCAGTTCCTTGCTCCAGAGGAGTTTAGAATATGAAAGCTTCTCTGATTATATAATTCATCCCTGACACTTCCACATCTCACGGTGTTGGAGGGACCTTTTACATTTGCTCTGCCTGCAAGTCAGGGCTAAAATCATTGGTCCATGTACTCCTTTGGAGTAGCAGACTGCTGAGAGGCCAGTGCCTTCAAGTGCATAGAGCCTCTGGCTGGGGTTTTGCATTCTGTCCCTCATCACCACATTTTATTCTAAATATTTGACGTTATACTTAGAAAAGGCAAATTATATTAGAACCATTAAATCAAAGAGTGTTAAGGCTTGAAGGGACCTTAGATATATCATCCCACAAATAGGGAAACTGACATCCACGGGGGGAAAGCTGACTGTACAAAGACGCCCCGATGATTGGACCACATTTAAAACCCAGATGCCCCTCACTCCTAATCCATGCCTCCTTCAGCAGCACCTGACCCTTTTCATTGCAGGTTTTGGGATCTCGCCCTCAAGTTGCCATGAATGTTATACCTCCCATGGCCAAGAAAACAAGAAACAAGTCACCACCAGATGTGATCACAGCCAGAGAGGCTTAGAATGATGGTAAAGAAAGCAATACGTAACTGGCAAAGTAACAACATGGCTGTGTGGAATTTGAAATGAAAATCTGGTTAAATGGCATTCTCCGTAATACAGAGCCGAGGCTGGAGAGGAGCACATTAGCTGAGCACAACCCACTCGCATATGCACTCCCCCAAGAAAAAAGGATTTCTAGTAAACAGCGTTCATTCTGAGAATACTTCCCATTCAGACAGCATCCCAGACGTTCTACCAAGTTAAAGAATGAATAACAGCAGATGGAGGGAGAGATTAGAGGGGGAGGGGAGGGGGGAAAGCAACATTTTAATGCTGAGCTCTAAAATGAGCTGTGGAGAGGATGGCAGTTAGAGTTATGGTAAAGCTGTTCAGAAGCCTTCCCACGCAGGCGAGAAGGCGCTTGTGCCCAGACCGTAAAACACAGGCGGGCTCCTGATCCTCTGTGCGGTGTGCGAGCTGATGGAAGGCTGGCTTTGACTCCAAGGGTGTAAATCGAATCATTCTCCCCTCTCCTCCCGGTGCCCTCAAGTCATTGAGGTAGTATTTTCGTGCACTGGGGGATCCATTTAATAGATATAGAGGATCAATCTTCTTACCAGGTGAAAACTCAACCCTAATTTATATATCCTGTGATTTCAGCAGTGTTTATTTTGAACTTCATTGCAGTAGGATACGCAGCATCAGGGCCCCGGAGAGAGCTGGAGGTGGATTTGTGAGGGACTAAGTTAGCAGGCGAAAGGAGGGGAGGGGCCAAGAGTGATTTCCCATGTGCCGTGCGCAATTGCCCCTGTGAAACTTTTTGAAAAGAGTAATAATAAGGTAGGCATGAATTTATTTTTTCCAATATTTTATTATGAACATTTTCGAACATACAGAAAAGTGGAAAAAATATGGTTAATGCATATACCCAGCACCTGTATTCCATATTCACATCTAAATATGGTTGCTGTATGAGCGCCCGTATGTCCATCTTCTAAATTTTTAAAATTCATTTATCAATATACTGCCCCTAAATGCTTCAGCACACATATCACTAACCAGTGTTCAATATTTGTTTAGGCTGTTTCTTTTCGTGGTTTGTTATTTTGTTGGTGGTGTTTGTTTTTTGAGACACAGTCTCGCTCTTGTCACCCAGGCTGGAGTGCAGTGGTGTGGATCATGGCTCACTGCAGTGTTGACCTTCTGGGCTCAACTAATCCTCCCACCTCAGCCTCCTGAGTATCTAGGACTACAGGCACATGCCACCATGCCTGGGTGATTTTTAAATTTTTTGTAGAGACAGTGCCTCCTTATATTGCTCAAGCTGGTCTCGATCTTCTGGTCTCAAGCAATCCTCCCACCTGAGCCTCCCAAAGTGCTGGGATTACAAGCATGAGCCATCATTCCTGGCCTTCCCTCCCCCCGCCCCCATTTTTGAGGTAATGTTTACATAGGCATAAACCTTAAGCATACTATTCTCTGAGTTTTGGCCCAAACTGTGCAACACAAGCCGTTCTCAAGGTAGAGAACATTACCATCACCCCCAGAAAGTTACCTCTTATTCCTTCCTAGCCAATCCTCACCCCCATTCCCTGGAAGTAGCCAGTCTTTTAATTTTTAAAAAAATCATAAATTAGTTTTGCCTATTCTAGAACTACATATATAATCATACTGTGTGTACTTCTGTGTGTAGTCTTTTATTTTTTTTCACTCAGCAGAGTGTTTTTGAGATTCATCCACACTATTTTGTGTATCAATAGTTCATCTCGTCTTATTTCCGAGTAGTAGTCCAGGTGGATAACTGTGGATAGACCACCGTTGGTTAAGCCATTTTCCTATTAATGGATACATGGGCTGTCTCCAGTTTTTATTATTATCAATATGCTGGTATAATATTCTTGTCCAAGTCTTTTGTGGACATATGTTCACAGTTCTCTTGGATGAAAACCTAAAAGTAGAATTTCTGGGTCATAGGGTAATTGTCTGTTTAGTTTTATAAAAAGCTACCCAGCGTTTTTCCAAAGTGGTTGAACCATTTTCCATTCCCACCAACAATGTATGAGAATTCTAGAGACATCACATTTTTTAAACAACATTTGATGTCAAATTTTAACCATTGTGGTGAGTGTAGAGTGTATCTCATTGTGGTTTTATTTTGCATTTCTCTGATGACTAATGATGTTGAACACATTTCAGATGCTACTTGGCCATTCATTTATCTTATTCTGTGAAGTGTCTGTTCAAAGATTTGGCCCATTTTTAATTGGGTTGTTTTCTTATATTGAGGTTTGGGCATTTTTAATATATTTTAGATACCAGTCCTTTGTCAGACGTATGTTTTGTGAATATTTTCTCCCAGTCTGTGGTTTGTCTATTCATTGTCTTAGCAGTGTCCTTTGTGATCAGAAGTGTTTAATTTTGATGAACTCTACCTTATCAACGTTTTATCTTTTATGGTTATTGCTTTCTGTGGTCCTGTCTCAGAAATGTTTGTCTATCTCCAGGATTATCTTATGTTTCTTCTAAAAGCTTTATGATTTTAGCTTTTATGTTTAAGTCTGTGACCCATATTATATTAGTTTTTGTGTATGGTGTGAAGTAGGGATTGAGGTTTTTTGTTTGTTTGTATTTGGGTTTTTCTTTTTTAAAAATTATTATCCAATTATTCTAGTACTATATGTTGAAAATACTTTCTTCCCCCATTGGATTTCTTCAGTGTTGCTTTCAAAAAAATCAAATGACTGTAGGTGTGTGGGATATTTATGAGTTCTATTTTCTTTTCCATTGTTCAATTTATCTATGCCTGTACTGTACCACACTGTCTTGATAACTTAAGCTTTATAGTAAAACTTGAGAAGGGTTAGTGTGAATCCTTCAACCTTGTTTTCCTTGTTCCAGTTGCTTTAGTTATTCTGTGTCCTTTTCATTTCCATATAAGCTTTAGAATCTGTTTGACAATTTCAAAATGTATTATAATTTGGAGATAATTATCTATAAGCTTATTTACAAGCTTAAAAAATTGGCCTAGTGTATACCTTCTTTGTTATAATAATATTAGTTGCCTTTTTAAAGTTGTTAAAACTACATAAGCTATTAAGTTTTAATAATATTGAGCCTTAATAATCATAACAGTATTGAGTATTTTGATCCATGAACATGGTATATATTTCCATTTATCAGGTCTTCAATTTTTGTTAGCAGTGTTTTTAGTTTTCAGTGTAGAGGTCTTGTATGTCTTTTGTTACATTCATTTTAAGTGCTTTTTATATTTTTTATTCATTGATCCTGCTGTAAATAAAATTATTTTTTAAAATTTCATTTTCTAATTTTTTGCAGCTAACATATGAAAGTGATGGCTATGTTAATTAGCTTGATTTAGTCATTCCATAACATTAAACATATATCAAAGCATCACATTTTACTTCATAATATATATAATTATTATTTACTAATTACAAATAAAATTTTTAAAAATGAAGCTTGTAGACTCAGAAAAATCCTAAATACTCTGACTTGCTCATTACACATTTTATGCATTAATGAAAAATCACATATGCCTTATAAATATGTACAAACACTATATATCAATAAAAATAGTATGTATTTTTCAAAGTACAATTACTTTTTATATATTAAATTTGTATCATATGACTTTGCTAAATTCATTTATTATTTCTAATAATTGTTTTGTGGATTCTTTAGAGATGTATAGGACATCCAAAACAACATTGACTATAAGCAGTAAGAAGGGGAATCCTTTGTTCTTGATCTTAGTATTTTACCATGAAATATGTCTTTAGCTATAGGTTTTTCGTAGCTGTTCTGTATCAGATTGAAGGGATTCTTTTTAATTCTTAATTTGCTGAACTTTTTTCTATCATGGATGAGTATTGAAATTTATTGAATGCTTTTTCTTTATCTATTGAAATAATTATAGTTTTCCTACTGTATTCTGTTAGTGTGGTGAATTACATATATTTTTAAGTATTAAACTACCCTTGCATTATTGAGATAAACCCAAGTTGGTCATGATGCATTAGCCATTTAACATATTGCTCAATGCAGTTTACTAAATTTTGGGGAATATTGTTGCATCTGTATTTGTAAGCAATATCAGTCTATTATTTTCTTCTTTTGTCTTTGTTCAGTTCTGGTATTTGGGTAATGCTGACCTCAAATGTCAAGTTGGCAAGGGTTATAAAAATATTTTGTGTGAATGAGAATCTGAAATAAAAAGGAAGTCGCATGTTCACCTGTGAGCTAGAAATGAATTAATAGTTTTTTCCCCTTTGAATGTGCCAGGTTGTGCATTCTAGAATTTGTCATGGGCTCTGAAATAATGTAAGGCGATGGTGCTCTGGCAAGAGTTATACATAGATGAAAATAGAATCAGTAGAAAGTGAGGCTAAGTCACACCCACTGCTACATGAAGTAAACTTTGAGCAATTGGTTTAGACATAAAATTATTCACCCCGTTCCAACTTTGTACAAAGCCTTTTTTTAAAAAACAATTGCTTTTCTGATAACATTAAGAGGAAAACCTTAATGGCATATGTAGTTTTAACAACTTTAAAAAGGTATTATTATAACAAAAAAGGTATACACTAGGTCAATTTTTTTTTTTTTTTTTTTTTTTTTTTTTTGAGACAGAGTCTCACTCTGTCGCCCAGGCTGAAGTGCAGTGATGCAATCTCAGCTCACTGCAAGCTCTGCCTCCCGGGTTCACGCCATTCTCCTGCCTCAGCCTTCTGAGTAGCTGGGACTACAGGCACCGGCCACCATACCCAGCTAACGTTTTTGTATTTTTAGTAGAGACGGGGTTTCACCGTGTTAGCCAGGATGGTCTCCATCTCCTGACCTCGTGATCCGCCTGCCTCGGCCTCCCAAAGTGCTGGGATTACAGGCGTGAGCCACCGCACCTGGCACACTAGGCCAAATTTTTTAAAGCCTGTGTATAAGTTGGTGGACTCCTTACAGAGAAAAATTAATTTCCTAGATGTTACGTGTTGACTTTCATTATTTTTATTATGATGTTATTTGACATTTATAAACATACAACTGTAAGCTCTTATTCTTGGCTTTTACACAACTATGAAAATGACACACATAAATACGAACAGAACTTTGAAAACAATGAAATGCAGGCTAATAACATTAATTTAGTGTAAGAGATAATATTATTTTGCTGAAACTAAATTGGTGCTTACAGTTTGAATGCAGTGCTCGGCTTCTCCATGGGTCCTTTTGAGTTTGGCAGGCCTGTATTACTGGGTGCCACGTATTGACACCATTCTTCAGGCATTTTTCTCCATTTGAACTGTTTGTTTTTATCTCACTAGCCACTTCCTGTAAGTATTCATCTAGCTCTGTGCCTCTGTTCTTTCCCTTTTAGCTAGAGATTATAAAGTGCCACTCAACATCAATACAAATGTAAGTGCAGGTAGTGAAATTGTGTACCAGTACCCAGCCTTAAAAGTCTGATCCAGAATATGGTCATCTTAATTTGTTTTAGATTATCATCAAAAATGAATAATTTAGAAATCCAGAGAACTGTTGACTTTCAATAATATAAATCACTGCCCTTGGGCTCAATAGCAAAATATTAGAAGTCTCAAAAGAGGAGAAGGCTAGAAGTGTCACCAAGGCCCAGAGGCCCTGGTGGCCCTGTCAGGGCACGTGGTGAATATTTCACTCCTGAGTCCTGGGAAGCCTGAGTGTAGAAATAGAGGAGCCAGAGAGCAGACATAGAAAGAGTGAGATGGAGAAACAGTACCAGGTGTGCTTGTTAAAGCCAGGATGGATGTGCAGCTGCCAGCTTCCTGTACTCCACACCCAAGAAGGGCTCCTGTCTTGCTCATTGCCTTCTACAGCAAAATTCTTTTTTCTTTTATTATTATTATTATTATTATTATTTTATTTATTTTTTTTTATTATACTTCAAGTTCCAGGGTACATGTGCACAACGTGCAGGTTTGTTACATATGTATACATGTGCCATGCTGGTATGCTGCACCCATTAACTCGTCATTTACATTAGGTATATCTCCTAATGCTATCCCTCCCCGCTCCTCCCCATCCCACAACAGGCCCCGGTGTGTGATGTTTCCCTTCCTGTGTCCAAGTGTTCTCATTGTTCAATTCCCACCTATGAGTGAGAACATGTGGTATTTGGTTTCTTGTCCTTCTGATAGTTTGCCGAGAATGATGGTTTTCAGCTTCATCCATGTGCCTACAAAGGACATGAACTCATCCCTTTTTATGGCTGCATAGTATTCCATGGTGTATATGTGCCACATTTTCTTAATCCAGTCTATAATTGATGGACATTCAGGTTGGTTCCAAGTCTTTGCTATTGTGAATAGTGCCCACAACAAACATACATGTGCATGTGTCTTGATAGCAGCATGATTTATAATCCTTTGGGTATATACCCAGTAATGGGATGGCTGGGTCAAATGGTATTTCTAGTTCTAGATCCTTAAGGAACCGCCACATTGTCTTCCACAATGGTTGAACTAGTTTACAGTCCCACCAACAGTGTAAAAGTGTTCCTATTTCTCCACATCCTCTCCAGCACCTGTTGTTTCCTGACTTTTTAATGATCGCCATTCTAACTGGTGTGAGATGGTATCTCATTGTGGTTTTGATTTGCATTTCTCTGATGGCCAGTGATGATGAGCATTTTTTCATGTGTCTGTTGGCTGCATAAATGTCTTCTTTTGAGAACTGTTTGTTCATATCTTTTGCCCACTTTTTGATGGGGTTGTTTGGTTCTTTCTTGTAAATTTGTGTGAGTTCTTTGTAGGTTCTGGATATTAGCCCTTTGTCAGATGAGTAGATTGCAAAAATTTTCTCCCATTCTGTAGGTTGCCTGTTCACTCTGATGGTAGTTTCTTTTGCTGTGCAGAAGCTCTTTAGTTTAATTAGATCCCATTTGTCAATTTTGGCTTTTGTTGCCATTGCTTTTGGTGTTTTAGACATGAAGTCCTTGCCCATGCCTATGTCCTGAATGGTATTGCCTAGGTTTTCTTCTAGGATTTTTATGGTTTTAGATCTAACATTTAAGGCTTTAATCCATCTTGAATTAAGTTTTGTATCAGGTGTAAGGAAGGGATCCAGTTTCAGCTTTCCACATATGGCTAGCCAGTTTTCCCAGCACCATTTACTAAACAGAGAATCCTTTTCCCATTTACAGATGCCTGTAGATGTGTGGTATTATTTCTGAGGGCTCTGTTCTGTTCCATTGGTCTATATCTCTCTACAGCAAGTTTCTTGGACTCTGATGTCACAGGAAGACACATGAACCCGGAGCACAATGAAATGTGACTCGTGGTGCCAGGGTATCATGGTGTGATTTCAGATATTTACATATGGGTTTTCTGAAAGCAAGACGCATCTTCAGTAGAACAGGGAGAGTTGTTTTCCTAAAATGTTGGACTTGCTTTGTGTGCCCTTTGTTTATTTATGTACAATTTTTTAAATTGTAGCAAGAACATTTTGCATGCAATCTACCCTCTTAACAGAGTGTTAAGTGTACAATACAATATTGATAATAATCGGCACAGTGTTGTAGAGCACGTCTCTAGAACTTATTCATCTTGCATGACTGAAACTGTATTCCCTTTGAAGAGCAACTCCCCATTTTTTTTTTTCATTTTCTTCTCCAGCCCCTGGCAACCATCATTCCACTCTCTGCTTCTGTGAGTTTGACTATTTTAGATTCCGCCTATACGTGGAATCAGGCAGTATTTGTCCTTCTGTGACTGGTTTATTTTGCTTAGCTTAATGTCCTCAAGGTTTATCCATGTTGTCACGCATTGCAGGATTTCCTTCTTTTTCTAAGGCTGAATAATATACCGTGTGCCCTTTAGACAGGCAGCAAATACACTGCTCTGTCTTTCAGTCCCACCTAACCCAACTGTTCCTTGTCTCTTGTCAATTTTTTAGCCTTTTGTCATTTCCTAAATGCCTTCCTGGCCCCTATCAACTGGAGGCACATAAACAGAATGAAAGGCAGTCATAGAATCCATGGAGGGGCTGAGGCCTGAGGAGGAACTTGCTTGGGTATCTCATCCCACGGCTGCACAGTGCTGGTCCAACAGCTCCCTGCCCGCTCCAGAGAATCACTGCTACACTTCATCATCAGTACTCCATGGACTACCTTATACATTGTTTCTGGAAGGTTTTTCCATCACTTCCCTCTCCCTGAAGAAACATCCTTCTAATGGGGACAGGGTTGAATTCCTGTTGTCCGTTCATCCTTTAACCTCGCTATTGGGCTTGGGCTTGGCCTTGGCCTGCCTGCCCAGCACCGAATGGGCCCTGCCTCCACTATGCTTTTGCTGCAGACAGCAGAAGGCAGGCAGTGTGGATAGCACAGGGCAGGCGGTGTAGACAGCATTGGCTTCTCTGGTGGTGTGAGTGCATAGGTTGTGAGTTTCCTGGAGCCCATTGAAATTCTATTCAAAAGACAAGCTGAATTTTTCTAATCTAGAACCTTAGTACTCACAGAGCCCACGTGTTGTCTATGGTAAGTTAAGTGGTAATTGAGAGGTTTGCCAATTTTTATGTGATTGATTCTGGTTTTCTTTCAACATCCTGCGAACTAAAACTTAAATACAGCTTCGTTGTGGTTGCTTCTTCCTGTTTAGAGAATCTGGCATAATATTTTGTCTTCTGGGCTCAAATAACCATGTAATTACTCTGTAATCATATAGTAATTAGCATGTACTATATGCATTTATTACATAATTATATTCTTGGAGGATTGTACGGCAATTATACTTGCATTCAGCATATCATGAACAAGTATATAATTTGTTGTTTTTTTCTTTTATCCTCATTTCAGTTTACTAACCAGGGGCTGGAAGCTTATTCTCCTGTTGCCTCATATGTACATAGCCAGGCAGGTGCCTCTGTTTTGGCCTCACCTAGCACCTCCTAATTCTACATCTGTGAGAACGTTAGGAGCTTTTGTGCTGCTGTAGACTCCTAGTATTTGTACTCCTAGCTTTCTCTTGTCATGAAGTCATTAAGTTATTAGCTTCAAAACTCATTAAGTTCTAGAGCCACTGGCAATGCCAGATAAATGGCAAGATCTCAATTAAAACAGAGTAGGTGAGAACACAGAGCCAAGCACTGTGACCATGCCTGTCTTTCTCTGCATTTGCAGTGGAGCACATTCCCAAAGGGAACAACTGCCTGGATGCAGCCAAGGCCTGCAACCTCGACGACACTTGCAAGAAGTACAGATCAGCGTACATCACCCCGTGCACCACCAGCGTGTCCAACGATGTCTGCAACCGCCGCAAGTGCCACAAGGCCCTCCGGCAGTTCTTTGACAAGGTCCCGGCCAAGCACAGCTATGGAATGCTCTTCTGCTCCTGCCGGGACATCGCCTGCACAGAGCGGAGGCGACAGACCATCGTGCCTGTGTGCTCCTATGAAGAGAGGGAGAAGCCCAACTGTTTGAATTTGCAGGACTCCTGCAAGACGAATTACATCTGCAGGTAAGCGGGCACTGGCAGCCGGTGATTAATGAGGTGACAGGGAAAGTCTTGGTGGCTGCTTCGGCTGCTAAACTCCCTTTTCTGTGCTTCTACCAAGGTAGAGGAGGGAGGGGAACCCAGTTCATTTGAACGAACTGGCAAAAATCTGACCTCTGTGTCTGCCACGGAGTTCTTCAGAAGCTGCTCAGGCCTCTGTGCTGGCGAAAGTTCCCATCTTTAATCCGGGAATGCTTTGAGGGATGCTAGAATGAGGTAAAATACCACTGCCTTTCCTGGATACCTCTCAGGTGAGAGGGTCACCTGGGGGGCAGTGACCTCAAGGCACACACCTGCTCCTCAAGTCCTGAGGGCTGCCAGGGATTAAGTAAAGAGGAGCTGACTGGAGCTTTGGAGGCTCTTGAGCTTCAGGGGCAGAAACCTGGAAGAGACCAGTGAGAGGGATTGAGCAGAGTCCAGCCTTGGGGTGAACTTTGAATGCCTGGGTCTGTTCTGGACTATTCTGTGGCTATGAAGAGGTCACCCTCCCACTTAGCTAATCTCCCAGATCTCAGCCTCCATCAGAAACTTGATGAGCCTGGACCATGTTGTTAAAAATATTCACTTCCTTTTGCTTTTTGGCCATTTCTGAATTTACTTTGATATCTGAAGGAGTCCATGAATACACTTTCTGTGTTTAAGAAACAAAAAACTGGCTGGGCGTGGTGGCTCACGCCTGAAATCTCAGCATTTTGGGAGGCTGAGATGGGTGGATCACCTGAGGTCAGGAGTTTGAGACCAGCCTGGCCAACATGGCGAAACCCTGTCCCTAGTAAAAATACAAAAAATTAGCCAGGTGTGGTGGCAGGCGCCTGTAATCCCAGCTACTTGGGAGGCTGAGACAGGAGAATCACTTGAGCCTGGGAGGTGGAGGTTGCAGTGAGGCAAGATGGCACCATTGTACTCCTGCCTGGGGGACAAGAGCGAAAATCTGTCTCAAAAGAAAAAAAAGAAAAACCACAGGCCTGGCACAGTGGCTTACACCTGTAATCCCAACGGTTTGGGAGGCTGAGGCAGTCAGATTGCTCGAGGTCAGGAGTTCGAGATCAGCCTGGCCCACATGGTGAAACCCTGCCTCTACCAAAAACACAAAAGCTAGCCAGGCGTGGTAGTACATGCCTTTGGTCCCAGCTACTCAGGAGGCTGAGGTAGGAGAATTTTTTGAACCTGGGAAGTGAAGGATGCAGTGAGCAGAGATCATGCCACTGCCCTACAGCCTGGGTGAAAGAGTAGGACCTTGTCTCAAAACAAACAAATCAACAAACACAAACCACAAACACAGCAGTATAGATGTAGGTAGAGTGAAAAGAGAAAGTTACCCTTTACTCTGCTCCCATTCACCCCCAAGCTTCAGGCAGTCACTGTTAACCATTTCGTGTGTGTCCTCCCAGAACTTAGTGTTGAATTCAGTTGCTGATTGAAGCAAGTAGATTTGGGGTATCATATTGAAAAACAACTGTACTTTGTCCCCAGGTAGAAGCCCTCAATATATGCTAAGCCAGTGGACAAGCAGATGGGAGTATGACCATGTACTTGTTTTTTATTGGTTCCCCATTTCTAAAAAGCCAAGAGCAGGAAAAAAAAAAAAAAAAAAGTCTGCGATGTTGAAGATTCTGAGTTTCTGTTCAACTTAAGTTTTATTCCGGTAGAATGGGAACCCACTCTTTCCTTAAACCAGCTGTAATAATGACCAAAGAAAATTGTAAGTCCTCGTTATCTGTATAACCCTCTCATGCTGAAGACTTTCTGGGAGTAATGTTTCTCCTCCTTTCTAAAACAAGTTGGAAGCAAGAGACCTGCTCTATGAGGAAGGACTCGGATGACCAAGCATCTTATGAACTGAGTTTGCATCTTGGGAAGAAACAGGTGTTCCAGCAACACAATACAAGGACGCTTCCTCACTTCCAAGCCCCTGGTTCATTAAGGCACTCTAGCTGTGGGCTAGAAGCAGGGATAGGTGTGCTAGAAGGGTCCTGAGAAAGAGGCAGAGCCTCAGCAAGCCAGGAACCTGGGGAAGCCAATCAGTTAGGGTGTTGAAGCACCTTCTGCTGAAGATGAATAAAATGAATGCAGCCAAGAAGCTGCAGGGAGCTTTGCTCGGGGTCCAGGGATGGGATGGAGCAGAGATCCTGAAGATCTCTGGATGTGAAACCCCCATTCCTGGGGCCCCTTTAGTCTCTGAGCAAAAGGGATCCCCCTTCTGGGAGCAGGACTGGATTTCTAGGGTCTTACTTGGCTTAATGCTAGACAGCTCCTCTGTGTCTCTATAATAAGATGGGATCTTGTCCACTGATGGTTCCAAGCCAGGAGACCTGGGCTTTCGGTCCTGCCTCAAGATGGGAAGCTGTATAGGGCAGAAATGGAGCTGTGGATGAGTATTCCATCTATGGAATGATGGCTGGGAGGTGGGAGAGGTGGTGGTGATGGAGCTTTTCCTTCCTCTTCTCCCAGGTTTATCTTACACAAGATGGCCAGAGAAGGTCTGGGACCTCCCCTCACATATTGAGAAAGCCCATATTGAGCAGATAATTTGCATTCTCTGGCTTGTTCTTCTAAAAAGAGATAATCATTTGAGGGTTGGTGAGAATTCATTAGATCAAATTGCTTTCCTGCTAAGCTGTAGTGAGAATAGCTGGGAGTTGAGAACTTAGAGGGCTCTAGAGGAGGCGATGGGAGGAACCTGCAGATAACAGGATGGTTTAGGTGCTGTCTGGGGCCTCAGACTGAGGAAGGAACAAGTTCCAGGAACTGTTTGTGACATCCGTAATAGCAGGGAGTGGACTCAGCTGACAGCACAGAAATGTACAGCAGGAAGCAGACGGCCCTTGTCTGTGTATTGACTTTGCCTGATCTTCCTGGAGTGGACAGCAGCCACCATGCACTGGGGTGAAGGATCCCTAGGCTGGATGGTGGGACTAGAGGCGTGTTTGTGCTGCTGCCACATTTCTGGCTCTGGGAGAAACTCAGAGGCTGTTTAGGAATCCAGATCTAGACTGTCCTGGGGCCCTACCCAGTGAAATTTGTCTCAGTGTGATTGATGGGTTTTATACACTGTCTTGAGCCTTTCCTGGGAAGCTGAATCCATGACTTCCCTCGTGTTACCCATTGTCAAGTGATTTAGCCCATAATTTCTTTCCAGAGCCTGGATTTATTACTCATGATTACCCCCTCCCTGTCGGAGGTGCTAAATGTAATTTGAGCTGCTAGGTTGGCTAGCAGTGTTTGCTTCCATCACATTTTATTACTCTTGCCTTTAATTTTATTCCTTTTATCCCATCCCTTCTCAATCCATCTGTGTGAGGCCATTGCTGTTCTACCCAGAGTAGCAGCTGGTACTAGCGGGAGCTGGGGGTTCTTTGGGTCTCACATTATAGTTGCTATAACCCTAACCCCACCACTGATGTGATGACTTGAGGTCTCATTTGAATAGCCCCAAAGGGAAGGGATGGCAAGAGGGAAACTTGCTTCCTAAAAACCATATTCTTGGAAAGCTCACACTTTCAAATGCTCCATTTACATCTTAACATCAGCAACCATCAAAGAGCTGTTCAAGCTCATTAAAAGCTCCCTGAATTTAATATTTTCCAACTGAGGGCCTACAGGTTTCCTTCCCCAGGGTCCAACAGTGCCTCTGCACAGAACCTGTCTCTCTTCCGCCTTATGCCTTCAAACAGATGAGAAGCAACATTAGCTTTTCTGTTTGACTTTGTTTTCCTTTTTCCTTTTCCCTTTTAGGGAAGCTGACAGATTCCTTTCCCCTTGAGGTAGCTGGGGAGAGTCAGAGCCTGACTGTTTGGGCCTCCAAGCTTGTCTACAGAAAAGCAAATGCAGAGGTATTATTAGAAGGGTGAGATGGAATTTCAAAGCCTCACAGTCTTCCCCCCAAGCAATGTCTCCCCTGCCAGGTTTCCTCTGGTTGCTTTTCTTAGTGCCTGGAAAGATATCAGGACTGGTTTGTCCGAATGGAAGCTAACCTTTTGTTCCTGATGCAAATCTGTATAATTTAAACTTATATCTTCCCTCCTGTCTAAGCACTGGCTCGGGTGCCACAAATAAGTTCCTATCTCTTTATTGTAATTAATCGCTCAAGTACCTCAGCTATTCTTCATTACCAGGCAGTCCAGCGCCTTCCCCCTGGGCAAGTTCCCTCATGTTTTCATCGAAGAACCACAGAGGTAGACTCCAAAATCCCTTCTGCTTCCAGTGTCAAGCAAAGAGGGAACCCAAGTCTGCTAAGCAGCCCGCTTGCCTGTGCCTTTAGCTGCTGCCACATGGTGTCGCTGTTGAGAAAAAACTCAGGGTATGCTTGGTGGTTTAGTGGCCTCGTCCTTCTGGGGCATTCAGCATGTGCGGCAGAGCTGCTTCACCTGAGTGACAACACCTAGTTTATACTCACGTATGCAGCCATTGTTTCCGAAGCATGACATTTTGCTCTGGGGAGCTACGTTCTAAGGGGTTCCAATCAGAGCCAGCCCTCTACCTTGAACACCAGTAGCCCAGGCTCTACGTTTTCTGGCAGTGTGTTACTAGGTAGAATTGAATGCTTCTCTTTTTTCTTTTGTTTAATTATTATTTTTTAGAGACAGAGTCTCATTCCGTTACCCAGGCTGGAGTACAGTATTGCAGTCAAGGCTTTCTGTAGCCTCTAACTCCTGGGCTCTAGTGATCCCCTTATCTCAGCCTCCCATGTAGCTGGGACTACAGGTGCATGCTACCATGCCTGGCAAATTTATTTTAATTAATTAATTATTTATTTTTAGAGACAGGGTCTTGCTATGTTGCCCAGGCTGCTCTTAGGCTCCTGGCCTGGAGTGATCCTACTGCCTCAGCCTTCTGAGTAGCTGGAAATTGAATGTTACATTTGCATTCCTATTGCCAACTGTGCTGGGTTAAGGGTATCTCCCTCCTTTTAGAAAGATTCTGATAATGCTGAACCTCAAAAGGAAATGGGTCAGGGGCTCTATGTCCTCGGTCCCCAAAGTTCTCTTGACCCTGCTAGAGATATGATACACTTGTTCTTCCTGGTGTCCAACTCTCTGTCCCCATAATCTCCAAGAGTGGTGGCTTTGACGAAATCACCATATATGGTTTTCCCATTCCCCAGGGATCGAGGACCCTGTAATTGTATCCTGGATGCCTGGGGGATTTTTAGCAGAACCAAGAAGGCCTTCCTTGGCATAACTCCAGGAGAACAGCACATGCAATTTCCAAAGTTCTGCCCTCACCAGCACTGCATTTGCCACACTGGGGTTGACCCCGTGACACTTAGAGGAAATGTAATGTTGTTAGTTGGTTGATCAGGGCAACTGGGGAAATATGTCATAAAACCATGCAGCGAATTTCTGCTCCCATAATTTATTTGGTCTGACAGTGTTAGTGCACCTTTAAAAGGTGAGAAATGTGTTTCATTTGCCTGGAATGAGAACCCCGTTTCACAATAAACTGTGGATCTTAGAGATCAAGGACATCCTCTACTGTTTGGGCTTAAATTCCTGAGTCAAATACTGGATCCCACATCACTGTATCCAGGCTTGCCTTGACATGCAGCAAGCGCAGGAGAAAATGGCTCAGGATAATTAATGCCTAAAACTAGATGGGTAGATTAATTTGGCACTTAATTTTATTTTACGCTGATTCATTCACAAATGGAAATCAGCAATTAGACAATGCAAACTTTTGAACCGTGGAAAGAAAGGTTCGGGAATATGAGAAAATACAAGTAAAACATTTTCCAGTTCATTTGAGCAGTTTTCATTTCAAATGATTACACGGGTGTCTCTAGCAATGCGTTTGGAGTGCCGAATGGCGCGTTTTTAATATGCCCCACCTACACAAGCCACCCGCCACCCTGTCTGCTCTGGGGGCTGCTGGACTCCTATGTGCCTGCAGCAGATTCATCAAGACCCTGAGAGAAGAGCAAGCAGGTTCTCTGACATCTGCTACTGCCCGCCCTCGTGCTCTTTGACTCCATCCTGTGGGGAGGGGCACCTTCCTGCTGGCTCTTCCAGCCTGCCCCTTCTGCCTGCACCACCTCCTGATGTGTGGCCCTTCAGCTCCACTCAGCAGTGGCAGAGCTCTATCAGCTTGGGCTCTCAGAGGTAACCTGAGCCCTGGACCAGACAGGAGCCAGCTATGACCTGCCCCATCTCGCCTTCTATCTCATTCCTTATCTCTCTGTTGGCAGAGGTGGGTGTGAAGCCATTTGTCTGCCCCTGCTGGAGCCTGTCCCTGTCTAGTTTTACTCCCTGTTCTCCCTCTCTCCAGCCGGTCCCCTCCCTGCATCTGCCCAAGCTCAGGGTCTCTGCCTCATTTTCCTTGCTATGTCTTCCTTCACCTGCCCAAGTCCTCCCAATCACTTTTTCACTCTTGGCTCAGAGAGAGAAAGAAGCAGGGACTCCTTGTCTTTGCATTTGCATATTGTGTTGATCATTGGATCTGTGTGGACAGATGGACTCTTGGCACCAGACCATCTTTTATCATCTTTGCGTGTGAATGCGGATGGAAAAGGAATGGAATGGAATCCACCCAGGAGGCCCAAACAGAGGGCCTGTATTTCTTTGGAGAAGGGGTGTCACAGCAGAGGGCCTCAGGAGCCATCTTCAGATCAGGCCTTGATGGCCAAGGAGTGGGGAAGGGGATACAGTGGTTGAGGTGGGAAGAAGGGGCCTTGGGGACTGTCATGGCGGCAGAGGGAGAAAACTCAGTGCCATAGAAAGGCGAGCTATTGGGGCCTCCTGTGTCAGAGGGGTGCTGGATTTTATCTATCAAAGGTTTAGGAGAGCATCAGAAAACTCCCAGGTGGGAGCAACATGGAGGGAGGGTTGGAGTGGTAGATATAGTGGCTGGGATCAAGTTAGGAAGCTCCTGCAGTTGACCCCATGAGAAGTGATGAGCACAGAGGCCCACATGAACAGGACAGGAATTTGGGAGACCCGCTGGACACTGTGGAGGTACTGACTAAATCTTTACTGAATGAATACATTTAAAACATGACTAGATCTCAGAGAAGGGGCTGGGATATAGGGGTCGGGTTACAATCGTCCGCATAGTGGTTGTCGTAAAAGATGCTTGGTAAGATTTGTTCTCTAGAGAAAGTGGGTGAAATGAGAAATCGGCCAAAGTCTGAACCTTGGGAGCACCAGGTGTATGGTGGGGGTGTCTGAAGGGGACTTAGAAGTTGGAGAGTTGGAGAACCCAGCAAAGGACCTTGAAAAGCCAAAGGGGAACAGAGTCTTAAGAAGAAAAGGGACCTGTAATCCCAGCACTTTGGGAGGCCGAGACGGGCGGATCACGAGGTCAGGAGATCGAGACCATCCTGGCTAACACGGTGAAACCCCGTCTCTATTAAGAAATACAAAAAACTAGCCGGGCGAGGTGGCGGGCGCCTGTAGTTCCAGCTACTCGGGAGGCTGAGGCCGGAGAATGGCGTAAACCCGGGAGGCGGAGCTTGCAGTGAGCTGAGATCCGGCCACTGCACTCCAGCCTGGGTGACAGAGCGAGACTCCGTCTCAAAAAAAAAAAAAAAAAAAAAAAAAGAAAAAGAAGAAAAGGGAGATGGTCATTGGTGTTGATCACTCAGAGAGCACAGGAGAACTCACGGAAACAATTCAGTACATAGGAAGTATATCCTTCCATCTGTTTCTCCACCCATTTCTCTCTCCTTCCATTTATCCATTCAGTTTTCCATTCATCCATCTGTCCATCCATCATCCATCTGTCCATACCTTCATTCCTCTCTCCATCAATCTATACCTACTTCCATCCCCCCATCCCACCATCTATCCACCCATTCATCTATCCACTCATCCATTTATCTATCCATCCACCCACCCACCCATCCATCTCTCCCTCCCTCGCTCCACCCATCCATCCATCTGGCCGGCACTTACTGTGCTAGGAATAACAACCTGATATCTCAGCTACAGTGCAGAGAGGAAGGCAAGCACACACAGTCACGACAGCATGGTGTGACAGTCTCTGGCAGGAAGGGACAAAGTGCTGAGAACAGCCAGCTGAGTGTGGCTGTTAGCAAGGCTTCTTGGAGAAAGCCGCCATCTGAGCTGGACTAGCCAATGACTGGCATGGAAGAGAGTCACAAGGCAAAGGCCCAGAGCTGTGGGTTTGAGGAAGGCACAGGAAGTAAAAAAAACAAAACAACAACAACAACAATGCATTCACTAGGTGCTGCTGCTGATCAGCACTGAGGTACACACCTCACAAATGTGATCTCTCATCAACCCAGCCAGCCTGCACGGGGGTGATCAGTGGAGTGGCCAGCCCAAGGGTCACCCCGCTCCCACACAGACGACGTAGGAATCGGCGCAGTCTTCCTAACTCCGAAACCTGGTGTCTGTCACTATTTCCAGATGACTATCTTTCATGATGGGAATACAATGTTCTTACACTGTTCGGCCTTTACTACCTTTAGTTCCAGACAGCCAGAATGATAATTCTGGCCAGCCTCTGAATGCAGACACTCTTTATGGCTCAGTAACTAAGACAGCATCCGTGTTAAAGGCAGTTTTTAAAGAGAGGTAGAACATCATGTCCATAAGAGCCTCTTAGCGTCATTTAAAAAATAAAAGCTGCTTAGGTAATACAAGCTCATTAGGTTCTTTATCTAATTTCCTTTTGAACACTCATTGCTTATTATAGAGTGGTTTCTCTGTGACAGCTTACTGATTTCAAAAGAGTCGTTTCTACAAATAGGAAAAAAATACCCCTCCAGACCACTCTGGCTTTACTATTAATATTGTTAGCTCAATTATTTGGTCCAGGCACATTTATTGGGCACAATCCGCTGGACAGTGAGGGTCCTGCATGTGTGGGTGGTGCACCCCTTCCCAGGCATGCACACTCACCTGGTTTGGATTCCTTAACTCCCTGCTGAACTGTCACTGACCATCAGTGTCCTCAACCCTAACCTACCTGAAGGCAGTGGACGTCTGGCACCTGGCTGTGTCTCAGAGCAAATGAATTCTTTGCTGTCACAAATTTATTTAGAGCAACAACCAGCTCTAAATAATCCATGGTGTCACCAGTTTGGGGTCATCCAGGTGTTTCAGCTTCCTGCCTTCTCCCTGGCTTGTGGCCATTACGTGAATCATCAGGAAACCCTCCATTTTATGGATTGCATCTTGAGAGTACGGTGCTGCGCCTGTAATCTCAACTACTCCAGAGGCTGAGGTAGGAGATTAGCTTGAACCTGGGAGGCAGAGGTTGCAGTGAGCCGAGATTGTACCATTGCCCTCCAGCCTGGGCAACAAGCGCGAAACTTGATCTCAAAAAAGAAAAAAGAGAGAGAGAGTACAGTGCTGGTGAAAGGGGTGGTGGACACAAGACCTCTGGATCTTTACCAGACCTGAAGAAGAGGAGGTGGGCGGGGGAACTCAAAGGGGGTCTATGGGTCTGTGGACTTCAGACCACCTTGTTCAACTGCAGGTGGCTGAGGGAGACCTCCGCTGGTCCCCTCTACTGCTCTGTGCAGCTTGTCTCTCTTCAAAGAGGACCCTTCTGCTCTGCCCACCGGCCGCCTCCTGCTAGCACTCATGAAGTTCACAGGCATACTGCACCAGCTGCAGGCCCCTCAAGCCCAGGCCCAACCTAGCCCAGCCAGATTTCATGATCGTTTTTTTTTTCTAATTCCCAGGGAAGGGGGTGTTTCCATTTCCTATAGCTCTGTTTTCAAAGGTGTTTCATCCACGGAGCAACAAATTGGGGTGCAAAAGAATGGGGAGAAGGAAGACGTCAGTAGCCTGTGACCCAGAGCAGTCTCATCTTTGCATGGGGAAATCTGCCCCCTTAGTTACAGGCTGACTGTATTTAAGGAGAGGAGCATGTCCTGTGTTTAATTAACATTCAGTGACTTAAGGAGGGCTCCGTGGAGGGTAGGGCTGGGCTGGGCTGGGCAGTGCGACACCAGAGCACCCCCTCCCGTGCATGGGCTCATCTCACCCCGGGAGCCTGACCCTGGGAACCTGCCAGCACCCTCTTCCATGCTGCTAGGAGGGTCCTCTGGCAGTCACCTCTTCCCCTGGCCTCCCCACCTGCCAGGCCAGTGTGGGCCTGGGTGTCACAGCCAGGCTTAGAATCCTGCTCCACCCAGGGAGACTCCAGACTCCCCCACACCCATCCCAGGCATTACCACAAGTGAGGATCCTGCAGTCACATTGCCATTTACATTTCTACAGGGCATTTCCAACTCAGTGAATGGGAAATTGCTCGTCATTTCCAAAGGCAATTAATTATGCAGAAAATTTTGCATCCAAGAAACACAAGAATTTAAAAGAACCATCAATGTGAAAAGTACCATACCATGCTGGAGTCTTGGGATTTTTTTCCCTTCCCCAGTAGTTGTCAGCGTAAGCGTTTGTGAGTTAGGCGGACCTGGGCTTGCGTTGCGATTTTGTTAGTTCTGTGACACCAGCTGCCGGAGGCCTCAGTTTCCCATCCATAAATGGAGATAATGACTCCATCTTCATAGGGCTGCGGTGAGGACTAAATGAGATATTTTTGTGCAAGTACATCAGCATGTGCCTGCCATCTAACCCAGAAAACTCTCAATAAATATGTCGTCCTTTCTCTTTCACTTTTCCCCACAAGTTTTTATCAGGGAGGACAAAGCTTAAGATTCTAAATGTGATATCCCCCAGAACAGACAGAGATCTTTGAAGTAGAACTTGTGAGCTGGTGTGTTGTATGTGCCTGTAGTCTCAGCTGCTCAGGAGGCTGAGGTGGGAGGATCATGTGTGTCCAGGAGTTCAAGTCCAGCCTGGACTACATGGCAAGACCCTGTCCCTAAAAATAATAATAATAATAATAATAATTAAAGTAGGATTTATGAGCGGGCAGATTCCCATTACTCTACACTTCTCTGCACCCACAGCACTAAACGTCATGTGGAAATGCCACATGGCTAAGCTTGATAATCACCCTCTTTCAGCCTTTGTACCATTAGGGAAAACGGGGGGGTGGAGGCGGAGGCAGACAGAGTCTAGAGGTGTTTGGAGCATGTGTCATCTCAAGAACATTTCTGTCCAGAATATACAATTATTGGCACACAAAGATACACAGTAAGATGTGAGCAGAGCTGGCCCTGAGACTACTGGGCACAGAGTGGGGAGATTCACTATTGTCTGGACTGAATAGGCAGTGGGAGCCCTCTGGCAGCCTCTTGGCCACGTGCTTCTTCTGTGACCTGGAGTAACTGTGAATCAGGGGCTCTCAGAGGTGCTTGTGTCTGAGTCAGTGATGTGAGGGATCCAGCAAAGGGCAGCCACTGACTCAGTGAGACTGAATCTGAAGCCCCCTCCCTCTGGATGTTTCCATGTTGTGAATCACCCCATCTTCCCCTTAGGAAGCAAAGCCACAACTGGGGGCAGAGTGGCTTGTCATATAGGACTCAGGAGCTCAGAATGTGCAGAGCTGGGGACATGGTTATAGGAACGAGTGGATGGCGGTGACGGTGGTGAGGGTGATGACGAGACGAGCAACACATACTTGACATTTACTTTGTGCCAGGCCCTGGGCTGAGCTCTTTGCAGCAACCTTGGAAGTGGGAGCTGTTATCCTCCCTGTCGCTGGATGAGGAGGTGAGATCTTGAACAACTTCCACATCACCCAAGTGGTGCTGCTGGAACCAAAGGCAATTAATTATGCTGCAGGTGCAGCCCCTCTCTGCTGCCCCGCTCCACAGTCAAGGAACCCAGAGGGTCTGTGGGGCTGCGGAGCTCATGTTGCCGAATGCTGCACTGCCCATTTCTGTACACGACGCGCCTGTCTTGTCAACCACCCACAGAACTCCCAGAGACACCCAGGGAGAGTGGAATTGGATACTGGGGGTTACTTTACTTGTACTTCTTATTTATTTTAAAACAAAAATTTTAAAATAAGGGACCTTTGGGTCTTGTCAAAATAGGGCTTAAGTGCTCCTTGGCAAACATAGTTCATTTATCATTAAAACAGCAGTTTTCAAACTTTTTGGTTTCTGGAATCCTTTACACCCTTAGAAAATTACTGAGGATCTCAACGGGCTTTTGTTTATGTGCGCTAAATCTATAGGTACTTACCACAGTGGATTGAAGGTGAAAAGCAGTTTACATATTTATTACTTCATTTAAAAATAACATCAAGCAGCTCATTACATGTTACCATAAATAACAGAACATGCTTTTATTAACAATCATTATATTCTCCAAAAAAAAAAAATTAGGGAAAAGTGTGGCATTGTTTTTACATTTTTACAAATTTAGCATCTGGCTGGAAGGCGGCTGGGAGAGAGAGAAAAAGGTCACTAAGGTCTGAGTATGCTAGGAAAACAGTTTTGGTCTCACTGACCCCTTACAAGGTTCCCTGAGACTGCCGGGATCCCTGGACCTCTCTTTGAGAACTGCTGTGCTAGATGGACCAGAGTACTCTTGGGCTGGAAGACTTGTGTGTGCACCAGCACTCCTGTGGTCTCCCTGAACCAGCACAGTCTGGGGTGTGTGCCTGCCTTGTGCCCAGCTCCGTTAGCCACAGTGGGTCAGGACGCCGAGGCTGTGAGATGTCTGCCCCAGCCAAGCACTAGAGCCCCTCCAGGTGGAAACGGGTTGAGTAATTAGAGAACCTTGCAGCATCTAGCATCAGCTGTGCAGTCGCTTCGGGGCTGCTTGGCAGGCTGGAGCACTGAGCCCAGCTTGGTTTCTTGCTCTGAGAGATGCCCTCCTGATAGCTCCTTTGTAGATGGTTCCTCTCTTGTCTAGCATGCCGAAAGATTTCACCGTCATATTCAGCTTGATCAGGCAGAACTCTGAGCTGCTGTGCAAAAACCTTTGTGTCCAGAAGGGCTCAGTGGAGCTTTTCTCTTACCAAGTAGGGGTTTGGGGAGAGTGCCACAGGTCAGCCTCCGGTGCTTAGAATGCTGGCTGGTGCCTTGATGTGGGCCATCTCAGGGGCAGCCCCCCTCTGCTCTTTCTGATACATAATCATTTGCCACAGGGACAACTAAATGATGACAATGACAGTATCCCTGGGCTAACCCTTAGACTTGGAAAAGCCGGGAACCTGGAAGTTTCAGGTGCCGGGGAGCAGCCAGCAGTTGGAATTCCTATTGGAGAGTTAGCTGGCTTCATCTAACAGCTTGGAGAGGGAATGCCGCCTCTCCAAGAATGTTCACTCCAGCAAAGGAGCTTGACACTGTCCCAGGAAACCTTTCCGTAGAAATAAGGCAAAAGCGAATGCAGATACAGCTCTTTCACACTAAAAAATTCAAGTGAAACATGTTTAGTTACAAATGCGGTATTACGGCTTGAGAACATTTGCTTTTTGCCTATTGGACGGGCTGGTGTTTTGTCATTGCCGGAGATTGGTTTGTTCACTGGTTCAGTTGGACCAGATTTCCAGGTGCTTTGTAGGGCCCCGAAGGCCAGAGGTGAGGGAGGTGCCTGTGCCCACAGAGTGCACATGCAGGGACAGTCACCAGTGCTGTGCCAGCCCAGCCTCGTGGGGAAGGATGGGCTCAGGGACTTCTCAGAGGCGCCTTTGCTCTGGGGCTGTGGATCTCCAGCTTTTGCCTAAGTTGGGATTTGTTTTCTTTTCATGAGGTCTAGGGTAAGGCCTGAGAATTTGCATTTCTAAAGCATTCCCAGAGCTGCTGCTGCTGCTGGCCTGGGTTCACCATTCCATGCTGCCTTAGAGAATGTTGGCCAGGTGATCTAGGCTGATGGCTTCATCCTGCTCTCAACTGGGTCTGCAAAGCTGAAAATGAGGAGTAGGCACCAGATGGGAGTAGGCTTAGGAGAGGACACAGGAGAGGGAGCCCCTGCTGTGGCTGGGTATGGGCTGACAGCCCAGGTCGGGTATGGGGCACAGAGGGCACATCGTAGCCCAGGAAGTCAGAGCTGTGGGTGGGGACAACACATGGAAAGTTTCCATGCTGCATCAAGGTTGGGCTCTATTTGGAAGGCTGTGGGGACCACTGGAAGGGCTCTATTGCCTGCTGGTAGTTCCTCAGACACAAAGGATACTAAGACAAGCTGATGGTATCTCTATTTAGTCACTGCCTGGGCTGGCCCCACTGCAGTTGGGACCTTGCCCTCACTGCACATGAAGAAGTAAACAGTCTGTTGTCTCTAGGCTGACCTTGGCCTCGGAATCTGTTTGGCTGGGTTCTACCTGAAAATGCAAAGCAAAACAGAGGGTTTGAAGGTAATGAAATCCTTCTAAAATGGCCTTTGGAGCAGTCTTTGGTCTGGGCTATTCGAATAAGGAAACTGCCATGTTTGCTCCACTCTTCTTGTCACTTTTTGCAGGTAGAAGCACCCTTGGTTGTCAGGAGGGAACGTGGAGGGACAGGGTCTATCCTCAGTACCTGCAGTGGAGCCAGGATGCAGATGACTCAAGCAAACACACACGTGTGTTCAAGATGCAAAAGCGCTGTGATTCTATGAACCAAGGTTGCTATGAACCCTTGCCTGTACAAGTACATGGTACATCTCACCCCTCAGTTCACAGATGGGTCATAGGCAAGGGCAGGTGGTGGATGCAGGTGGTAGGAGGTTGGATTCCATATCCTAAAGGGACTGCACCTCCTTCATCTTTGTTCCTGTCCCACCACGGCCGCCACCTTTTACACAGCATCTTACATTGTGGGTGCTTAGTGATCACGGTCATTGAACGGTTGGTTGCCTTTTGAACCCTGGGCCAGGCACGCACTAGGTGCCAGGTTACAAAGCTGAAGATGAACAGTCTCTGTCCTGGGTTCCTGCATGCTGAGGTATTTTATGAGTCCATCCTGGAAGCCTTGGGCTGAGGACTCTCTCTAGGTGGCTCCCCAGTATTCCCAGGCTTAGAGAAAGCCAGAAGGGGTGTGCTCTGGTGTACAAGAGATGGCACCAAATACTCCCTGTGCATGGGATTTTATTACCAACCCATGAATGAGAGTGTCCTCTCCTACCGGTGGGCAGGAACCCTGACGTCAGACCAAACCCCAGCTGCCCTGCAGGCATGCTTCTTCTCTCTGCACCTCAGTCTCCCTGCATATAAAACACAGACACTACCAGCACCTCTTCCACAGGCAGTGGTGAGGATTAAAGCCCGTAGCCCGGTGCCTGGCACAGAGTTCAGTGCTCAGTGAAATTCCTTGTCATCGTGGGCAGCAGAGGGTACTGACCTCAGGTGCATGCAGAACTTAGCTGAAGTCTCGTCCCCCTGCCAGGTCAGCTTCCCAGGCTGAGGATTCCAAAGTCTGCCTGATTCCTCTGCTCTTGTCCCCTCTTGGGAAGGAGGCGACACCTGCTGCATCCCTGCCTCTCAGGGCTGTGGTTGGAGAGAGGCAGCAGGCACAGGAAGCACCTTGAGTGTGGTAACAGCAATATTCACAGGTAGCACTTCACTGAGCACTGAACTCTGTGCCAGACCCTGGAATACGGGCTCTAATCCTCACCTCTGCCCGTGAAGGAGATACTGGTAGTGTCTGTGTTTTATATGGGGGGAGACTGAGATACAGAGACACCCCTGCAGGGCAGTTGGGATTTGATCTGACATTTGGTGCTCGTGCCCACCAGCTCTGGGAAGGTTCTGCATGTATGTCTGCTATTCCAGGGCAGATGCCCGCGATGGTGGTCCCGGCCAGGCCAGATGCCCGCGATGGTGGTCCCGGCCAGGCCAGCCCCTCCTGGGTCACTCTGTCTCCAGCCTCAGGAGTGGTCCCTGTGGTGAAGGAGGGCTGCTTGGGGATGTGGGTTTCTCCCCATGGGCCCAGGGTGCCCTACTTCCCAGTGTGTGGGGAACACTGTTGTGTCCTCACTTCTTGACTTCTGGGTGCCCTCTGGGAAACACAGCCCGGGGAAGGGGTACCCAGAGAGGCAAGGCCTAGGCCCGGATGATTTCCCCACACAGCTGTGTCGCAGGACTGCATTTGAGCCCTACTGAACAGTGACAACAGATATTATTTTTTATGTTTTTAAACTACAAGCGCTATTAACCAAAAAGAATGCCCCCTAATTCTGTCATTCTTTTATTGAACCTAGTAAAGATCACATATCCACTAAATCAGATTTGGGCTTCTGCAGCACACAATTCACATTAAAATGGCAGCCAAAGTCCGAGAATTAAAATGAAAAGAGGGAACATTAATTCTTGTTCAGTGCTGTGAGGGTGCGTATGAGCTCAAGAAGCTGCGGCTTCTTTCTAAAACCTGGCTCTGCCTCTTGCCTGCTCCATAACTTTGAGCTGGTTGTGGACCTCTCTGGGACCTCCTGTCCTCAACTGTAAAATAAGGCAAACCTGGCGAGTACGGTCACTGCACAAAAATGACACAGGTTTTAAAGCACCGGGCACAGTGATAGGTTCTATGTCAATGTAGTTGGAGCGTTTAGAGTTGGGCTGCTGTTTGTCCTCATCTGTACCTGTTAATGGTGCTGAACCTTCAGCACCAAGTGTCCGTGATGAGTGTTGATCTGTAGGTGATTGGAGCCTTAGTCTGTGGCAGTCAGATTCGTTCATTCATTAACTCATTCATTCAACGTTATTTAAAGGATATCCGCTCTGTGCTGGGCATAATTCTAGGTGCTCTCCTTCTCTGCCTGGTGTAAGCAAGACCATCAGCAATGTGAAGATACAGAATAGAAGGTGATGGACATGAGGTGTGGGCAGCAAGGCTGAAGCTGGCACCCTGCTCTGGGTGCGGAGCCAGTGAGAGGACTTGGTGGGAGGGCTCTGGGAGACCTTTGGGATCACTGTGAATGGGTCCAAATAAGCCTTGGGATCACTCGGCTGGGAGGAGGTGTGAAGGGGCCAATGTATTAGAAAATGGCTTATGTGGACTCTGGAAATCAGCTTCTTTGCCCTAAAGAAATAAAAAAGGGAGAAATGTTAAATGCAGCACTAAGAGCTTTAGGGAAGATGTAGAAAATGGGGTTGGGGTCGAGGTGCTGTTGACAAGAGGATGCTAAGCGTGAGAATGGGTTACTAATAGGAGTTATGGAATTTCCCGAAAGGGGGGAATTATCATCTGGTGGCATTGGAGTGATTTATTCATTTGACGTCTAATGCCACCATTCCCTGTCTCCTGAGTAACAGTGATACTCTCAATGCCCTATCTAGGAAGGAAGATATTAGGAACTAGTTGTTTGCTAAGCTCAAAATCTCTGTTGACCTTAAAACAACTTGCCTGAAAGAAAAATGATCTAGTGTATATTTACTATTGAATATAATTTTCCTTAGGACGTCTGCAAGCCTATTAAAGATTAATAGGGAATCTCATTTTAATGTGTTTCTGTTTAAAGCGAACTTGTGCAAGTGTAGGTTGTTAGCCTTTCAGAAAGCCATTCGCCTCCCCCTTCCCCACCCCCTCCCAGGGCTCTCAGAAACTAGGCTCCTTTAAGGAGTGGAAGGTAAATTAATATTCTGCGGAGTAGAACTTGGGACTTATGTACACAGAGATATTTAGCTCTTGTCTTTTGGGGACTGGAGACAGTGAGGGGGGGGATTCACAAATTATTCAAATCAAGAGAACCTGTGCCATTTTAATTTTGCATATTCTGGGAACTTCCAAAGAAGCAAAGTTTAACTGAAGAAGACCAGGTAGCATTAGGGATAATTTCCATAATTTACCTGTGTTTTTTCCTAAGCTCATTAGGGTTCAGTTCCTCTGACTATAAACATCAAGATATTATGATGCCTACCTCAACACTTCCTCCTGAGGGTACAGACAGCACCTCCTTAAATGAACACAGGCTTGATGCTTCAATTGCCAGACCAGTAGAGGGTCCACAGGTAGTGGCCTGTAGAATTGCTTAGACCTGTTTAGGGAGTATGATTTCATTGGTCTATAAAACGCATTGGGCTACTTGAGGATGTTTGAAGACTCACAGGAGAAATCTCTCTTTGGTCTTAATGGTGGGAATAAAGCTGATATTCATCATGACTTTCCTAAAAAAAGTGGATCAATATCCTTAGGACAAAGCATTTCATATGCCAAGTTATTTGATGAACTCTAAGGGCATTCATCCAGCATGGTCATCTCTTCCTAGGATTTCATAAGGTCTCAGGGTCAGTGTGGACCCCCTGAGCTGATCCAGAGAAGAAGAGAAGACACCAGCTGTGATGAGGTACTGTTCATCTAGGAATCAGGAATAGATGTCAACAGGTGCTAAGGTGCCAGGTACATTTAACCCTACCAGGAACATTTTGAGGGACTTATTATCACTCAACCTGAGTGTATTAGGTGTGTTAGGCCATTCTTGCATTGCTATAAAGAGATAACCGGAGGCCGAGTGATTTATAAAGAAAAGGGGTTTAATTGGCTCATGGTTCTACAGGCTGTACAGGAAGCATGGTGCTGGCAGTTGCTTAACTTCTACAGAGGCCTCAGGAACCTTATAATCATGGCAGTAGGCAAAGAGAGTGCCAGCGTCTCACATGGCAAGAACTAGAGCAAGAGAGACAGTGGAGGAAGAGGTGCCATACACTTTTAAATAACTGATCTCCCGAGAACACTATTACAAGGACAGTACCAAGCCATGAGGGATCTGCCTCTGTGACCCAGACACCTCCCACCAGGCCCCATCTCCAACACTGGGGGTTCCATCTCAATGTGAGATTTGGAGGGGACGTCCAACCTATATCAAGTAGTGAAAGATGGAAGACAGGAACGAGAGAATTCCTTTGAGAGTCCAAAAGTATTCCTCATGCAGACATGACACATGGTCAGAGCAGAAGCAAGAGAAAGTAGAGGGAGGTGCCACACACTTGTACAGGATCAGGTCTCACAAGAACCTACTCACTATCCAAGAGGATGGTACTAAACCATTCATAAGAAGTCCACCCCCGGGATCCAATCACCTCCCACCAGGCCCCACCTCCAACACTGGGGATCACGTTTCAGCGTGAGATTTGGGTGGGGACACACATCCAAACTATATCACTAGGCTTCAGAGAAGTTAAGATACTTGCCCAGAATGTCATGGCTAGTAAGCAATTGAGCTGAAATTTAAGTCTTAGTGCATCTTGAAGTTCTGTATGAAAAACCCCTACCGTATACTGCTTTTTAGTAGTCTTTTAGTTTTCTATTGGTTCTGTAACAAATTACCACAAACTTCAAACAACACACATTTATTCTCTTACTGATCTATAGGGTCAGAAGTCTGACATGGCTCTCACTGGGCTGAAATCAAGGTGTCATCAGGGCTGAGTTCTTTCTGGAGGCTGCAGGGGAGGATCTATTTCTTTCTTTCCCCACACAGGCTTGTGGCCCCTTCCTCCATTTTCAGAACCAGCAAGGGCCAGTGGAGTCTCACATGACATCACGATGACACCCTCACCTGCCTCCCTGTTCTACTTTTAAAGACTCTTGTGATTCTACTGGTCCTACCGGGAAAATCCAGGACACTCTCGCTACCTCAAGATCCATGACCATAATTACATCTGCAAAGGCCATTTTGCCATGAACAGTAATGGTCTCAGGTTTCAGGAATTCAGGTCCAGATGCCTTTGAGAGCCTACCCAAAGGTAGGCATTCTGCCTGCCACAGTAGTTTTTCTTCTGAGCATCTATCTTTTTTTTAATTTGAGGGATATCCTGAACTAATTGTGGAACTAGTTATGAATATCTTAACCCCCTTCCCAGTGGTTGCTGGAAATCTCCAAGCCAAATACGTAGTTTTCATCTAGCCAGGGGCATGTGTGCATTTTGTACTAGCTGAACTACTGCCTCTATCTTACCTTTCTGTGGCCCCCATTTCTCTCACTAATTTTTATATTTATTCTGCCACATCACAGCTACGTCTGAATGCACTTCAAAATTCCTTCTGAAGATAGGGTGTGCATAAATAATTAAATGAAGCCATGGTGGGTGACCTTTGCTGCCCAGGGTTCCTGAGCAGCTGACATGGAGCCTCTTACAGTTCCAGAATAAATATCAGGCAACTTCAGGGATTTACTTCTGAAGGTGGAGGTGCTGCTGAATTCTGCCTGAAGCAAGTCCACACTGTTGGTCTAGAGTTTTAGGGTGTGGTTCTGCTGGCGAAAGATTGATTGAACATCTAGATTTCCATTTTTTTCTTGTGGCCAAAAGCCACAAAACTGATTTCTAAAGTTTGCCTGCAGAAATATAAAAGACTTATTGGGTAAGGTTTACTCTTAAAGAGTTTTATCATATTTGTCACCTGCAGTTATCCCATTGAATGTCGGAGCGCTTTACGATCCTTTCATCATCCAGAAAACTTTACATTTCTTTTCTTCTTCAATTTCTTCCCTTAAAAACAAGTACTACCAAAGCTGAAGCTAGGTTTTCTGCATGAATGGATGTAGCATAGTATGGATAATATAAAACAATTTTATTTGACTTCATGATGCAGCACAGGGTTGTTTGAGATCTTGCTGTGCTCCCATTACTACTTAGAATTTGCTTGTACCACGACCATCGGTTTGCACATTGGGAGAAATAGGTGGAGGGCAGTGGATTCCCGGCTAAAGGGCAGCTCAGGGACATCTGATCTGAGGCTGCTGAAAGCCCCTTCCAGGTTGGAATGAATTTTCTTGCCAACTATCATGACTTGCTTTTCAAATTTGCCAGGTAGAGAGTACCTGTCAAGCCCTGTCAGCTGCTCTGTCGATGTTGACTGATGGCTGTCAATGTTCATGCAAGGTGGCTTCGGGAGGGATGCCAAAATTGATCAGATGCCAACCTAGACTTCCCTCTGGGGGCTACTGCAGTTTGATGCAATCAGAAAGGCTAAGAAAGCATCACCTCTGTGTCCTGCAGCCTGCTTTTGCTGAAACCTCAACCTGCAGAGATACCCAAGGCAGGACGCAGCGACCGTACAATGGGGGACTCCATCTGTATCGCCGGAACTCCTTTCTCAGTCCATGAAGCTTTGTCAGACCCCCTGTGTGTTAGGCTCAGAGTACAGTGACAGCAGCCTCCATGGCCCATGTGCTGGGAAAACTGCAAGGAGAACCCTTGCAGCCAAGAGCTGCCAAGGAGCCTGGCCAAGGAGCCAGAGGAGCAACGGTGATCGGGGAAGCCCCACGTATCAGGATGAGGCTGAGCAGGGATTTGAGGGGAGCAGGAATTAATCTGTACTTGGCCACAGGTGCCTTCCTGTCCCAGGAAACAAAGGCATTAGGAAAAGCTTGAAGGCTGCTTGGACCTTATGGTACTGTTTCTCACCAACATGTGGTCACAGTCTTGCTAAATTGCCATATGCTCATCAGTTGGCAAGGCTTTAATAATCTCACTACGAGTGGGAACCTGTGTTAAGGGACTGATGAACACAAGATGTGCAGAGCTTTGCGTAGCTGCACCTGGGGTATGTGGACCTCCCCGGGGCCTTTGTGTCTCTACACTCAGTCCTAGGCAGGGAGAGAATCTCGGCTCAGCTCCCCAGCTCCCGAGCTCTGCAGCCTACTCCTAGGCAAATACTAGGCCTTTGCTCCAGGAAGCCAGATGCACAGCACAGAGAGAAACAGCGACACAAAATAACACCCCCTGCAAAATGTATTTAATACAGGCCCTGGTTTCCTGAAGGATGCTTTCCAGATGTGTGTTACAGCAGACTGTGAGAGAATGGGGGCTAAGGTAATTTTCTAAAAACAGAAAGAGGAAAAATCTGTTTTGTGTCACTACACCAGACAATTACTGTTCCAGTGTTCTAGCCTTTTCATTCCTGGTCTAATATTAGCAGCATGTTTTTCTAATTGTTTTTTTCTGC
The DNA here is from genome assembly GCF_003255815.1 of Theropithecus gelada. Taxonomy (NCBI): domain Eukaryota; kingdom Metazoa; phylum Chordata; class Mammalia; order Primates; family Cercopithecidae; genus Theropithecus; species Theropithecus gelada. Next base: position 112,689,547 of record NC_037677.1, on the reverse strand, counting down.
AAAAGGCATTAGCAGTTTTAACAAACTTACTGATATTTGGTCCTTTTTAAAATATATCCTTTTGCTCTAAGTCCCTGGGAAAAAGTAGCTTTTCTTAAAAAGACTTTATTTTATGAGTTCCTGTAATGGAGAGGCTTTAAGTAACACCACAGATTCCTCACTTCAGACTTCTCAAATTTGTTTTGGTCAAAGTTGATGCCTTTAGTTACATAGATGTAGCCTGTTGAAAGTATGTAATATAAGGGCCAGCAAAAGATAGACTAAGACACAGTATATGTTTCTCTTTATTGAGCTTGTTGTGTGTTTTTGCAGCAAAGGCTGAACATTAGAATGAACCAGGAATTGGGGAGAACATAAGAAGGGATGGAAGTAAAAATTTTGGGAGCAACTGGTGTATTCTGGGTTCTGGGTGAGAAGCTTTATATAATTATCATTTAAGTCTCACAGGAGACGTTTAAAGTGACTGTACATAGCACCTGATATGGCACCGTAGCACTGGTGCCATTTTCCAGGTAAGGAAACTGAGACTTGGGGAAGTTGAATAATTTGCTAAGATGTGAGAGGCTGCGTGAAAAGTGGAGCTGGGATTAGACACGAGATTGTGTCACTCCCAAGCCTGTGCACCTTCTTACCTATCATACTTTCTTTCCTTTAACTGACCCACTGAGAAAGCTTTCAGAAACTAAATGGTTTGAACTGAAAGCCAAGACTTTGAAGCTCTAATGTCCACGTTGGGTTTAGAGAAAAACTCCACTGACTTACACAAGTAGATTGATAAGGGGATCCTGTCCCAAAGTTCTGGGTTTCTCCTGAGTGGTCGATATGGTCTGGCTGTGTCCCCACCCAAATCTCATCTTGAATTGTAACTTGCATAATTCCCATGTGTTGTGGGAGGGATCCGGTGGGAGATAATTGAATCATGGGGGCAGTTTCCCCCATACTCTTCTCATGGTAGTGAATAAGTCTCACGAGATCTGGTGGTTTTATAAGGGGAAACCCCTTTTGCTTGGTTCTCATTCTTCTCTTGCCTGCCACCACGTAAGATGTGCCTTTCACCTTCTGCCATGATTGTGAGGCCTCCCCAGCCATGTGGAACTGTGAATGCATTAAACCTCTTTTTCTTTATAAATTACCCAGTCTCAGGTATGTCTTTCTCAGCAGCATAAAAACAGACTAATACAGTGGTCAAACCCTGCAGTGCTGTGCAGTCCCTGGTGGGGTACAACAGACTCCTTTATAAAGGGGGGCCTGATTCACTGATAGACTCAGTACCCTCCTGTCCCATCTGCATCCTCTGGCCCCTGCTGTGCTCCTGCAATATATTCAAAGTGACTGTCACATCTCTAAGGCCAGCAGAACATTAGAAAGAACGATGTAGTCAATGGTGGCAGGGGAAAGCAGGTATACACTTGATGACTGTAATAAAATCCCAGAGAAATTCAAGTCAGCCCCCACGCTTCTACCCTCCAGAGCCATTTTGGGCGGTTGGCCGTTCCTGTTCCTGTGAATGCCATCTGTGGCCACCTGCCATGTGACTCTGAGCAAGGCTTAACCTCTTTGGCCCTTAGCTGTCTTGTATGTGAGACAAGGGATCCACTAGAAAAACCTTGTTCTCAAGACTCGAAGAAAACCAAATCCCTTGACACTGAAATCATGAGTAACAGTAGGATGGAATATGGGTAAGAATAATAATGCTTTGAAAACAAGTGGGTTTTCCGCCCCTCTGTGTTGCTTTGAGCATCTCATAGACTGTGTTTCTGAGGTGGAAGGGAAAGCTAGGAGCTTAAACATAAAGCAACACACTCAGAAATTTTGGTTCATTAGAGTCAGAGCCTGGATCCCATTCAAGATCTTACAATTCTCAGTTGAAGGCTCAATTCCACCAACCACATGGCTTGTATCCAAGTATGGGATTTATTCTGGAAGAATATTTAAAGGATTATGATAATCCAGGATGAGTTAAATTGGGCATTACTGGTATGTTTTTACCTGTTTTCTATCATACTACTTTCCTAAAACTTTCACAGAGAAAGTAGGTAAATAATTTTCTCCCGGTTGTCAGAAGACCATCTGCTGTTTGAGACAAGTCTCCTAGATATTATTATCATTATAATTTTTCTATTTCCAGTTAGCAGTGTACTTCCTTTAATATGATGCTTTCTGCATAAACCATGGTTTCTGCAGATTTCCTAAGGTCATCTTGGTATTTTGTCTGCCTTTTCCTCTTCTTTAAGGGTGGGAGATTTTCTCTTACTGAGAGCGATACATTTCTACATTAGTACCTATTCATTTCCTTTTCATTTTCTCAGATAAAAACAATCAGAGCTCATCATTGCTGTCGTCATGGAGATTTCATGTCTCCAGAAGAAATCCAGTTGAGGAGTTTCTTTGTTAATCCCATACTGGACATTTAGGCTTTCTTGTTTGTATTCCAGCAGCCCAGGCAGGGAAGCCATTGACATTGATTACAATATGATTCATAACCCAGGGTGGGCAGGGGGAAGTGTGCGCAAAAGGAGCTGTCCTGGGGCACTGGAGCTGTGCATACAGTAGGTGCTCAGGCAGCAGTTGGTGACTGGACAGAAGCAGCAGCCAGAGCTCTGACAACATGTCAGCATCTTGGCTGTCCATAGAATCATGAACTCAACACAGCCACCGCCAGCCTCATTATCTTCCTGGGAAACCTGTCCTCCCCCACCTTTCCCATCAGAGCCCCACTGTCTGCTGAGCTGTCCTCATCCCGATTCTGTTCTCACCCCTCCGGTCTGAAGTCTTGACTTTCATTCTATTGATATCCACATTTCCGGGCATCCTCCTTTCTCCTCTTCCGGCCCTCGGTTCTTTGCTCTGGTTCAGGCTGCGGTCTCTTAGGGAACCATCCCTTCCCCTCCTGGCAATTTTCTTGCTCTTCCCATTGCTGCTGGAACAGTGAGGGCACAGAGTCTGAAGGATATCTTTGCTAACAATGGTGAGATCGAAGAGTCTTCCTAATGTGCAAATCTGATCATGTTACTTCTGGGTTTAAAATCCTTCAGTGGCTCCTACTGCTTTTAAGATAAAAACCTAAACCCTTAGATCATTCAAAGGCTTTCAAGACCTCATCAACATCTTTTCCCATCGCTACCCATTTGTATCTTGTGGCCTGGGCATCCTGAGTGAGTGACCAGTGATGTTCTGGGCGATGCATCTATTCAGTGCAGCGATTGAGAATGATCTCCGGCTCTGGCATCAGGTTGAATGTGGTCATGTTCCAGCTCCATCACAGAGCTCTACAACCTAGAAGGAGTTGCTTAAAGGCTCTGTGCCTCAGTTTCCTCATCTGTAAAATGGGCTTGATTGGAAGTATCACCTAATAAGGTTGTTGTGAGAATCCAATGTATGAATACATGTCAAGTCATTAAATCAGTACCTGGCATGTACAAATACTTTGTAGTTGTTATGCAGGTCTTATTATGAATGTGATTACTTTATACTTTGCTGCTTCCTTCTGTCTGGAATACCCTACTCTATCTTTAACCAATTCTACCCATCCTTTAAGTCTCAATCCCATTATCACAGCCTCTTGGAAACCAGCTTCTGCAGCTGTGTAATAGTAAAACCTTAAGTGGTAGAGTCAGAATGTATGACTTTAAATTCTCATTCTGCTACTCACTATTTTATTCTAGTCTAACTTCACTAAGCCTTGGTTTCCTTGTCTATAGAATTAGGATAATAAAATAATAATATCAATTATTTTGCTGTCATAAAAAGTAAGTTTGTAAAGATATACCTAACATGTACTGAACACTTCATTCAGGCTAGGTATTGTTTTTTGTTAGCAGCCATTCATTCTTACCTTTTATCAAGCACAAATCACTGCATTATAATAATCTTTTTACTTGTTTTTCTTGGCACCTACATTGCGGGTTATATAAGTTCAAGGACAGGGTCTTTTTCATCATTTTATCTTGGCACTTGACACGTCAGCCAGTGGGATGGACAGGAATCCAGCTGTTGTGTCAATACATGTGACTATTTGTGTGCATAATTTAGGAGATGTTAGAGGATTATGATGGTAGGAGAAGGAGATGTTGGGAAGGAAGGATGTTTTAGTGGGATGGGGGAGTGGAGCTGTTTTCCTTCTTTGGAAAGTACTGAAGAGTGGAGGTTAATTGCTGTTGCCCTATTTCATTTGGCACAAGGGTGACTGGTGATGGGAGAGGAAGCCTGTCTGAGAAGGGCTGGGACTCAACTGGAGACATGATGCATGCATTATCAGTGGGATTTACTAACATCATACTGGTTCTTAAATAGAGTCATGCCAGTAAATATTTAACAACCGGTGCTCCAAGAACAACACAAAGCCCTGATTTATAGTGTTTGCTGGTTACTGTGGTGTAAATCCCCCCACCATGGCCACTCTCAAGCTGCCACTGCACTGTTGTTAACCAACCTGCAAAATTCCTGAAATTGTACCAGTTCACCAGTGATGAGCTGGCCCCAGCATAGCGCTGTATAAACTTCTTACTTCAGTGTTTCCATCTGTAACATGTGAATCCTATAATGTGAGCATCCTGTCTCCAAGTATAGCTGCCAGGGGGAGGTGGTCAAATGTGATGAAACGTGGAAATGTTAGTGTTTTAACAGCGCCGCATGCGCTCACCCTTACATCGAAACTCTCTTCCCATCCACTGGCTGTGTGTCATAAGGCCAGGATATGTGCCGATGATCTCTCAAAAAGCAGCCTGTCCAGAGTTCTGCTCAGAGCAGTATATTTTGTTTTATCCTCCCAATCGGGGCTATGCTTTCTGCAGCAGACTGACTCAATTAGCCTTTCATTCCAGAGTCCAATTGTGAGTCAATTCCGAGGTTGTTAAGCAAAATGAGTCTGGTGGCATTAGTCTCTCACTGAAGGACAGTAATCCTCATCACAGTGTTGTTCAGTTAATAGTCTGCTGGAGAGACTGTGAGAAACAGGAGATGTGGAGAAGGAGCGACCTTTTGTCTATCTCTGGGGGACAAGCCGGGAGCATGGGACTGCCAGGTCAGAGAGCTGTTCAGCAGCCAGGTTGTGTGAAGAACCGGAGCCCCAGCTGCCTGAACCTGCAGTTGGCCTTTGCAAAGTTAGAAACCCAGTGCCACTAGATCATTAACTTTCATGACCAGGAAAATTCTTTTGAAATTAACACTCAATCCAAGCTGGATGCCATTGGAGCCAGTTGAGTAAGCCCAAGCCATCTTTAGGGATTTCCTCTGAAAAATAAATCCTTTAGCCAGGCTACAGAAAATAGGCAAGTTTTATATCTTTCAGTGTGTTCCATTAAAGTCAGGAAACACCAGCGAGGCACGGACCGTGGTTGCTACTCAGGCGCATACACATGCGCACACCCCAGCTACATTCGGAGGATTTTGCCAAGGCACTTAGCTTCAGCACATGGCCATTTGGGGAGCCTTATACAGGAGCTCTCTGAGGAGTGTCAGGTGCTGTGCAAAGGAAATGAAGCAGACCTCCAGCATCTGCCCCGGGCATTCACCGCAATGGAGTCAGGCCCCCAGAACATAGAGAGCACAGAAGATAGGCTCAGATAGGGAAGCTTGGGCAAGCCTTGTTTACAAGGGTTCAAGAAGAGAACCCCACACAAACATGACTTTGCAGCATACTGCGGACTTGGATAATTTCATCAGGTCTTTGAATGCCCTTTCTAGTTAAAATTGCAGGAGATGGATGTGTAACGTGCTTCCTGTGGGCCTCTTAGAAACCTCTGTGATCCCTACACATCCTACCCGTCTTGGTTCCACCCAACCAAGCTTGTTTATGTCATACACAGCGTGCCAAGAAAACACAGCCTCTTAGGTGGAAAGAAGTAAAACAGCTCTGGGTGTGTCGACATCCAATTCTGGGGTGAACTAAAGACAGAAGAAAACTTGAGACAGCCTCCCATTGTCTCCCATAATTGCCAGATAATTTAAATTCTTGTGAAGTCCATTGTGTTCTTCCATAGAAACAGAGCAGTTGTCTGCAGAGATGACCTCAGAGGTGGCCCAGCTCTCATTCAGGATTTCTCCAACAATATCCTCTTCAGACTGAAAAACAGCCAGTTGGCCACAAAGAGCCCTCTTCTCCCCAGGCCAGCGTGTCTGCGGCTTCTGTCGCCTTCTGGGCCGCTGCATCTTCACTGCCACCCAGGGCTTCTGTGTGGACTGCGCCGGCCCCTGGAGAGATTCCAACGTGCAGGCAGCTGTTGCATCTTGCAGCGGCCTCTCCAGGCACAGCCTTGACCACAGGCCCACCCGCCCAGAGCAAGCCTCTCTGTCCCTCTTTCCTTCCCCTTCTGTTCCCCAAAGGCAGGCTCCTCCTCAGTGCCACTCGGCTGGAATAAATCACTACCCCTGGGCTGGTGGATGAGAGGTGACTTACAAGACAGAAATACACATTCTTAAAGCCAGTAGGAATTAAGAGGAGCAGATGGGCTGTAGGATCCTATTTTGACGCCAGGGACATGTTTCTGTGTAAAGTAAATATTTTCCCAGTGTGGATCTCCGGTGAGTGTGTGAAGAAGCATATTTCCTAAAGATGCAAATAAGTCTAGTCAGAAATAAATATTGAATGGAAACTTCAAAGCCTCTAGATTCCTCCAGTTATAGGCCCTGAAGACTTCTATCTGAATAAACAGAGACACACAGGTGAGCGAGGGCTGGGGAAAGGGACATTAGGTGGTTGAATGAGAAAGGATGCCAACAGTTTCTTAGCTCACGTTTTCTATGTATTTTGTGTGTATGTGTGTGTGCGTGTGTGCAGAGAAAGGCATATCAACAAAGGAATAAAGAAAACATGTCTATCCAGAGGCTTAGGATGTTTTAAAGCACATTTCCACCCCCCCACCCTTTTTTTCCTATTGTAGATCTCGCCTTGCGGATTTTTTTACCAACTGCCAGCCAGAGTCAAGGTCTGTCAGCAGCTGTCTAAAGGAAAACTACGCTGACTGCCTCCTCGCCTACTCGGGGCTTATTGGTAAGATTCGGGAGAAGCAGGATGGGAGAAGAGTGTGGTTTGCAAATACCTGTGTTCTTTCCATTGCACCCTGCTGATGTCTGCAGAAGTGAAAATCTCACAGTAACCTCTGGGCTGGGGTTTGGCTGTTAAATCCTTGAGGACATGCCTGTAAAGAAAAAAAAAAAAAAGAAAAGAAAAAAGAAAAAAATGAGATAATGGATGCGCGAAAGGCAGAGGCAGGAAGCGGGGATTATTAAGGAGTGGGGAGGCTATGAGTGCTCAGATGGGCGAGGCGTCTCAGTTGGGAAACTGACCACGCAGAACAAAAGCAGAGAAAAAAGCGCTTGGTTATGGAAGAAGAAAGTGAGTCAAACAAAGTTAATTGAATTAGGGAACTTTGGAGAAAGAGAAGTCATTCAGGGTGGGGAAATCAAAAAGGCTGTTTCCCAGAAACAGCCCTTTGGAAATAAAAACCCTAAATACAGGGGCCCTGCGTGCTGTTAATGTTCTTGGTAATTCAACTCCCAGTGCACAGAGGGTGATTTAGGCTAAATTTTTTTTCCTGAAAACAGACATAGCAGAAACAGTATTTTCTGTCTTTCAAGACCCAAGGCTTTAGAAGAACCATGTTCTCAGCGTTCCGAGCAGTGTGGTTACACATGACCACCGTGAGAGACAGAAGGGAAGCAAACTTGGACCCCTGGATACCAGGGCTGTCAGAGGGAAAGGCAGGTGTCCCAGGTACCAGGGACAGCAGAAGCCTTGGTGGCAGGGCTCATCTCAACTGGCATTTGAGAAGGAACACAAAGTGAAGGCTATGGAAGGGTGAGGAAAATCACAGTTGTCAGAAGCACAATGGCTCAGCCAGGGTGTGTGTTCCTGCCGGCTGTCTGTGTCAGGGTCACACACGTCACCAGCAGGAAGAACCTACCCTGAGAATGACAGCACAGACTACATTCTTTGTCACCAGAGCATCTTCAGCAGGCAGCTTTGGGAAAATCAACAACAGTACTTAATGCAGGGATAGGACAGGTTCCTGGTACACTCTTTACTCCCAACTTTTTGGAAGGATACCTGCCCTGCTGTGGGTAATAGCTTTCCCCAGATTCCCAAGTATTTTCGATTTTTATTGATTGGGCCAATGAGTGTACCTTCCTTAAGCCAATACTCCAAACTTGCATTCACTCTCTCCTTTTCCTGAGTAAGTTAATCTCTACTAGGGATTACTTACCAACTATGGAATTGCAGAAATAACAAAAGTAGTCAAAGCATTCTCATTGTAAAAAGTGTTTTTAAAATACAGAGAAGCCCACAGAAGAAAATGTTGAGTATCTCCAACTCAACTCTAGCTGCATCTGCTAACAGTGTCTACATCTTATGGATGTAAGATGTAATAAGTGGTCAGTAATCCGCAGGATATATTTGGTTCACAAACAGAAAAGCAATTTTTTTCCAAGCTCCTCTAAGTCAACGGATGTAGTCCCTGTTAACACTTCAGTCAGTGCCCTTCCCAGATGTACCTGCTCCTTAACCCCTTTAGGAGGGGCCAAGGCCAGGTACTGCCAGCATTTCCGTGAAGTTATTCCTAGACTTGGCAAACCCTTACACACCTAAGGATGGTGAATGGAGGGCCCAATGGCAGAGGCAATGCATTGCATAGACCAAAATGTCTTTTTCTCTTGGGTCTGGATCTCTTTCTCCAACTTCTTTCTGTACAAGGCTTATTCCTACTTCTTCCATATATGCCAGGGGTCCACCATGGCACCAGGCATATCCAATGGCCTTAACCTCCTCCCCTAGTGTTTAGGGTACCAGTTCCTTTCTCAATCAAAGTTAGGAGTTCCCTGTATGCAGCAGGTTAAAATGTTCATCCCAAGGTATCATGTGGTATTATTTAGTTTAAATCAGTAAAGAATATAGGGCAAAGACAGTATGCCCTTTACTCAGAGAAGTTTAGAACAAAATTATTTTTCTGTTTGTGATCCAAATACACCCTGTGGACTATTGACCACCTATTACTTCTTACATCCAGAAAATATATGAAAACAAAAGCCTTCTTGTCATCAGTGGGCATTGCCTGGTGTCAGCCACCCAGGAGAAGACAGTTGGTTTGGATTAAGTATAAATGCTTTGTGTGTTTGCGCCAGTGTAGAACTCATCAGAAATATCATGACAAGATGTAGGCAGGAGGGACCACCCAGCATTTCTGTTAGCACCACTGAGAGTCCACAGGCAAGACTCTAGGAGCCCTTGGCTTAGAGAATTTCCATTGTTTGTTTCCAGTTTTTTTCACAATGTGGAAGACTTTGTTTAGATCAGTTGAGAAGACCCCATATATACGTATATACATTCAGGGTGTGGGATAACCACTAGGAAGCTTCTAGCTTCCCTGTGTCACTCTAAAGAAGCCATTTGCTTCTGGGAGAAGTGGACTCAAAGTCCTAAACAAAATTGTTTAAGATATGTAAACCAGCTGTATCTATTTATGAAGATTAATGACATTTTCAAGAAAATGCAAGGGATTTGGCAACTCATGCATTCTCTAAGTTAATTCTTTCCTACTCCACAGCATCCATACCATTTGTGCACAAAAGAATACCCTAAGTGCAGCTCAAGGAGTTCTGTAATAATTTTTAAAGTAAATGTGTAAATTATTTTATGTGCTCAAGATAAATTGCCGAGAAAATGCACTGCTTAACATAATTTCCCACTCAGCAAACACAATGTTTGTAATTATCCACGGTGCATCCGCCGTCAGAGGAATATTGGTTTCTTTTTAGGCTCTGGAAAAGTATCATGGTACAACAATAAATTGCCTTGTTTTTATTCTTTTAGGCACAGTCATGACCCCCAACTACATAGACTCCAGCAGCCTCAGTGTGGCCCCATGGTGTGACTGCAGCAACAGTGGGAATGACCTAGAAGAGTGCATGAAATTTTTGAATTTCTTCAAGGACAATACATGTCTTAGTGAGTTTGTAAAAAATAAGAAACAAACGAGGAAACGCGCTTTCTTCTCCGAGCTCCAGCTGTACCTCTTGTACCTTGTCCCTGGTCCTCTTGTTTCTTGTGCCTGCTTCCTCTCTCTGTCTGTCTCTCTCTCTTTCCTCTTAGTCACTGATGGTAAATCCAGCTCCTTTTGTGGCCACCCCGTGTCATGCAGCAGGGAACCCAGCAAGTGATGAACTGGGTGCCTCTAAGACTGTGAATCCAAAGGCCTGAGAGAGCAAGAGATTCAAATAACTGAGGGTACATTATGTGGGAAAGAACGCTTCTACCCGCAGATCAAATTTTGATCTTGGCAGCCTGCGGAGAGTCTGTTCCAAAGGTTCTTGAAACCTGGGCGGAATATACAATGTGAGAAGCTCAGACAAATTAGATGGGGATAGGCCTCCAAGGACTCTCTGAGAAAAATTAGAATGTTAACATCAATAGCCCCTTGGATGCTCAGGGCTGGCTCAGAGGAGAAGCAACAATTCTTGAGTAGGATAAACTGGCGATGCAGGCAGGAGGCTCGGGATGCCCGTTATCTCTGGAGGCGAGATAAGCACTGGGGAGGAGAGAGGGGGCTCCTGCTTGAAAGCAGAATCAGTTCTTATTGCAATGTCCTTTAGGCAGTTTGGAAACATGTTTCCCAAAAGGACAGGGATAGAGAGAAATGGTTGGATGCGAACAATGGGCATTCATCAAACTCCAAAAGCACAGTGCCAGGACTCACATATATCCACCCAGATGTGCACGCCCTAGATGACGATCCAGCTGAGATACTTGAAAATTTCAACCCACTCTATAGCGAGTGTAAAATATACATTCTCATTTACTATAATCTACACAAGAGTTCTCATAGACATAGGTGGTTTTATCCTGCCATACAGCTGAATACAGCCTGGTAATTCACATAGGCCATGCATGCCAGAATTAGGATCCAAAGTGCGATTCCTTTTGCAGTCCCCTGTGTCCTAAGAGCTTTGTTCACCCCAATGTTGAAGAGCCTGTTGGATGAGAACATAGGCCTGAACTTCAGGAACCAGGTCAGTCTGACTTCCTGGTGGGAGGGGTGGACTAAGTTTATAGGAATCAAGGCTCAGCCACCCACCCCTCTGAGAGCCCTGTCTTCAAGTGACAATTTCTCCATGATGCTTGGTTGGTAGCTATAATTTACTATGCACACACACACACACACACACACAAAGCTTTTGAGTGTTACTCTAAAACTTCCTCATCATTTACTTTGTTGAAAGTCATTTGCTTACTAGGCACTTCAAATAATGTGGCTGTAGTCAATTGCTTTGGTCCTCTTAAAAATAAAACAAGCTTTTGGATTCTTAAGTGAAATTCACACCCACAAAAGTAGTGTCAAGTGTCAAGTAAGGAAACCTTCACTACGACATTGGGGCATACCAAGGAATCACAACTTGGACCTCTTGTTTGGTCTTGACCGAAAGTGTGTGTGTGTGTGTGTTTTTCCTCTTTCACATCCCACAGTCTTCTGGCAGAATGCAAGTTTTAACGAAGATAAAGCAATGACGATGGAGGTCAGTGTAGGGAAAGATTTTGCTCACGCTGACTGGAAAACTTCTCCCTCACAGGGAAATTAAAGTTGTTCCTGCTGTATAACCTTTTTGATGAAGGAGAGAATAGTCTGATATCTCATTGTTAATGACTTTTCAATAAAAATAAATGCATTTTGTCTGCATCAGGGGCCAAAGACAGCCAGAATTTTCCACAGTCATTCCATTTCCACTGTGACTAGATGGGGCACAGAGCCCCAAAGACACAGGGCCATCAGTTCAATCTCTTGCAACTAGAAGGAATTGCAATTTGTAGATTCCAGCCCAAATGTAGAAACTTAATTCCACTCCCTTCAGATTAAGCCTAACCTCTCCCAGATTTTCCTGTCATGAACACAACTCTAGCCAATTGTTTATTTCTAGTCTGGGGGAGGAAACAGTTGTTTTTAAGCCATGTGCATGACAGATGTATGGGGAAGAGACAAATGGGATGGAGCTGAGGTTAGATATCAGTGGCCTTCACTGAGGTCTTTATTCAGATGGCACCTTCACCAGAAGGCCTTCCTGGATCCGTTTATGTAAGTACCAACTCCCTCTCCCCACTCAGTGCTTCTGGTGCTCCCTTGCTTCATTTTCTCCAAGCATTTCTCACTGCCTAATGTATTATATATTTCACTTATTTGCCTGCACAATCAGAATGTGATCTCCATGAGGGCATGGACTTCTATCTTTTGTTGCTATTGTTGTTCACTGCTGTGTGCCCCATGCATAGTTCAGTGCCTGGCACTTAGTAGATATTCTGTTAACATTTGAATGAATGAATGAATGAATGAATGAGCAAGTAAACAACTGAACCGCTGATTTGGCAAGGCAGACACACTGGGAAAAGCACAGGTAGTTGCAAGAAACTGTGAGTCTCTTGAATCTACATGTTTTAAGCAAAAGCAAGGGTAGCAGTGGTGGTTCTTCTGGGCATTAAGGGAACTGGTCCCTGTGCGCCTCTTTCTCTGCCTCACACTCACCAGTTAAGCCATGGAACATAGCTGGGAGCATAAAAAGCATTTACATTAATTTGAAGCTGTTTCTTACAGCCCCCAAAAACGTAAAGGTGCAGAAAACAAGCTTCCAATTTACTGAACTTAAAGGATAACAATTTTAGAACAAAATGTCACTTCTAACAGGAAGATTAGGCTTAAATTATTCTGTCTTGTATATCGAAAAATGCCAACTAAGAGTCATATATTAACAATTTGCACATTCAGGTCCCAAATGGAGGAGTTTGATTTTTTATACAATGAATATGAAATTTTTAAAAAAATCCTAAATCCAGGCCAAATCCCCAAAGACCTGATTAGAAACTGTTTTTTATTCATTTTGGGGAGGGGAACAACACACAACCAATTTACTCTTGCCATAAAAACAATCTAATCCTATGAAACTGTAATAAGCTTTTAAAGTTTTACATTTTAAACTTTTCATTTAAGCAGGGCTGCTTCTACCTAATTATGCAGATTTTGTTTGGAAGACTGGAGCAGAAAAGGAAAAAATAATCTTACTTAAATGTTTACTAGATATTGATGAGATTTGGGGTAGATTTTTTTTTTTTAAGAAACTGGTTCCATTTTGCCTGCCATATTAATGGGAATGCCATTGAATTGCCTCAGTTTCGTGATTAAGATTTTTTTTAAAAAGCACTAGTTTCCTTTTAATATAGAATATTGACAGAGCACAAGAATTTTCTTGGAAAATAGGACAGTTATGATCCCAAGTAACAGTACTGAGTCTGGGTTTCAAAGGGCTTGACTGATAGATATTTCAGGGCAAGGATCTTGCTCAGCACCTGGCACATAAATAGGAACATAATAAATATTTGTTGCATTCTGAGCATAGCTAAGTGTCCAGCTCAGGGTTTAATGACTGAATTGATTTTTGAACACCTGACCGCAAAGACTGGCTCTCAGTACGTATAGGGCAAATGGATGGATGCATTTTGTTCAGAAAAGTCCAATGCTATAATCAGAATTTCTAGTGTGCCTCTCTGGCTGTGTATATCCTGTCTGTTACATTTGCTGCTTGACTTTGAAATTGGATTTCCTCCTGTTTTACTGCAGAAAATGCAATTCAAGCCTTTGGCAATGGCTCCGATGTGACTGTGTGGCAGCCAGCCCTCCCAGTACAGACCACCACTGCCACTACCACCACTGCCTTCCGGATCAAGAACAAGCCCCTGGGGCCAGCAGGGTCTGAGAATGAAATTCCCACTCACGTTTTGCCACCGTGTGCAAATTTACAGGTGAGAAATGCGTCCCGATTCCTTGTTAGGGCTCCCTTCCTGGTGTGGGGGAAACACGGGTAGACTCATTTTCCGAAGTGTATGCAGAGATAGATGACAAATGGTGCTCAGGTTTGAGTCTTAAAACTGCATTTTAAACACAGCCAGTGAAGATTGTGATGTGTCTTAGAGTGGAGAGAAAGTCAGACTATGGAACTGACTCTGTCATTTACTGGGAGTGTGGCTTGTTTCTGGCTCTACTTTCTTTACCTATAAAACGAGCGCTCTGGGGAGATGCGTCTCTGAAGTTTTTGTGCGTGGGGTTGTCAAGTGGCTTGGTTACATATTTATTATGCTGATTCTGTGTTCTCTGCAAAGCTGCAGCATAATAAAATGAAAGGAGCTCTTGAGTTTGACATCACCACATGGCATGGAGTATTTAACTGTCTCTAAAGGTAAACCAGAGACAGTGTTGCTGGTTAACTCCCATGCAGAGCGCTTGATGGGTTGGTTCTTCAGAAGCAAAAGCAAGTGCTCTTTGGCAGTAGGAGGAGCCGCGAGGAGGCACAAGCTGCCCTGCAAACTCCCGCATGTGGACACAGTCCAGTGAGAACGGTCAAGAACATTCTTTGGGGTTAATCCAGGTCTGCGAGGGCAGAACCACAGCAAGATAGAAGTGGTGATTTCCTGTCTTCAGTCAAAAGCAGAGTCTTTATCCTGCCTTTTTATTGATTTTTCATAGTAATGAGTACTCAGCTATTTGGCAAGACATTTCTTATTTGTATGTTCACAGGGTACCCTCACATTCTTTACCCCTTTGAGTGTTATCCTCCTGACGACTGCAGGAGAGATGCTATCACTATAGTATTGTAGCTTCTTTGGTTTGAGGACACAGGGGATCAGAGAAGGATCACTCTTGCTCAAGTCTGCAGAGCTAATGCATCACAGAGCCAGCACTGGGAACCCAGGATCCTCGTTCTTTCCATGATTTTTCCTGTATTTTGAGGGCAATGGTGACCACATGGTGACCTCTGCCTCCCGCTATGCTAGAGAAGGGGATGTTTGGTGGCCTTTGTGCCACTGTGCTGTCGCCTCATGCTCATCACTGGAGCACATCGAGGCCCCCAGCCCCCATCAAGGGTCAGCCTCACTAGAATTCTCACAAGATGCCTTCTTTCACCAAATATCACCTTGACCTACAACCCACTTCATTCCCTAGAAAGTGTCGGAAGCTGGTTTTGATTTCCTTGGTATCTTAAGACCCCTCTTCATCTTGGATGTCCTCCATGCCATTCATCTGAGCTTGTGTGTCCTTTGTCCTCCTGGTTCTCCACCCCAGACACACAGTCTCAGAGACACTCACACACACAAAACACTAAGGAGAGGCCGATAAGGAAATGGCACAGCCCAAGGTCAACCAGATGTGCTTCATACTTCTAAAGCATTTCCTGGGCATGTACTCTCTCCAAAGCACTGTGCAGAGAAAGGCAGAGCCAGGAGGAGCTCTGGGAAATACTATGGCATGGCATTGCTCCATCCTGCAGCGAGGCCCTGAGTTTCAGAGCAGGGAAGTGATGTGTTCAGAGTCCTCCAGCGAGTCAAAGGCAGGCCTAGGGCCAGGCAGGGAACAGGGTCTCTTCTCCATCTCCAGCGGGTGCTCTGTATCCTGCTTTCTCCTAGGTCAGCTTTCCAAGCTACTTGGGCCCATTCAGATTCTGGTGTCAGTAAAGACAAGTGGCCAGGTGAGGGGCAGGGTCCTATTATCATAAGGTGATCATAGGAAGCCAGTGGTGGTTTCTGGAAAGAAAAAGCAAGTTCTGGCTACCACAAAACCAGCTTCTTTTCTGCACATGTCTCAGTGCACAGAGGGTGACTGCAGAGGCAGTGTTCAGTGTTCAGCCTGAACTTAATAAACACAGTGTTCAGTGTTTATTAAGTCCCTTCTCTGTTTTAGAAACTTTGTGGAGACAGGCATTCGAAAACAAAAGTTGCCTTGTCAGTAAACTTAGAATACCGGGCGAGATGCAACTTGTCCACATTTTTGGAAGTTAAAAGGCAACATCTCAGAATAGTCATCACTGGAAACTCCATGAAATTGGAGTTTCCCACATGAGAGGAGAGGGGTCTGTCAGCCATAGGAGGTGTTCTCTTCCACACCGCCCACCCCTACCCCACTGCCCAAATCCTAGCTCCTAACTTGAGCTCCCTGTGGTACAGTGCAGTACATGGCTTGGCCACATAGATAGCCAAGGTTTTGCCCCTAACACAGATCTGTCCAGACACCTTTCCCTGCAAGGAGGATCTGTACTGCCTCAGGGTTGTCCCAGCAACATCAGGGAACACAGGAGCTCTATTCCCCAGAAACCATGCCTTTCCTTTCCTGTTAGTGATAGGAACTCTGCTTTCTAAACAGAAGGACAAAAGTAAAATTAGGAGTTTGTGACTGCCTGGCCAACATGGTAAAATCCTGTCTCTACTAAAAATATAAAAATTAGCTGGGCATGGTGGTGCACGCCTGTAATCCCAGCTACTAGGGAGGCTGAGGCAAGAGAATCCCTTGAACCCTGGAGGCGGAGGTTGCAGTGAGCCGTGATCATGCCGCTGCACTCTAGCCTGGGTGACAGAGCAAGACTGTGTATCAAAACAAAAACAGAACAAAAAGTAAAGCATGACGTTTATCTCTGGGCTGCTGTTTAACTCCTTGGCAGAGGGGGACATGAAGACTTGGGGCTGTCGAGGAACAAAGGGTGGCTCTAACCACACTTCACTTCCCTGTAATACGCACCATCTCCACATGTCCTGGAGCTAAACAGCATTTCACTCCCAGGGAGCCCTTAGGGTTCCATGGAACCTCACTTTGACTCCTAAGGTGATGACCTGCACGCGCCCCTTTTTGCACAAATGAGGCAGGGAATAAGGGATAAGGGCAGGGGAGGCAGCCAAGTCTGTTTCAGACCCTGCTCTTGTCCTCACCAGTATGGTAGCCTCTGAAAGCGTGCTAACCTCTCCAAGCCTCAGCTTCCTCATCTACAAAGCACATATATGGCTTAGCTGCTGGAGTTAGGATTCAGTGGAGCAGAGTGAATGTTCCAGAATGGTGCTTTATGAATGTCACATGCAATTTGGTGTCTGATCCCAAGTCAGTGGCCACTTAGTCCCTTTATAACAGATGGAAGGTGGTGCTGTGCTTCCTTGGGGGCGGGTGTTGGGTGTGTGCTAGGGACATTAGTGGGAGGTTACACTAACAGGTGTGTAGTTTATTTTATTTTTCAAAACCTTCTGTGTGCTTTGCCCTCTGTACTCCTCACAGCAGCCCCGTGAGTCAGGTGTGGCAGACATCCTTGCCTTTTACAAATGGAGCAACTGAGGCAGGGAGAGGTTTGTGACATATCCAGGATCACACAGTAATTCTGTAGCAGACCAAGATTTCTAACTTTGAGGCCAAGGCACTTTTGCCTTGCTCCATGACCCCTGGACAACTGGGATTCTTTCTATGGATGAAGAACAGACAGCAGGGAAGAAGGAAAGAATAAGAAAGGAGAAGCTGGTTTTAAGAGAGCCGCATGTCCCAGTTCCTCCTGAGGTTCACTAATGCAAATAAGGGGGACAGAGGCAAAGTTCTGACTTCAGACTGGGTTTCTTTCTTCATGCCTCAATTCCAGGAGACAGTATAGGGGAAGGACTGAAAGTTTGCGAGTAACATTTTTGCAGCTGCTGATTTTCTAGGGTGACCTCTATGAAGAATGGTTGAAAGGATCATCTGCGGCTAGAGGATCAGGGGAATGAGAGAGTGATGAGTGAAGGGCCTTCATCCCGAGAACATGGTCCCTCCAGCTGATTTAGGATTCTTGCCTGGGCGGAGGGCTCCCAGGAGACTCATTCTCCCCATCTGACCCTCCTCTGCCTGCATGGCCGTCTCCAGATGAATTACCATTTGCTGGAGAGGAGGGAGGGGGTCCTAGAAATATCTTAGAATGGCGTTTGTCCCAGCCACATGTGTCATTACTCAGAATAGAACTGACTTTAACCAGCTTGGGATCCATTGGTAACAGATTCAGAGAAAGTCAACTATCTTTGGCAGCTCTAAAGTTCACTTCCCTTGAGAAGCGCCCTCTTGTAATATTTTAAAATATACAATAATATGAGAAAACTCTTGGGGACTTGAGTTTCAGTCTTAACATTTGAGATAGATTTCCCCCTTGGAAGGGAAGAAACACGAATAAACATTTTCAAAAGTCTGCTCTGAAGTGTAATTATCAACAAACCAAACGCAGTTCTGTTTGGGGAACTAGGTGGCTTTGGATGTGGAGAATATAGGATGCATCCATGGTTCCTATGAAAGGCTCTGCTTTAAAAAAGGAAAGTTGATTGATTAGTATAAAATGTTACAGAAATGTCCAAGTGCTAACCCCCTGAGGTGATAAAATACCGGGTTTTGGGTAACCCGCCAAGCTCCCATGTCAGGATTAATTGGCAGTCATATTACTGACAAGCATAGCACAGGCTGTGCTATTGTTGGCCTGTTCCTTCAACTTGTACGAAATGGTCATATGGAAAACAAAGAAACATTAATAATCCTACCAATTACTTCATCTTCCATGCACTGGAGTGGTCTGGTAGCTGGAAAAAGCTCAGGATATTTAAACCAAATGGACTGTGTATGTGTGTGTGACTTATTTAAAGTAATATCTTTGGAGCATTAGAAAAATTTTCTATTTTGCATCACTGTACACTGACTGCTTAACTCTGGTGGCTTACAGTGAAGACGTCTTAATATGGTGTTGGTCAACCTCTGATTTCTGTGGTCAAATAGAGTAACAAGGATTGGGAGCTACAGCCTTGGGACTCCGGCCCCCTGAGAAGTTGTCACTGCCTCTATCCCCCTTTGCCCCTGGAAATGCTGTGACAGACCATAGGGCACACGCTCAGCCCCAGAGCAAGCAGGGTAGGTGAGGATAGCTGTGGGCAGTTGGCAGGGGCTCCAGTAAACAGCACTAACCACATTCAAAGTTAGATAATTTTTTTGTGAGTCACATAAAACACATCTGTGGGTGAGACATGGAGGACCAGTGTGACAGAGCTCATCCTGGTGGGACTTTTAAAACAGTATTCTAGAAAAACAGTATTCTAGAAAGAAACCACAAAGCAGCTCACCCAATCATGAAAGAGATGAAGGGTTCACGTGGATAATCTTCGAAAGCATGCTTCTTGTTAAAATCAACCATGCAGAGGGCAGCTGCCCTGCCCCCCCACCACTCCACCAGTAGCTGCCTGGTCTTCTCTGGCCGTCAGACCATGCTAGCCCTAAGGGGTTCAGAGTAGAGACACCGCGGGCCCCTCTTTGTGCGGGGTGAGGGCAGAGGCCTGGGGGGTGGGCATCCGCCTGGAGCAGAGAACCTGCCACATTCACTGGATTTCAGCCTAGGTCCACTCCTTCCCAGCCTCCCAGCAAAGCCTCAGTACATTTCCTTCTCTCCCCAGAGTCGTGTCAAGCTTAGAAAACAGGTACTTGTAGGATGCAGCCTAATGTTTGCAGAGTGGCAAGAGGGATGGAGGGCAGACCTAATCTGTTTAACTCCTAATCTGCATTCCAATATTGAAAATAATCTATATTTAGATGGTCCCTTCCACCCTCTCCCCACGGCCCCAGTACTTCCTCAGAGCCAAAGTCCATTTGTTCCAGATGGGGCCAGACCAGACCAGAAATGATTTCAAAACTCTTCTTTCTGGGGGTCAACCCCCAAAGTCTAGATGCGGCGGGAAGGCGATTATCCAAGCCTACCAAATACCCAGGACTCCACTGGCTGTGACCAAGTGAAAATTTTAAGTGTCGAGTTTTAAAAGGAAAGCTGCCAATGGGCGTTCTGTAAATCATTTGTGCCAGCAGACTGACCCCATTATGTCAGCTAATCCTGGAAATACAGGAGGTAAATTTCAATCTTCTAGCACGGAGCACTTAATCAATATTCTAAATGTTTTTCTTGCAATTTATGCTAGCAGAGCAATGGGGTGCTTTGGCGGCCCGTTAATCTTCCACCAGAGAAGAGACACTTGAGAGCCAGTCCAGGGTGCTGGGATTTTGCACAGGGTGATAGACCGGGAGGAGAGCAGGCCTGGGAAGATGGAAGCGAGGAAAGAGAGGTGCTTATTTCCACATCAAACTCCAGGAAGGGGGTTAACCCCCTCTCCTTACCCCTCCCCTCCAAGTAGGGTGAAGCAACCCTGAGAGCATTTCTTCTGCACTTTCCTTTTCACCCATGGTTGACAGTCTAAGAGTTGGTTTTCCAGGAAAAGCTTCAGCTTTGGAGTTAGTTGGACCTGAGTAAGAATCCTGGCTCACCTTCTGTGGCTCCATGACCATTGCTTGGTTTTTACCCTGAATCTCTGCTGTAAAACACCACTGAGCTCTTGGTTTTTTTGTGAGGAATAAAGAACAGTGCAAGTATGCAAAGAGCCCAGGCACAACAATGGGCTGACCCTTGGCACTGGGGGAAGCGGCCTCCACTATTGACATGGTTGGTGAGATGCATTAGAGATTTTGACACAGGATGCTGGGGCCAGAAAGGAAGAGCTGCTCTCAGGAGCGGGGATGGGGGCAGGGCACAGAGGAAGAAAGATGGAGCTCTTTAGATTGTATTGTGCCTTCTTAATTAATAAGAAGGGTTTGAGGCCGGGTGCGGTGGCTCATGCCTGTAATCCCAGCACTTTGGGAAGCCAAGGCGGGCGGATCACCTGAGGCCAGGAGTTTGAGACCAGCCTGACCAACATGGAGAAACCCCCTCTCTACTAAAAATACAAAATTAGCCAGCATGGTGGCACATGCCTGTAATCCCAGCTACTCAGGAAGCTGAGCCAGGAGAATTGCTTGAACCCAGGAGGCGAAGGTTGCGGTGAGCCAAGATCGCACCATTGCACTCCATCCAGCCTGGGCAGCAAGAGCAAAACTCCGTCTCAAAAAAAAAAGGTTTAAGCTGAATGATATCCTGCCAGTTCTAAGATGTGGTCTTGGTAGAAAGTCCCAGGGAGGAGGGGAAGGGGGAGAATGTTCTTTGGACACCAGACTAAGAAGGAAGGGAAACCAAAGGCAATAAAAAAGGACTAGGTCTTGAGGGATTAGAACTGATCCAAATTCCGTCTCTCCGTGCATCTCCTGGGAGCTTCATCTGACTAATCTGCTTCTTGGAGCTGTGACTTGGAGCTGCCACTCTGGTCAGATCTTGGTCCAGCCTGGTGACCAGAGTGGAACTGGCTGCCAGGGTCCCTGCCACATCTTTTTAACCAGTGCCGACATTGGGAAGAGGTGATGTAGTTGTTAACAGGAAACATTCTTGGTTGCAGAGAAGACAGTATTTGAGAACTAGCCCTGCCTCTTAGCCTGAAAGCCCAGGACTTTGCAGTCTTTGCCATATCTGCACTCCACTGATCCTATTATTTGCTCCGTCTTTATCTTTAAATTCAATTATGAGCTATACTTATTTATATGCACACCACTGCCTTTGAGACTCATCTGAAGCTGTTACTAACATATGTGAAAGCATGAGTTCAATGTGCTTTCTCTATATTAAAATCAATATATAAATATTAAAATTAAAACCATAAAAAAGTTTGCATGCTACCTAAAGTGATGTCATGTACCACCCGCAGTCCCCAAGCCCCACTTTGGAAAACATTATAAACCATCTAATCCTATGACAGATCCCAGAACAATTCGCTTTGATAACTTAGGTCACCCCAGCTTTTTATGGCCAGGCATTAATAAAGCAAATGCGTACACAGTGCCTCCCCTGGGTAATCCTCACAGTAACCTCAGAAGGTCAGTACTATTATCATTCCCATTTTTCAGACAAGAGACCCGAGGCACAGAGATACTTGATCAGAAAAGGAGCAAGAGCAAAGCAACGTTTCTCCCCGCCCCCTGTTATAAATGGCTACACCGTATTGCCGAAACCAGAGCACTTTAAACATTGTGTTTCTGGGTAACATTATGCATGGCTATAGATTAAATCAGTCCCTAAATTCTTGTTGAACATCTGGCAGACTGAAGTGTCAGATTGGTTCATAAATGAGCGTAAAGAAAAGTAATGATGCCTATTCTGACACCAACTGGTAGACTGCAGTACAACTCAATTCCAAGCTAACCTCTCAGGGTGTGTCAGACTCCACAGGTTATGGGCGTGGTCCACAATAAGGCGGCCCTTGCTTCAGATGCCAGCCACACTTCGGGGTTCCCAGGCCACCTGCACTTCTGACCAACTAGTTACAAATTCAGGGGTTCCCATGACCCCCTCAAGTTCATTTCACTAGAATGATTCACAGAAATCAGGAAAGTGCTACAAAACCTAGGATTACAGCTTTATGATCAGGGTACAGATCAGAACCAGCTAGACGAAGAGATGCCTAGGGCAAGGTCTTGGGCGGGGGGTTCTCCAATGGAGAACTTCTCTGCCTTCTCCCCGTGGAATTAGGGCTTGTCACCCCCTTGCCGCATTAATGTATTTGCTGCCCAGGAGCTCAGTTTCCAAAGTTTTTGTTAGAGTTTTATTAAGTAGGCACTATTGATTGAATCATTGACCATATGACTGGCAGTCATCAGCCCTCCTCCCCAAACCATGGGGATCAGGAGGTCAGGCTGACCTACTGTGGCTCAAAGTCTCAACCTGTGACCCATGGTTGGTCTTTGTGGTAACCTGACCTAATCCTGAGTCATCCCATTACTTGGACACTCAGGTGTGATCTGGAGAACTCGTGAATAATAGGCACTCCTAGCACTCAAGAAATTCCAAGGATTTAGAAGTCATCTCTCAGGAACCAAGGACAAAAGCCAGTCAAATTCTTAATTATGCAACAATGCCTCATCAGAGTTGGTTGTTTTAAAATATAATTTTGATTCTAGAGATGCACTGTGAAACTTCTTTTATTTTTTAAATGTTTTATTTCCATCGGTTTTTTGGGAACAGGTTGTATTTGGTTACATGAGTAAGTTCTTTAGTGGTGATTTGTGAGATTTTGGTGCACCCATCACCCAAGCAGTATACACTGAACTCCATTTGTAGCACTGTGAAACTTCTCATAAGGTAGCTGGAGTTGAAATTTTGCACTCTACCACTTAGTAGCCATTAAACTTTGGGCAAATTTTTAACTTTTCTGCCTCAATTTCCTCATCTTTAACATGGAGATGACAGTAGAAGAGCTTCCTGGGGTGTTTGCTGATTAAATGTGTTTGTGAGTGTAAAGCATGCTCAGAATGGTGCCCAGCTCAAAAGTGGTACTATGTAAATTTTTATTAGTTGTAAGTTTCAAGGGGCTTTCGGCCCAGCAATTGGATATGTCCCACCTTCAGTGTCAGAGAAGTGCTGAAGGATCAGGTTGGGTTATGGGACTCAGGAGGCATTGCTTTATGGGGCCTGTTTTCCAGTAGGCTTTCTGGTCTTAGTGACCTGTGGAGCTCCAGTGTGTGGAGTGGAACATGTTATGGATAAGACAAAGGATGAGGTCTTGTTAGAGTGGGGGTTTTGAAATGGAGTTTGGAGATAGATACTTCTCCATGGGAAGTCACTTGCTTTCCCTGGTATTCTCTGCTGAAGGTGGGCTGCACACCCCTATGCCAACCCTGTTGATTTCAGGGAGGATTGTTTAGTAACCTCTTGGCTATGAGTTGAACAGTTCCTCCAGACCAGGCTTCCTTGACATTGGTGCTATTGACATTTTGGTCTCCATAATTGTTACAGGGGGCTGTCCTGTGCATTGCTGGGTATTTAGCAGCATCCCTGGCCTCTACCTTCCAGACGCCAGTAGCACCTTACCTCAACTATGACAGCCAAAAATGTCCTTCCAACATTGCCAAATGTCTCCAGGGGGCAGAAGCATACCTGCTTGACAATCACTGCCCAAAGCAAAGGGTGCCTCAGAGATCCCCTTTTCCTTTACACTAACAAAGAAAATGGGGGGCGTTTGAGAATCCTCATGTTTCTTCCTCCTTATGTGGCAAGGAGCATAGGAAGATATAAGTGTAAACTGGTGCATTGGACCAAATCTTTCCTAGGTACTGTAGGCAGGGACAAGGAAGGGAAGCTGTGGTTACTACTTGTCTTCGTCCATCTGGGCTGTCATAACAAAATACTGTAGACTGGGTGGCTTAAGCCACAGAAATTTATATTGTATAGCTCTGGAGGCTGGCAAGTTCAAGGTCAAGGTGTGGGCAGATTGCGTTCCCAGTGAGGGCTCTCTTCCAGGTTGCAGATGGCCATCTTCTGCTGCATCTCACATGGAGGAGAGAAAGAGCTCTGGTGTCTCATCCTCACACCATCACCTTCTGGTGTTTTTAGGTATCCAGCACGCTGGATGATGACCCTGCAGAGAACATCTCAGAGGAGACTTTTGCCCAACGACCCTAGTGGATGGAAGTGTTGTGCCAAACCATGGTCAGGCTTCTCACACATGGCTTTGAGGACAGAGGAGCTTTAAGAGGGGTGGGATTGAATGGGATTAGAAAACTAGCATCAGACATGTCAACACTGAGCCCATAGCACAGGCATAGAATCTAAATGACTGTAGCAACATGGATACCATTGCCTGGGCCTTTTATCTGAGAGAATGGTCTTGGGGCTGCATGTTATTTGTGGTGTTTGGTTTATGGTGTTTGTGACGTTTTCATCGTCTCTGTGTGATACAGACTGTTTTCTAGCACCCGCTGTTGTTTTTGTCACATAGAAAAAATCCAAACCTTGGCTATACCCAGCGTTTTCTCTGCGTAATGGTCTCCTGCTCTGGCTGAGTTTATTTCCCCACTCTGGGAGGAATGAACTGTTGGGGGATCTTCCCTTAACAGAAGTGTTAAGCTGCAGGGCCCCTCACCCAGACTACTTCCTTCTGGGCCCTCCTGGAAGCTTCATCACAGAGCTCTGGACCAGGCTGCCAAGTGGTCCCAGGCCCTGTGTGGTGAACCTGCTGCTCCCAGCATGGACAGGCTACCAGTGACCTCCTTGGACTTCATCTTCTTGGCTCCAAGCGCCAGCAGAGGAGCTTAGAGGGAAGCTGAATTCCAGAATCCACCCACGTCAGCCTTGGGAGGAAAGAGACTGTTGTAAAAACACCGTTTGTAATAACTGCTTATAGAGCAGTTATTCAAAGCCCTTCAGCCAAGAAAGTGCTTGAATTCAGAGCTCAGAATTGGGTATTACCCTGTTAAGGCTGCCATACAAGCCAGCATGCTCAACTACATTTTCAACTGTGTATTCAACTTGATTGGAAATGGACGCATGCAGGGTATAACTGGTACAAAAAAATAGGAATTTAATCTTGGGGGCCAGGCCTCATGATAGGTATGTATGTGTGGCACCCTACATCATAGGTATCATACATGTAAGTGGCAGCTACTTAGTAACTAAGCATTTTGCATTTACAAAATCTCACTCGTGGGGAGACGTTAAGGGAAAACAGTGCTGTTACTGCAAGCCTTTTCTTGATCCCCGGGTCCCTCCTAAGTGTCCCTTGTGCAGACTTTAAAACAGGAGGCTGACTCTTAGTCCTGTGGTTGCAGGAACTTGGCAAAAGGCAGCTCCCACGGAGGACAAGCTGTCCCGCCCAGCCTGCAGACATCAGGTGCTGGGCTGCCTTGCTGAAGCAGCTGTTATCAGATTGCCAGCTTCTGCAAACTTAATTCAAAAAATGATTTCTTTGTGATTGGCATGTTTGCATTGTAGCAAACTTTGGTTCAACATATTGTTAGAATACATAATACTGTAATTTAAGATTATTTTATCAGCAGTAAAGGGTTTTATAATTCATTTTAAAAGTTGTAATGGGCTTGAGCATCTTCAGTATAGTTTAATAATACAGCATTTTATAGCTGGCTGTAAAATTTCAGATTACGGTTTTAGCAATTGTGCAATTCTATTTTATAGTTTAATAATTGTTCAAATGAAGGAGAGTGTAAAGTTCCTAAAAACCAATTTAATGACTTAGAAAAATAGCTTTTATCAAAATCTATTGCACACCTTTAATGAACCCAGATGTCACCTTTTCAACAAAGGCAGGTCATGGGATCTATTTTTCTCTGCAGCAATGTAGCCAGATGCCCTCTCAATTAAGCATACGCAGTGCGGTATCTCTAAATTATAATTTTTCTCTTTTTAAAAACTCTTTTATCCCTAATCTCCTATAGCTAGAATAAGCCTATTTTCCAAGCACTAGGTGAACACCAGTGAGGCCAGGAGAACTCCAGCTTAAACAGGCGATAAATTGGTTCTCTCCAGAGAAGATTTTCATTTTACAGATGGCCTCTTGATCACACTGCCTGAACCCCAGCTCCTAACTCTTATAAAGTCTCTTATGAATGCCTCCAAATAACTCATAGTTTACTATTCTATAAAGTGAATAGCAGAAAGGCAGCCCTACCTGATCATTTAATTATATATTCTCGTTACTAGTAATACAAGTGTTATCATATATTATAGCATCTGGGAGAAGGCATGATCTCATTGTCATTGGAATTATAGTTCATGTTATTTATATTTCTGGAATTTGCCATGGGTATATTTTCAGGCAACAAAAGCCAGTGAAAGAGGTGGCCCAAGGATACAAACACAGTTATCACATAGCTTAGGGAGCACATCATAGGGAATTAGGTCCCAGGACCCTTGGATACAGTGTAATTATTGAGTGAACCAGCTCTGGCTCAGAGCCTGTGTCTGCTACACAGAAATGGAAAAGGTCAAAGGAAGTCCCATGTGGCTGGGCTGTTTCCTCTCTCTCTGAGGTGCAGTCTGGTGACCCGGGGTTCACAGCCCATTACCACTCTGCTATAAGCAGTGGTACCTTTATGTGAACAAAGGGCAGGCTGATTTTGAACTCTCCACCTGGTAAATACTTTGAGAAGAGGTCACCTGCAGCGCCTAGAACCCCTTTGTTCTATCACCCTGAAATGACCCAGGCTTCCTTTTTTCTGTTTCTCATTCAGTTCTGTAGTCATCTGACCCATCTTTGTCAGCTTGGCTCCAGGCTGTTTCTGTGGAAATTTGGTGTTCCTTGGGAACAATGTAAAGCTGTCCGTGCCTGTCATTTGGATATCTTTTGGCAGGTTTCAGTCATCTCAGCAAAGATGCCACAACTGGAAGACATTCTTGCTGCCTACAGACAGGCATTAGCTCTGGGCTTCAGCTGTTGTCTCCTCTCACTCCTCGCCCCAGAACAGCCCAGTACTATGTTATAGTACCCCAGTACTATGTTAGTACTATGTAATGGACAGCATTTAGTGATTTTGTGTTCCCATGGAGAATGGAGGCAATACCATCCTTTGTTTTGCTCCAGTCTGACACTCACTTTAAGATAATAGAGCTCAAGCAAAATACAGCATCAATTGTACTGATGCCTGACAGGTGATCATGCAAAGAAGTACAGGGTGGTTAGTTTCCAATGTTGATTTTTTTAAGAAAAGGAGGCTGTTGTACTTAGGAGAAGATACTGAAGGGCCAGGCCTCTTGCTACAATAAAATTCAAACCCTGTGCGGGCTAAGATGGAGAGTAGCTTAATCTCTTTGGTCCTTGGATTTATCACCTAAAATATGAGAATGATAAATGCTACTGCCTAGGAGTGTTATAATTATTAAGCAAATTAAAATCTTTCATCACAGTAACTCAGCCTCCAGGACAGTAACTATTTATACCATTATTTTATTCTCTTGGGTGGTCTTTGCTGATGATGACATAGGAGGAGCCCGTGCTGAGGTGGCATCCAGTGACCTTTACCCCAAAATTCATCTGAGAAGTGAACTTGAGCATCATATATGTGTGCTACCTTGCAAAAATAGACCAATTCTTTGATCACCCATTATTTGATCACCTATTTATGATGTCTCCTCCTAAGCACTTTTTTTTTAAACCACTATTCTCAAAAAATGAGAAAGACTTAGAGAGGGGATGGGAAGACAAGGTCCTCCTCAGTGCATTATGGGAAAAGCCATTAGGCCACCTGCACTTGTGGTCCAGAGGGCAGTGAGGCCAGCCCATCAGAAGGACAGTAATTCAGCCCTTGGACAATTGCTTAACCCAATTGCTGGGTAATAAACATGCTTAATAAAAAGGAATAGGACGTGTGCACCATCTTAGCTATAAATATGCTTCTTGTTCTGGGTAACCTGTGAGAATACCTCTGAGCACATTTAGATCACATACTATAAATAAATCCAATTTCTTATATCCCCTACTGACCTTTTATCCTTAGGACTTCCAGCCAACCATGTTCCCCTGAATAATAGGTTCTGCCTGTTCTTGAACCATGGAACTCCCTTATGTGGAAGCAAACAACCCTGGTTCTCTTATTGGGTAAAATTCAACCAAGAGCATCCCTCCTCTCTGTCCCTTATATTTCAAACCCAAGGAAATGAGACTGTCTAGAGAGAAAACTCAAGACGGTAGACATTGAGTTGACATTTTGGGAGTTTCCCCCAGGATGGCTGTCCCCTGCCTGCCCCTTCGCTGCAGGGACCTCGGAGAGGCACTCACCACTGGCGTCTTGGAGGAGCAGAAGCCTCCTGGCCTGGCTTGACCTCTGACTTCCTACAGAAACTGCATTTGCAGAAGTTGCTCCTGGTTTCTGGGATGAAGCTTGGGAGGACACCCTTGGGCTCTGTATTCCTTTTCAGACTCTGTTGATTCTGAGCTGTCTCTGTCCATGCTGGCTGTGTGAGCCTGGGCTTATGACTGCACCACTCAGAACCTTCCTTAGCTGTCACCAGGATAATGAGCTGTTTCTGAGGGTTGATGTAAGATCTGGGAGATAATGAACAGTGTATCTAGCATGGAGTCAATATGCATTGATTTTTAGAGTCAGAGTGACTGGGTTCAAATCTCAGCACAGCCTCTTCAAGCTGTGGAAACCTGAGCAAGTCATCACCTCTCGGAACCCCTGTTCCTGACCCATATAAAAGGGGAGTGCCCCCCTCAGAAAGAAAGTTGTTTCAGTGATGGGTGTGTTTGGTAAAAGGCAGATGGGATCATCATCAGTGAAGGCTGTTTGTGATAGTAATGATCACAGTCATCATCACTATTCATCTACTTGGTTTTCCTATACTTTTGAGAATATTTTTCTCTAAAAGCACATATTCTAAAAAATTTTTAAAGGTTTTTTGCTTTTACCTTGTTTTTTTGCAACACCAACCATGTTCCATCTTCTGAACCAGAGGATGAACAAAAGCCCCTGGTCCGTTATGTCTCCAAACCGTGGTGTTTTATATCAAACCTTAGTTACCACCATAAGTCACAGAGCCATTACGGGGCCGCACTCAGCTGCACATAAATGCACAGGAGAATGAGAGCCTTAATAAATATTATCTGATGGTGATGAGGATGCGTGTCTGATGAGATAGGCTTCATGCACTTCTCATCAGGGACAACAATGAATCTTTTCTGTTGCTCTTGCACATTTGCATTCCCAACTGCACATTCTGAGAAAACAAATGTTTCATTTTAGGGCCGTCCCTCCTAGTTGCTTCATACCATTAATGCTGAATGTTCGCGATACAAAACAGCCATCCTCACCCCAAACCACAACGTCTTCAAAATGTCTTTCACACATTTTGTCATTATCTTATTGTTAATTGCGCATAATTTTCTAAAATAGAGCTCATAATTGCTTCTTGTCTGAATATTTTACTAATCAAGCAAGTTAACCATGAATGAAAACAAACAGTTTTCTAATGTATTTCTGCAACCTGTGTTTGCCCCAGCATGGGTAAAAGCAAAAGAGATGTAAGGTGATCCTGTGAAGGTATGAAAAGAAGAAGTAAGCCCAGCCAGGGCCCCCTGTGAAGCTCCATGCTGTAGACAGAGTCTGCACGCAGCACTCCTTGCCATCTTGCCATTAGTGTTAAATTACAAGTGCAAAGCTGCAGGCATCCTTTTATGGTGCGCTGGAGACTGACAGGGAAGCCCGAGGGAATGCTTAGCTAATGGAGGACTGTTGATATATCTTACTGGACTGTGTCTCTTTCATTGCATTCATTTTCAAATCTGAGGAATCACAGATGATCACAAGCCGGTTCTCTTCAATACAATGTTCACAAGCCCAATTAGCGTGAGGTTTTGCATTTTTCCCACTTTTGCCTTGATCAAAGAATGACCATCAACCACAGAGAGGCTAAGAGAAACTTGAATTTTGAAAGGACTTCCATCTAGAGTATCACATTAGATTTTTGCAACCCTGTGATTTAGACAGTCAGGCAGGAATGATTGGAATCATGGATGATGGTTGGAAAGCTAGGACTAGGAACCTTGTAACCTGTGCTTTTTTTTTTTTTTGAGATGAGTCTTTCTCTGTCACCCAAGCTGGAGTGCAGTGGTACGATCTCGACTCACTGCAACCTCCACCTCCTGGAGTCAAGCAATTCTCCTGCCTCAGCCTCCTAAGTAGCTGGGATTACAGGTGCACGCCACCATGCCCAGCTAATTTTTTATATTTTTAGTAGAGATATATTTTTAGTAGAGATAGGTTTTCACCATGCTGGCCAGGCTGGTCTCGAACTCCTGACATCATGATCCACCCGCCTCGGCCTTCCAAAGTGCTGGGATTACAGGCGTGAACCACCATGCCTGGCCAGCCTGTGCTCTTTTTACCATACCATATCAATCAAGCCAGTACCAGGAACAACTTCTAAATTGCAGCAGCAGTTCTCTTAACTGACACTCATTTAGCCAGCTCACCATAGAAGCCAACCTGCTCCTTCCCCTGCAAACATACTGGCTACTGCACAAGACTCACTGCATGGACCACACTAGCAGGCTTCGCTTCTTCTGCCCACAAGTGCCCCTCACTCTCTCCAGTTGGGATGCAGGCTTAACAAGCATCAACTGTATTTGTTCTTATGCCCTTTTGTGCTGGTTGTAGTTGGTATTTTTGCTTACATCATTTGCGAAATATTACATAAATCACTGAAATAGGAGCCCAAAAAAAGGGTAATCGCTTCAATGCACACTAAGTTGAATATATCTGAAAAGGCAAATTCCTTAAAAAAAATTAAAAAAAAAGCCTTTGGATTAGGTGTGGGTGAGATGACTATAAAGGACCGAGTGCAATTATAAAAACACAGGAATATTGTGTACTGAGATTCTTCTGCGAGTGTCAAAAGTCACTCCTGTTTTAAGGAAACTGCAACCGGGAACTGTAGACCAGGAATTATAGACATGGCTTATGCAAAACATTAACCAGGGAACTCCAATCAATAGACTCTTTAAAAAAAAAAAATAGAATAAAGGTGGTCCTGGTCGCATAATCCAAAAATCAGTAAAGGAATGATATTTAGATGTTAAAGTTTCATATAGATACACCATTTCTAAGTGATTTTATTCTTTCATTTAATTTCCCAATTGACCACCTAGGGGCCCAGTCCCCAGTCAGGTCAAAGAAGAGGGTTTCTGATCTAGGCTTGGCACTAAGCTCAAACTAAATTGCACAGTTCAACTCTGACTGTCCCATTGGTGCCAGGAATCTAAGACCTTTGCCACTAGAGCCTGTCTGTCAGCTTCAAGGCTAGGATCCCCACACCCAAACACACACATCTGGAATCTGGCTTTTTTTCAACTCGCTATGCACCCTTTATTGGAGGCTTCACCTAAACGTAGCCCAATCTGTCTGAGCTATGCCTCCTCTGAGTACAAAAGTATGACTGCAGATCCCTCATCCTGTGACTCGACCTGCCCAGACTAACGAAACTTGGCACCCCTGAGCCTTCCTGAAACTTGTGCTGAGTGAAATATCTTTACAAGGCCTTCTAAGAGCTTAATGTAATGAAAGCCTCTGGCTGAGGTTCAGGCGACACAGAGACAAAGCATCTTCGGGGGGAGCAGGTAGAAGAGACCAGACAGTCCCAGGCTCAGTGGTAGAAGAGCCACCCAGGGCTACTCCAGCCCCTTCTCAGAAGCACGCTTGCCCAAACTCATCCTGGCTGCCCTCACAGCCCCTGGTTTTCTTCCTGGCCTGGGCCAGGGTCCGTGGGGCTTGGCAGAATTCAACTTGGAGGAAATGAATCCCTTCCTTGCTGAGCTCAGGCTCTGGAAGAAAAACAGCCAAGCCCACAGGCTCAGAGCAGGCTTTATTTATGTGTCCACTTGTTTTACGCAGCTGACTTTACTGGACATTATTCAGACCAGTGGTTGCAAGTGATCGTTTACCAAGTTTGTAGGAAAAGCAAACCTCCAGGAAGGTGAGTTTCAAAATAGACAGTGCCAAACGTTTTAGAAAGGCTGGCCAACTGCTTGGGACCAGACCAGCAATAAAACTTCTCCCAGCAATCCCAGACATCAATAGGCAAAATCCAAAAGCCAAAAAAAAAAAAAAAAATGGCTCCAGACCACTGTTGGGCCACCATTACTTAGCTTGGATTCACTGGCAAGGAGCGTCTTTTTTGTGTCTTCTTTGTATGTACAGAAATTAATTTGGGCAAATTGGTATCAGGTACACAATAGAATTGTTATATAGTATTACCTATTGAAGTCTATAAGCAGGTGAGTCTATCTGACTAAGATACAATGTGAATGATGCTTACTTGGTAGCCGGTTCCTCTGCTCAGTTAACCTCAATTAAGTACATACTCTTCTTTCCATGGCTTGTCTTACAAGGGAGCATAAACTATGTAGACTTAAACTGAGAAATGGCTTTGAGCTCTGGACTTCTGCTTCTGGACTGTTGTGTGAAAAACTCACAGTGGTTTTCCCTAGCAAAGGTCCAGTTTGTGCTGCAGAAGAGACTCGTATGCTAATAAACGGGTATTGACAAGTATGATAGATGCAGCTAGGTACTTAGTGAGTGCTGGAGAGCAAAGTTGATTGCATTTTACAGTCTGTGTATTTCTCTGTTTATTGCTTGTATTCTGTCATTAAGCAAACAGGTTCCTAATATAGCAAATCTCTCTAATCAGTAATGCAAGGAAGAAAAGAACCAGAGCATCATTAATTATGACTATCTGGCTGCAGACTGGACAGTCTGTTGCTATTGGATTGGGCAACTTCCCCTGGTTTTATTTTCTGGAGGTAGAGCAGAAACTGGCTTTTCTTATGCGTGGAGGAGAACAGAGAAATGTTCCATGCCCTGCTGGCTGACAGCTGCCTAAAATCCGGAGATTAAACACTGGCTTCTCTACAGAAATGGAGTCCTGGGGCAGCAAAGGCCAGGCTCCGGGCGAGTGCGCTTTTAAGCCTCCAATTCCATAATCAGAGTGAGCATGCTGCTCACAAGCCTGACCTGTCCCCAGAGCTTGGGGATAGCCTGCTGTGGGCAGAACCCGCGTGGGGACTGGACTGAGAGCTATAAATGATGTGTG
The DNA here is from genome assembly GCF_003255815.1 of Theropithecus gelada. Classification (NCBI taxonomy): domain Eukaryota; kingdom Metazoa; phylum Chordata; class Mammalia; order Primates; family Cercopithecidae; genus Theropithecus; species Theropithecus gelada. The sequence continues at coordinate 112,656,478 of NC_037677.1, read as the reverse complement.
CATCTCTGCGTTCTGCACAGGAAAGCTGCTGGCACCACGGCAGGCTTTCCAAATGCTAATCACTGGGGTAAAAAGCAGGAGAGGCACTGCTCTGACTCCAGGTAACAGAGGTTAACAGCATCTAATGCATTTATTAACCCTCTGGTGCCAGGGACTGGCGAGGTCTGGCCCCCCACGATTACAGTGCCCTGGAAATTCATTTATGCGACGTGCCTGGACTTGGGGATTACCACCAGTGACACTTTTATAATATGAGAGCAACGGCTGCTGGAGAGACAAGGCTTCACGTGCCTAAAGAATAGGTTTCCCTGGTTTTCCAGAATGTAGGGAAGGCGCTTGGTTTGGGGACAGGCTTCTCTAGTATGATTTTCATCTTCCCATTCTCAAGATGAAAACCTCAAGGTGTGCTATATTTCAGTGGTGGTGTTTTCCCCAACTCAGAGTCAGGCAGCTTCCCCTAAACCTTATAGCTATAAATTAGAGTTAAGAAACACCTTTTCTTAAAAAGGATTAAATAATTCATTTTTCAACATACTGTAAGAATAGTTCAAATTGATTTTTTGAAAAATGAAATGCATCTTCTCTTCTTCATCTCTTGTTAAAAGGCATGTCGTGTTAAAACCACAAACTGCAAGGCATGGTGTCTGCATAGGTACCGGCTGGCTGAGCTCTTTGTCGGCTCTCTGCATTTCTCATAATCATCAGGGCTGTGAGGCTCACTGAAGGGCCCCTGAACACTGTGCCAGCCCTTCTATTACTGTACCCTTCGTTTTACCAGTGTGTAACTCAGGGATAAAAGGTGCGCTTGCAGTTTCTAATTTACCTTATACCTTACAAAGTCTCAGGAGTTTGGGGTTTATTTTTTCCTTTTAATTTTCCTGGGACATCCCACTTTGCAGCAACTGAAACAGCATTTAAAGTGTGTAAGTACTTTTTTTGTGATAGTTGAAAGCAGGGGATGCCCTGTAATTTTATCTGTTTGCATTTATCATACCCGACTAGCAAGACAGTGATAGCTTGATGATGTTTTCAGAAATGCTGGGGATAAAAGCCTTTAAAATGTGGAAATAACAGGTTTCTCAGGCTTCCAAAGTGGGTTTTAAGATGCAGATTTTCTTAAGTAGACTCTGGATCTGCAGAGGTAGATTTCTGACCCTCAGTGGTCACAGGAAGTTCACGCTGCATACAGGACTCATAAGCATGCAAGTAGCCAGAAGTTCACAGGTCTGCATCCCAGGCTGTGACCCTCTCTCAGTAGCAGGCCCACTGTGAGAGGTCCTGAACTCTCAGCCTGATGATGTCTGTTGTCGACCCCATCCAGTCTAGACAGCCAGCACACTCTGGCGCTCAGCTCATTTGGTGTAAGATTTAAAGAGATCTCAAACCTATATGCAATCCTTTGATTCTGCTAATCAGACTCACAGAGCTGACAGTGGCCCGTGCCAGGTTTAGATGGAACTCCAGAGCCTCTCTGCTCAGCCTCTGCTGCTGTAGGGCTTTCCTGAGCACCCAGACCGCTCTGTAGGAAGCTTGTTAACACACAATGTAAGCAGAGTCTTTAGAGTCCTGTGTGTGGACTGCTAAGTCTCTAGAGTGCTGAGTGCCTCTGTGGGTTGGGAAGATGTTTAACGAGAGAGAAGGCGTTTTCTCAGAGTATCCCCTGTAGGAATGTGGCTGCACATTCTTACTTGGACTCATCAGTTCCCCCAGTTATGCCAATCGAATAGTCTTCCAGGCAAGATGAGCCTGGGAGGTGCTGCTTCCAGCTTTAGCCAATGGGACTCCACAGAGACAAGGCCAGAAACTGACCTTTTCCTTTATACAGAGGCCAATGGGGTACCCGCTTTGGGGGAACAAGAACTTAGAGACTGCACAGACTTGGAGCTGATCTAAATGCATTTTCCTGTGTAATTGAAGTTATGCCTGCCATTTCCAGATAGAAGACAAGATCCTCGGAGTTTATACCTGTGCGCCTCTCCCTGGTTGAAAGCTTATAAATTCTGAATTTAGTGTGAAACCCTCCGTGACTAATGAGGGTCAGAAATCTACCTGTGCAGGCAGAGTCCACTTAAGAAAACCTGTTAAGATAGAGGCCTTTTCTAGTCCATTGATGAAAGCCCCTTTCTAATCATTTAATAATGGTAGGATTATACTCCTGCAGTATAGCTAATGAGTGTCACAGATTGAGTATACAATGAATAAAACACTGTCTGCTAGTGCTAATCATACCTAACAAAGTAGGAAGGAGGCCTTCCCAGCCCTTGGAACTCTTAGAAGCTACTGTGGTCTGGGACACTGAGGTGCAACTTAGCTGTGACCGCAAGCATAGAAAGAACTTGAGAGCACAATGCATCCCAGTCTAGAAATCACCCTGCCTCCCCTGTGCAATTCAGTAAATTTGTTAGTTATGCAAAGGCCCTTAGCAAGGGCTTATGTCTTTTGTAGATTATGGCCTAGAAAAGGCAGAATGTGATGTTTTAGGGCCATTTTGGTGTCTGGGCACAATTCCAAACTTGAACAGAAATAAAACATGTAAAGCACTACACATTACTCTCTGTAGGTGACAATGCAGTGGACCAGATTTGCTATTAATATAGATTAAAAGCAGGCTTTTGAATCAGGTTCAATTCCTCTTCCAATTTCCCCTCTGATCTTCTTATACATAACATTTAGTGACCTTTGAACAGCCCAGGGATTCTTCACAGTATCTTATTCTTGATACTTGTTTAAAGGTTTCTATTTCATATTCACAGCTGGCATATGCAAATATAGGTAAAGATTATGATGCCTCCCAAGTAGCATTGTGGTCAATAAATTACTCCTTGGGTGAACATGCTATCATTTTAGCTTAGCATGTCTTCCAGGAGTTGCAAAAGTCACAATGGGCAGCCTGCCAGTGCCAGCCTCACAGAGCTGGTTGCCCAGGTCCTCCTTGATTCAAGTGTTAACGCTTAACCAGGGCTCAGCCCATTGACAAGTAAGCTCTCTGTCAGTGCCAAATGGCTCCTGTTGCTGGGGATGAGGGAGGAGCATTGTGGGAGTTCTTCGTGTGGATTTTGGGGAGAAACACTGTGATGCAGGAGGTAGCACATTTTCATTTAGGAACTGAAAAGACTGGGTTTGCATCGTGAGTCTGTAAGTAAATTGCTATGAGACCTTGAATTAGTCACTTAACTTCTCTGGGCTGTTTTCCTTTGTGAAATGAGAGGGTTGTACCAGAGTCAGTAGTTTTCACATGCATTTACACTGTCATTGTTTGAGCAATGGGATGTTTCCTATGATGAAATTATCAGGTAGAAGCCCAGTGGAGGGTTGTTCCAGTTAAGGAGAAACAGGGAGCTCAGTGCCTTCACAGCCCAGTCCCCTACCAACTGCTCGGGAAGCCATTTTCAAATGGCTACATTGAGGATCCGTAATGCTCCGCGTGATTCTCTGAGGATGTCCATCTGAAAGGGTCCCTGCCCTGTGCCTTAGCCCCTGATTCTATGTGATCCTAAACAGTGACTAGTGAGTGGTTTCCTCACTAGAGAGGAGCCCCAAGAACCCAGGGGCCAGGTCCTATTTTGTTCATCAGCATATACCCAGCATTGGTAAACAGGTACTCAGTAAGGGTTTGTTGACTGGAGCAACAAATAAACAAACAAACAAGCTCAGGAAGGCCTCTGTCTATATTACTCATAAATGCAGACGTTTATTGCAATATTTTTACCTAGAAGGAGGTATTTCCCAAAAATTAACTTTAAGAAATGAGGGATGACTTCAAAACGTTTTCTTTAGTAACCTAGTCCTGGGCTGCTCCTTCAGGAGCCACTCGGCTTTGAAATGGGGTAAGTCGGAATTGAGATGTGCCATGCCAGACACACCAGATTCTGAACACTTAGTATGGACAAAAAGAATGTAAAGTATCTTATTAATATTGAGTACATTTTGAAGTGGTAATATATTGGGTTAAATAAAATATATTATTAAAATTAACTTCACCTGATATCTCTTTATTACATGGCTACTGGAAAATGTTCAATTATATATGGAGCTCACAGCTGTGTCTCACATATTTATCAGAGAACATTGCCCTAGACAGCTGATTAATAGATCATCAGTAATTACTCTTCTGTATTATGTTTGAGCATTTTTTTTTTTCTTGTCTCTCTCCAGGCACAGAAGCTAAAATCCAATGTGTCGGGCAATACACACCTCTGTATTTCCAATGTAAGTATGTTTCTTTTGGAGGCTTCCTGCATTTATAGAAACATAGCCTTTGGGCCCCTGGGGCAGGGTATCACATAAAGCATTCAAAGACAAGAAGGTATCCAGTCCACAAGAAATCTAAGCTACCCTCCATGACCATCTGCCCTTTGAGCAAGGTGAAGACTTTGAACTCCAGTTCACAAAGTTGGAAGTAAGCCTGGGCCCCGGGATCTTTGTCCCAGGATTAATACAAGTGTTCCAGGGCCCTGAGCCTCTCTGTAATCACAGTCATGTAAGATCATCCGGCACAGAGAAGATACATAGCAAATCTCACTGCTCACCAGATGTTCTCTATCTGTGGTGCCTGTGACCTCCACAGGCCCCCATGGGTAGATTAGAGCAGGTACATTACTCAATCCAGTTTACTGGTGAGGAGACCGATAATTCTGCTGTGTGTGGGCCCTGGTTCCTGGTGTAGGAGGTTGGCATTATGGGATTAAGCAGGTGCTGGGGATGGAGGATTCTATCCTGAGGAAGGACAGCTGTGCTGGCTGGGAGTCCAGAAGCTGGAGTTCTGGTTTGGTTTGCCCAGCAACGAGCAAGCAAGCGCTTGCTCTCTCCAACTCCTCATCTATAAAATCTGGGATTGAACTGGCTCATGCAGGGAGAGGCTGCTCTGCCTGTCTCCAGTGCTGTCTGTGACCCATCTCTACACAAACTGTCACTTGTTCGGGCAAGTTTCCTGAGATGACTGCTGCCCTCCTTCCCTGATGGGGAGAGACAGTGAGCATTCCTCTTCAGCCGGTGATACGAGGAGGGTTCCGTGCTGCACAGCTAACAGTTACCTGTGCAACATGGAACCCTGGAGAGAGAGGTAAAGAATGGCAGGGGTACCTGAACTCAGATATCTTCCCCCAAAATGAATTTAATAATCCCTAACGGGAGAGCAAGCAGTAAGCATTGACCAGTTTATCAAAAGTATCTGGTGCTAATCCAGATTCATGGTTTCTTCCCATAAAACTGCAAGTCAGTGAATTTGAGTCTCAGTGGTAAAATCTTGGTCAGCTTTGGTGAGTGGGTCAGCCAATGGGGAGCTGGGGGGAGAGAGAGTGTAAAGTATACTGTGGTAGAGAGAAGACATGCAGTGAATGATAATGAAACCATTCTTTCTTTCTTACAGGGTAATTATGAAAAAGAAGGTCTCGGTGCTTCCAGCCACATAACCACAAAATCAATGGCTGCTCCTCCAAGCTGCGGTCTGAGCCCACTGCTGGTTCTGGTGGTAACCGCTCTGTCCACCCTATTATCTTTATCTTTAGCAGAAACATCGTAGCTGCATTTAAAAAAAATACAATATGGACATGTAAAAAGACAAAAACCAAGTTATCTGTTTCCTGTTCTCTTGTATAGCTGAAATTCCAGTTTTAGGAGCTCAGTTGAGAAACAGTTCCATCCAACTGGAACATTTTTTTTTTTTCTTTCAAGAAAGCTTCTTGTGATCCTTCGGGGCTTCTGTGAAAAACCTGACGCAGTGCTCCATTCCATACTCAGAAGGCTTTGGGATATGCTGTATTTTAAAGGGACAGTTTGTAAATTGGGCTGTAAAGCAAACTGGGGCTGTGTTTTCGATGATGATGATGATTTTAACAGTTTTACTTCTGGCCTTTCCTAGCTAGAAAAGGAGTTAATATTTCTAAGGTAACTCCCATATCTCATCTAATGACATTGATTTCTAATGATACAAATTTCAACCTGACATTGATGCCAAGCTTTTTTTGCCACAAAGAAGATTCTTATCAAGAGTGGGCTTTGTGGAAACAGCTGGTACTGATGTTCACCTTTCTATATGTACTAGCATTTTCCATGCTGATGTTTATGTACTGTAAACAGTTCTGCACTCTTGTACAAAAGAAAAAACACCTGTCACATCTAAATATAGTATCTGTCTTTTAGTCAAAATAGAGAGTGGGGAATGAGTGTGCCGAGTCAGTACCTCAATCCCTGAACAGCACTCTTCTAATCCTAAGCCTTACCTGAGTGAGAAGCCCTTTACCTAACAAGAGTCCAATATAGCTGAAACGTCGCTCTAATACTCTTTACACTTATGAGGTTATATGTAGAAAAAATTTTACTACTAAATGATTTCAACTATTGGCTTTCTATATTTTGAAAGTAATGATATTGTCTCATTTTTTTACTGATGGTTTAATACAAAATACACAGAGCTTGTTTCCCCTCATAAGTAGTGTTCGCTCCAATATGAACTTCACAAATACAGCTCTTCAAAAGCAGACTCTGAGAAGCCTCGTGCTATAGCAGAAAGTTCTGCATCACGTGACCGTGGACAGGCAGGAGGAAACAGAGCAGACAAGCATTGTCTTTTATTATTTCTTGAAGTGCAAGCCTGCATACCTGTGGAGGGAACTGCTGGCTGCTTGTAAATGTTCTGCAGCATCTCATGGCACCCTTGTCATGATGCAATCCGGCACCTTGGTTTTCAGGTTATCTGACAAAGGCAGCTTTGATTGGGACACATGGGCATGGGCAGGTTGTCCTTTCTTTGGAAGCACATCCATGCTGGGATGCCCAGTTCTTTTCCTAAGGATTGTCCTTACTCCTGACTGCAATGTCTTGGCCACTGTTTGGAGCACTTTGGTCTGAAGGTCATTAAGGATCTGCTTGCATCTTGTTTTATGTCCTCCATGACAGACTGCAGACCATGTTAGAAAAGAAGGAAGGTTTGTGGATCAAGAGGGTTGACATTAGGTCTGGCGAGATGAGTTGGTTGGCACAGATCAGCAGGACAGGACCCTGGTGATAAGGCATCTGGCTTTGCTAACCACATATCATCTTCCATTATTCTCTTTCTTGACTAAGTAGACCCGAAAGTGCACTGTCGAAGTCTGGTTTAGATGGCGAGATTCTGAATCTACAGTGATCAAGTACTGGTGGCCACTTTTCTCCAACATTAAGTAAAGAAGCAGAGATCCCACCTTGATAAAGTGCTGGGGAGCACTGACTTTTTTCCCACCTTGGCAGAGAGATGGAGGAGGAAACCAGGGTGCACATTTCTACAGATCCCCTTTGCCTGCTGGTGTTTGCCTTCTCAGATTAGTCAAATCGCTAGGGGGAAGGGGAAATCTGTGAAATCCAAGATAAGGCATAGTCTTTTAGCTCTATTGGTGTTCAAAGTGCATTTGTGTCCAAATGTTAACACAAATGTACAGTACTCGGTACTGACTTTTTTCAGTTCAAAATGTTTTCAAGGGAAATTCAGCAGACACTCAACTGTATTTAATTAGTGAAAAGTTCTATAAAGACTCTTACTTTGAATAAACACATTAAATGTGTCAAAATATTTGGAATGCCAGTTATCTATGAGTGCATAGCTCTTACAGAGCATATTTTGTTTTCATTAAGTTATCTCTGTGTATCTACACTGGACTAATTGCATAGGGATCTGATTCTATGTGATCCACTGTAGAAAACTATTGATTACTTCTGCAGTAACAGCAGCTCTAATTAGCTTCAGATGACCAAAGAGGAAATGGGAGTTTCAGTGCTAACAAGGGCAGCCTTCATTGAAGAATGCATGGGTAGGCAACATATAAATTAAATTTTGAAAAGCCTCATCTGTCACCAACAAAGATCTCATTTTTCTTCAGTGATAAAAGCATATTCAAGTTACCAAATCCTCAATTTGAAAATCAGTTGCTGATTAAATAAATAAGGGGAAGCATCTTGTTCAGGGACAACACGTTGGAGAGATTCTTATCAAAGCAAGCCAAGCAAGGTTTCTGCCATTCAGTGTGATCTTCGTTTGACATAGTGACCCTCAAACACCACCATTTGCCCCAGAACTGGAGCACAATGATTTAAATCATTTACCTGTCTCACTTCTTCTTGGCATGCTTAAAAGCAAACATGATTCACTACTTCCTGTCCTTCAGTCCGGGCATTTGGGGTGCCAGTGAAGACAAGGGTTATCTGCTGAGGTTTGGGTGTCTTGCAGGAAGTATGTCATTGCAGTTAATTTTGATGAAATGAAACAGTAACTAGGGTCCATGCAGCCCATGACTTCCTGATTACATCTAGCCATGCCCTACTTATTATTTCAGAAAGAAAGAGGGGGCATAAAGGCAGTATTGCCACACTGATTAGAAGCACATTCATTCCACTTTGATGTTGAATATTTTTGACCGATATATGCTTGAGTATCTTTTTAATAGAGCACATGAAGGAAGAAGCGCACAACATAGAGAAGGAATTGAGAATGCCAATTACCTATTTATTTTTCCATACCTGATTTTTTTCAAGTCTCTAATAAAAAACGTGTAAGTTGAGATTAACATAGGTGATTTTTCATGAAGTATCGCGAACGATCTAGAATGTGATGAGTGTGATTTCCATTTCATTTTTTTAAAACACACTTTTTTGCTGTAGTAAGAATGTCTTAGAAGTTGTGTCTTCGAGTTACTCAAACACCAGACAGGGCTCCTCCAGAGCTGCCCCAGCCTTTGATTTGGTCCATATTCAGACACTTCCTATCTTGCATACACTCTGATGGGCCGCTTCTAGCTGCTGCCCATCTCCCTCTTGCCTTCTTGTCTCTAAATCAGACACTCCCAAGCACTCCATCTGCTGTACTAGGAGAGTGGGAGAGCCAAAGCATTTTGGAGTCCGTGTAAAGTGCCTGGGAAAAGAGATGTAAGAGCAGTGGGAGTTTATATAATTAGCAAATTCTTTTCTCAGAATTCAGCAGAAATGTATTTCTGTTGTTATTTACAAAATTGTGGCCTCAGAGGAGCTGTCTTTTGGAAAATAAGTTTTCATTCATGCAGTTAGACATGCACGATGTATTTGAATCAATAAACTGCAGACCAGAAAAGGGCTGCTTAAATGAATTTACATGTTCTAATTCTCTTTTGAGGCTGTTGATGATCTCCTGGATTCATAACCCCATGATCTGTGTTGCTTTTGCCTCTGCTCTTTGATAAAGCAAATCAGACTGTGTGACACCCATCTTTTCAAGAACAACCTAAAAGCGATGACAACAGGCAGGGGTGAATTACCACTGGCCTGGGCACAGTGACAGCAGAAGGCCCATCTGAGCTTGGAGAGTTGGAGCGATAAGGCAAAATCAAGGTGCAACAGTGGGCCATGTTCGAAGGGTGAATGGATCAGAGTCCGCTGATGTTCCTTACTGATCAGAATAGGAACCTTCTAACAGAACAGCCAGAGTTCCTTGAATCAGGCTGAAGTTATTTAGAGACAGGAAGCCAGAGCTAATAATAATATCCGAATGACAGAGGAAGGAATTTCTTATTAGAAATTCTAAAATAAAACAAGTGGGGATTTGGTTGGATACCCTTAGAAGCTACATTTTTCTCTCATCCCTAAGATAGATATCTCAAGTGTATATCTGACACCTCTTGACTTTGACACAGCTCTGCTTCTCAAGTGATCATTTAAGTCTGTTGTCTAGAATTCTTTGTAAGGGCTGGACCTCTGAAAAAGATTCTCACTGCAGAGGCCTTAAATCTGTGGTTTTTTGCCAATCCCTCCTTCCTGGGATGTATTCTGTAGGACATTTCATTTATATCAGGATATTGGCTGATTCAGCTCTCTTTCATCATTATTATTCAGGCCTCCCTCCACCACTTTGTTCTTTATTGCCTAAGTATTGCCCTCCCCAATTCTTCATCGTAATTGCTCTAAATTTAGTTCGACCCAAATTAATTTCTGTTCCAACAGATATCTTTTAAGACAGAGAAGCCTCTCTCAGGAGCCAGATGATCTGAAGATGATGCTAATCCCCAAATACGAAGTTCCTCCAGCTAACTCTCCTCTGAGCTCTCTCTTCTTAGCTTTGGGATTGGGGATGGTCTTATCCTTGCCAGGAATCCCTTTGTTGCTCCCAGTGTCTCTGATGAGCTTCTCCTCCCTCCCAGAGACCATGCAGGGGTGGTTTTCAGCAGAATGTGCCACCTGCACTTCTGATTGTTCTGAGACCCAGCCCAGAGGGGTGGAGAAGGCACACAAACCCTATTCCAATAAACTGCCTGCAGAGAACCACAGCCTGCTAATAGTTGTTGAGGTCTCAGCCCCCTAAGGTCTCCAAGCTCATTTGACCAGCGCAGCTGCGACTTCGGCTGTCTGCCTCTGGCAGGTGCCAATATCAGCATCTTGTCCCACTGCCATGGGGAGTTAATTTTTGCTCCAGGGCAGCTGCCAAACCCAGCACCGGCATCCATAGAAGGTTTTCTCTGATTTTCTTCTCTTCGTCTCAGGCTAGGCTTTCTTACCAATCCCCAATTTTGTTTTGTAGGGTGCCAGGAGACTGACCAGAGATCTTTAGCCTCTTCCTTAGTTTGAACATCTCTTGCTGCTCACACCCAGGCTTCTTCGGCAGAAAGCATGACCCATAGTAGGTACTCAGAAACTGGTTAAATGAAAAACCTTGACATTTAAGGGCTTTATTCTGTCATACAGTAGCAAGAACTGGCCTATTGGCATCATATTCCTGGCATTGGGCTGTATTGACCCTGAACGTGTCCTCCTGAGGTTTTTGAGGGTGACCTGGGAGAAAGGGTCTGAGAAAGCATTGGGATCCAAGTGACTTTAAATCTGCCCATGGCATTTCCTGCTGAGAGGTGAGAAACTAGCATCTTTACCAGCAGGCTGACATCTGCCAGAAAGGACAGAGCCCAAAATGGGGGTAGACTTTGTGGAAAATTCGCCAGTTAGTCCGCTGAGATTTTAATCTGCCTCAAGCACAGGATGCTGACAAGAAAGGTAGACCACTCCGCCGATCCCAGACGAATCCCAGGGATGACAACTTCTCCATCAGTATCCCGAGAAGCAACATCAAATGCTTATCAAGTCAGCACATTTATTGAGTGAGTACTCTGACAGAATGAACTAGCATTTGGAGCTGAATTTGAGAACACAGGGCCCTCTGACAGCAGCTTAGGGAAACGCCCATCCCTTCCAGATTGGCAGAATCCTTCCATTTCACGTCCTTCGGAGACGCTGTATTCTGTTTACAAATCATTCATGAAACTTCAGACTCAGTCTCCCAGGGGGTAAGTCCTGCGCCATGTGCAAACAATGACAAATCCAGCTCTTCCATGATGGAGAAGGCACACACACCCACCTTCATCCTGAGCCTAAAAGGGCACCTCAGAGCACTTAGGCGGCCACTCGTCTGGGCCTCAGAGGGCCATGAGCTTGGCCAGGTAGGCACAGCAGTGGGGAAATCACAACTGTCAGGTACCGGCCATGGTGCAGGTGGGAACAGGAGATGCCAGAGCTGCTTTAGCTGAGGAAAGCAAACAATCAGCAGTGCTCAAAGGAGCAAAACTTCGAATGTGCACGTTGACCCCTGATATTTGCAAGCATAGCACAGATCCTAAGACTAGAGTGAAGTGGGAAGAAGAATTAGAAAATCCAGTGGATGTCCTGAATATAGGGAACCAGGGCTGTTGAAAATCAGTAAAGGTTGATGACCTGGGGCCAGACCAGGTGACTGTGGCAGTACAGGTGAAGGTACCCTGGACCTTCTCAGTTCACTGGCTCATAAGGCTCCGCCAATAATGCGTGGTTCTCTCTCTTTCTCTCTATCTCTCACACACACACACACACACACACACACACACACACACAATGATTGGAGGGTTATATGATCCAGCATTATCTTCCTGGTGCGCCAAGCATGCTTGATCTGGAATTGTTTATTATTGTTATTATTATTTAGCTGTAGCTGACGGCATTTCTCAAATGCGGAGAAGGAGAATGGAAATTGCAGAACCAAGTCAGTTTGCCCCACCATATTTGGCTGTGGTCTTACTATCATTGGGCATTTCTGATGTGCTCTTCTGGATTCAGAAAGAGCTGATTGTCCTCCGAGGGTTGGAAAAACAGTTTCAGAAACCTGAATCCAGGGCCTTATCATTCTCATGATCTATCTTCTTCTCCCTTCCCTCGCCCAAGGGAGTGGGGGAAACACTTTTCACTGCAGAGTTTGCTTTAAAGAGTTTTCCCATCTTGCGTGCATTATCCCTTGATATTGAAATTATTTTCTCAGTTTAATCCAACTCCTGCTGAGAAGCTGTGTGAGATTTAGGTTGTGGGATTTTTTTCTTGTACTCTTTTGGATGGTGTTGCATTTTTCACTTTTAACCCGAGGGTATGTTTCAGCTTATGTTCGTTCTGTTTCATGCAGGTTTATAGTACAGTGGAGTAGAGAAGGCGGCTTCTGATTTTTAGGGTATTTTTAGAATTCATTCCTGAGTGAGGGGTTCAGACACCCAGTCTCCTCAGAACAGGGGTGAGGGGTTGACTGAGCTTTGTTGAGGAGCCTCCGGTTAGGCTTCGGGCACGTCTCCATGTTCTATTGTGTGTTTACTGAGCTTCTCACTGGTAGAAGATGACACATCTGTCTCATCGTCCTGTGTATCTGCTTTCCAGAGGACACTGGGACATTCTCCTGGGGTCACTCCCACACGGCTTCCTCACACAGCTGTTTTGCAACAGCCTTTATTGCCAACACCCGTGGAAGAACATCTCCTGTAGAAGTACAAGTTTTGCAATTTGGACTTTGGAAGTGGTTTTGTGATGTTTGAATTTTCTGTTAGCCTATTGCTCAAGCACTACAGAATGTACATAGTCCCTCTGGCCATCCTCCCACCCCAGAATATCCTAATAAACATTGTTTCCTTTTTTTAAAAAACAAAAATCATTGTGGTGTCTTTTTCTTTTATCCCATTCACTGGAAAACGCTCTTGAAATCTGCAAACATGTAGAAATCCCCAGTGTCAAAACAATGGGTTTTCTTGACAGCAGATCAGAAGGACTAAGTGTGGCTGCCACAAATACTTCCAGACCATGTTTCCGAACCTTGGTACTATTGACACTCAGGGCCAGATAATTATATTTTGGGTGGATGGGCTTGTCAGATCTTATACATTGTTGATTTCAGCAGCATCCTTTGGTAGCCCCCCATCTACACTTGTGGTCAAAGCTATCTCTGGACATTGCCAAGGGTCCTCTGAGCCTAGGCAAAATCACACTTGCTTGAGAGCCACTATTTCAGAGTCAACCTTTTGCTCATATATGAGTGGCAAAAGGCAGCAGGGTGTAGTGTAGGAGCCTGCGGGGGAGACAGCACTGGGCTTCACTCCACACCTGACATTTATATTATGTTCTCAAAATACAATGTTATAATTAGAGGATAGGGTTGGTGGATTCCTAGTTACCATCATGTTTGTATTGGATGATTTCTATAGACTTATAAATAGTATTTTGATAAAAGATAAAGACTTAGAATGAGGTGGTTGTTCTTGGTTCCAGCATCTAGCTCAGTGCCTGGCCAAGAAGAATCACTTAACATCACATGAGGCCATGAATTAGGATGGTGAAGGTGGCTGCGCAAAATATGACTCCCCTATTTCCCTGAGGAAGTTATCATCTTTGGCATCCTTATCACTGCCAGGAACCTTTAAGGCAAAATGTTAAGACATAAAACATAGTAATTAATATTGCCACTGTTGTTTGCTTCAGTATGCAACTAATGTCCCTGAAACAGCAAGAAGACCTTGCTTGCTCTAAGACAGAAGCCTGTATTTCACTTGGGATTCTGCAGGACACGCTTTTGTTCCCTTGTGATTTTTCTTTTAGCTGGGCTTTCCTATTGTCTTGCTTCCTGGCTCTGCTTTCAAATGACCAAGTTTAGAATGATTCCACAGAATCCCCAAGTTGGTTTGGATGAAAAATTTGTGTGAACATTTGGACCTTGGCCTGGTGTTTTAAAGGTATAACAAAAGCCTAGATTCCAGCAGCTCACCTGGCTCTGGGCTTCTCGGGACAGCTTTTGCAGAAATCCCCAAGTTCATTCCCGGAGAAATGAACCCCAGCTGTCAGCACAGATGGTGCAGGGCCCGTGGGGATGGGCAGGACTAGAACACTCCCAGAATCATCAAGCAGAAGTGGGAGACAGAGCCGCAGCGAGCGCCCTGGGGACCTTCAGGGTCCTCCGACCCCCATCCGTTCATATTCTAATCATCTTCGGAATGCAACCAAATCCCTGGGATGCAGGTGATAGAAAATTTAGGAGCTGGAACAACAAATGACTAATAAAACCCTGAGAGAAATGCCAAGAAAGTGAATAAAATCTATGACAGAAACAAGATACAAGACTGCTTGTGTTTGGTGACATAAATAAAACATAAACGAGAACACAGTGATGCGAAGATATGAGCAGGGGTATCCATAAAAGTCCCATAAACTGGCAGTGCTGGATGCCCTGATGGGCTTTAGCCTCACAGAGATGTCTGCCATCCAGGCTGGTAGATAGAGAATTCACCATATTTAAAAGATAAGGTGAGCATTTGGCCTGGGTGGTTATATAAATAAGGACAATCTTTAAGAAAAAAAGCAAAAATTGTATGACAATATGTATCAGAATTTAAAATCTACATCTCCTTTGAACCAACAATGTCACTGCAAGGAATTTGCCCTTCATTCTTATACAGGGTGTCAAGACGCATGCAATACTATTTTTACCACAGAATAATTTGTAATAACAAACGACTAGAAACAACCTGAATGCCCATCAATAGTGAGCTGATTAAAGAACTTATAGCGCAGCTAGATGAGGGAATATTAAGCTACTATTTTAAAAAAGGAGACGTACATCCACTAAACCAAAAGGGGTCTATAGTGTGTTGAGTGAAATGGCAAGGTACAGGATGGTGAAAAATATTGTCCTACTTGTATAGAGTTTAAAAAGATAGATGGTAGACAAATATTGATGATAGAGATAGATCATAGATAGATGATTGACAGAAAGCGGGATGATATACTCTACATCGATATAGGTGGACAGGTATAGATATAGGCAGGTATAGATAGATGATTGATAGATGGTAAATAGATGACAGCTAGATGTATGTAGATCAATAGATATATAGATGATACAGGTAGGCAATAGATGCTAGGTAGATAAGAGAGAGATAAGTATAAATAACCATAAATAAATAATAGATTATGGATAGATACTTGATGCAGATATAAATAGGTAGAGATAGAGATATTAATAGATGATAGATGATAAATTTCTATAGATAGGTAATTGACCATAAATAGACAGGTAGCTAGAAAGATAATAGACAGACATGAATATTCCCTGGATATAGTTTTTACATAGGTTTTACTCTATCCATATATTATTTGTACCCATTGTTTTTAGAGAATAAAAAGTAAAGGAAGGACAAGCTGTGCAACTTCTGGAACCCAGCTCAGATTCTGAGCCTTGCTCTTTGGAGGAGAGAGGTTGACGCAGCCCTGACTCAGAGCGCTCCCAGGGCTCTGCAGGGTTCCCTACTGCAGTCAGCCAAGCCCTGCACAGCCCAAGAAGCAGTGAGTGGCTGCCCCCACCAGCACCTCCTGCAAGATTAATTGCCGCAATTTAGGGAAGAGGCACCTTAGGGGCACCTGCTGTGCATTGTGTTATATAGGAGGGTTTTAAAATAACTCCTCTCCCTGTGGTTGACAATGTAAGGGTGAGTCATTTCCATGCAGGGCCTTCCCAGCCCAAGGGGAGGCTGGGTCAGCTCTTCCAAGAATGAACCCCACCCTGCAGACGGTACTCTCAGAAGGCTCATGATAGTAACAGCTGTCAGTTGCTGGGTGCTCACCATGCACCAAGCCTGGGGATGGATGGGCTGTGTGCACATGATCTCATTTAGTCCTCACAGCAGCTCAGATACATTTAATTTCATTTTGCAACTGAGGAGACTGAGGCTCAGAGAGAGCAAATGACTGATGCAAAGTGACACAGCCAGGGTGGGACTCCAATTCTGTTTTCTGATGTCCGAGCCCTTTAGACACCCTCTTCTGCTCTCAGGCCGGTGGGGAGAAAGTCTCCTGGCTTCTGAGCAGGAAAGCTCGCAGGTACACCCACACCCCTCGGCCCTACCACATTTCCCTCCATCCACACTTGGGGCTATGTTCTGAGAGCTGCCCAAGTCAGCATAATGCGGCATGAGTTTGTCTTCAAAAGATAATTAGATTACCTCCCTTGCCTTAAGGAAAAGAACAGCAGATTTAAAAAGAAATATGACAAGCCATCTGAGTGCCGGGACTGCTCCCCTTAGACTTACACTTCCATTTCAGTCCCTCATTCCAGACATAAAACCAGTTAAAGCCGTGGCAACGTATACAGTTAACACCAAGTGACAAAAGCCTGCCTAAGTGTTTTAAAGAATCTCATTTACCCACAGGCTGTGCCCGGAGAAACCTAGCTGGCCTGGTATCCTACAACTTGGGAAGTGCATGACGCAGCTCTGACTTCTGGGGGTGCTCAGCCACCCTCCTCAGAATCCCCTTCCAGCTATCACCCTCTGTGCCTGGTCTGTCTTCAGTCTGGGGACAGCAGACGAGGGGAGGTGGTGGGGGCAGGTCTTAAATGTCTGACCCCTGGCAGGGTGGCTGGCTCAGGAAAATGTTTTGGTCCCTAGTCCCCGTCTGATTCTAGATCTCGACCTCTCCCACTCCTGTCCACACCCAGACAACCTGCAGGGGAGAAAGCACTGGACTTGACGGTCCTTACACCTTGAGGTCCGCCACAGAATGGCAGAAGCAGCTTCCTTTGCCTTAGCAACTCAGGACCAGGGCATCTCCCTTTGAAGTGAGCAGATCAAGAAATTCAGCTTTTGGAAAGGAGCTTCAAAAACTAGGACCCAAACTGAGAAGAAATGATAAACCAGGCAATAAGAAAAATGTGGCTTCTGGGATGCGTTGTTCTGGCATAAGTTTGCTTCCCTTCCAGGTAACAGAAAGTGAATCCCCAGGCCCATCAGTTGGGAAGGCCCAGTATCAGAACAGGAGAGCAGCCACACTCTGACACAAGCCTGGTTTGTTTTCCTTCTTCCAAACATTTCCGTCACTGGAGGATGCTTCAGGTGTTCCGATGAAGTCACCAAGCTTGGGAGCAGTTCAGAGTCCACAGAGCACCTTCACAGGCAGGCATGTTCTCCCTGGACACCCCCGCTGGTGGGTGGGGAGCTGGTTCATCATCCCCATTCCAGGATGTGTCTGTCTGACCAGTGGCAGAGGGGACCCTGCAGGCCAGGAGTCCTTCTCTCAGCCCCCTTCCCCTGTGTCATGGCCTCCCCTCCAGCTCCCTGACTTCTTTTCTGACATCTTCCCACTCATGCCAGAATTGCAAAATATTTTAATTTACTATCTGCTTTTGCAGAGCACACCCGTACAGTCTACTGTATTTTTCTCTTCTACTGAGTTTTTCAAGGCAGTTTTTACGTGGTATTGAATAACCCCTGCTATCATTCAGAAAATACGCAACTTCATGTGCCTAGCCTGGGGTTGCCAGAGATCTCACAGCGTGCTGTTCACTTGCTCAGGGGCCTCAGCCCTGGTGGATCACCAAAGGGAGCAGAGGGCGGTGGCTTCCTCACTGGACACTTAAATGACTCAAGGTTGCAAACCCAGGTGTGGGGACCAGGTCAATGAGGGGGGCTGCCAGTACTGGCCCCAGTGGAGCCGATGACCTCCAGGTGTTATGCGAGCAGGGAGCCTCTACATCCAGTTACACTTCACCCCCAGAACTAGCATCAAGCCAGCAAAGCCCAGGTTTCTCAGACACTGGCACCTCCAGATCTGTTCACAGGCCCCTATCCTCCCCCAACACACCCCCCCACCATACAGTCCTTTTCTGTTTGGGTCTCTGCTTGGTCTCTATCTCTTCACATCTGGAATCAAAGACTTGTTTCCAGAGGGCCCCTACTTCCATCGGTGGTTCCTCTTCTAAGCATGATGATTACATTGGGTCTTCAGGGCAGCCTATGAGGCAGGTACTGCAGTCTCTATTTTGCCAATGAAGAAATAGAGCCTAAGTAACTGGGCAAAGTCCCATGAATCAGAGGGGACCGTGGGGTCTGAATCCAGGCAGCCCGATTCAAGGGTCTGCTTTGTAACCTGTGTCATCCCGCGACAGCCTGAAGAGGTTTCCTGCAAATCGCATCATTTTCAAGGCCATGAAAGGAAAGGATCTTTAAAGAAACGTGAGGTGTTACATTGGTCATCCTTTAGGATGGTGAATAACCAACCAATGCACGTGCTTGGATTTTCTCTTAATTTGGGATTTCCGAGTGTGAAACAGGACTTCCTTAAGTGGTCATTTCATGGGCAACGTTTTAAAAGTCTGACTCCAGACTCAGCCTGTAAGTCTCATATCCAGCTCCACTGCCAGAAGGTGAGAAGTGAACAACAGTCACTCCCAGGCAGGACTCCAGCAGTCAAGTGCACATGGTTCCTTTGCAGGGGAGGGCTACACCGAGGGAGAAGCAGATCCCAGAAGGACGGAGAGGATCCCACGGTGGCCTCGTTAAGTTCAGGATGCCTATGACCTCCCTAGTCACCAGCGTCAGGTTCCATCATTCAGGTTGACTTATTCCTCTCTCCCTCCCTGCCTGTATCCCATTGGCCAGCAAGCCTCCGCCCTCCCTTCTGTCCCTGCACCTCCACCTGTGGGCTCTCCCCTGCGACAGCATCTAGCCTTTCCTCTCCACACTGATTTTCTCAAAGTCCACTGTCATCAGGCTCTCAAGGCTTCCCAGGTTCTGACTCCAAACTACCTCTCTACTTCTACTCCTACTTTCCCCTTGCACCCAAATAAGCAGATCTCCTCACCACTTTCTCCACTGCCCCATCCATCCACCTCCCCCGCTTACCGACCCATCCCTCAGCTCCTCTCTGGGAAGCCTTCCAAGTCACTCCAGTTGACAATGAGTTTTCCATCTTTGGGAGCCCAACTTTCATGGGCTCGCTCCTATGCTCCCATGTGACCTGTGGTTCTGTGAACATGAGCCTCCCCTCCCCAGCAAGGCTGGAAATGTTACTAGTGGAGGGTGTCCAGGTTCTTGGCGCTTTGAACAAAGAATTGGACAAAACACACAAACAAAGCAAGGAAAGAATGAAGCAACAAAAGCAGAGATTTATTGAAAATGAAAACACACTCCACAGGATGAGAACGGGCCTGAGCAAGCAGCTCAAGGGCCCAGTTACAGAATTTTCCAAGGTTTAAATATCCTCTGGTGGTTTCCTATTTGTTTCTTGGTGTACAGTCTATATAAGTGAAGTCCTGGCATGCAATCAGTCTGGTTGGTTGGGAAAAGCAACCAATCAACCGCTAAAGTGCAGTTACAAAGTTACACTCCTATGCAAATGAAGAATTGGCCTGCAACCAACCTGACTGGTTGTGGGAGGGGACCAATCAGAGGTACTTTCAATGTTTCATCTGCCATACAGAAAAAGAGGGGGGTTGCAAAGGGAGTAGCCTCTGGCCCTTTTGTTACTTGGGTGTGGAAAGTTGGAGTTTTCCTTTTGATTTAGTTCTAGGAAGTCAGCCTGAATAGGCCTTAGGTTCCCTGCCTTCCAGACCCTATTCCCCTGCCTCAGAGACACCCCCTAAAAGAGAGGACAGACTTCTCTGTGTGTTCCCAGTCCACAGACTCTGAAGATACAGACTTTGGAGATGAAGTGACTTGACTTCTCTGAGCCTCAGTTTCCCGCATGTTGTCAAATGGAGTAAATACAAGAACCTGCCTCAGGGAGTTGCTGTGAAGTTACTGTGTTGGTAACAGCTGCTGTTGTAAAGAAGATAACAACAAAAACTGACGGTGACACTAACAGTAAAACTGAAAGTGATGCTGGGACCCAGGAGGGCATTTAGTAGGAGTCTGAATGTGCACTTTTTCATTTTTTGAGACCAGGTCTCACTCTGTCTTCCAGGCTGGAGTGCAGTGGTGCTATCTCTGATCACTGCAATCCCCACCTCCCAGGTTCAAGCGATCCTCCTGCCTCAGCCTCCTGAGCTGAGACTACAAGTGCATGCCACATACACAGTTAATTTTTGTATGTTTTGTAGAGACAGGGTTTCGTCATGTTGGCCAGGCTGGTCTCGAACTCCTGGGTTCAAGCGATCCACCTACCTCAGCCTCCCAAAGTGCTGGGATTATAGGTGTGAGCTACTGCGCCTGGCCACTGACTTATTCTTGAAAGAACAGATGAACTGGTTTCCCCTCAGGCTCATTCCTTCCTCCATTAGCAAGTTCGCTGGAGGCCTATCATGTGATGGACGCTATCTTTGGGAAACAGAGAAACATGATTCCTGCCCTACTGGAAGTTTATGTGCTTTTCTCTCTTCCCTCTGTTCAGACCTTGAAGATTCAGACTTTTCAGGGAATGGAGGGAGCCTCTCACTCTAGGCAGGTCATTCCATCTGATCTGCCCTGGGGACGTACGACAGAACCTATGACATCCCAAAAGACAGCTGGTTTTTCTAATATACAATAACAATCTTGTGGGAGTAAGATTCTCCTGAGTTACGATGCCTCATGTGCCCTCGTTCATTGATTTTGTTAGGAGAGACTGAAGTCTTCAAAAGATTGCCAAGTGCCTGCTACTATTTACTAAATTCTTGCAAGACAGGCTTTAGTAACTCATAACGCCTCAGCGTGTTTACCCAGTTAAATGACACTGTTTCAGCATTTGGTGGAGAAGAGCCATTTCTGCATCTACTCACATCCTGTCACTTAATTGTCATTGTATAGGAGTTCATTAACATTGCCTTAATTTGCTATGAAGAGTTAAAAGGCTTTCAAATCTAGTCAAATTCAAAACCAGTTTATTTGCCTTTCATGGTGATGGAAATGATGTGCACTGTAAATAACCTTATGTTCAACACTCAGTGATATTAATTTCACTTGACTTCATGACTTAAGGTCAAATATGTTAATCAAAGCCGCTGTCATTAACACAGTTTCCTTTTCTATTAAGTGATTATGATCACTTACTATTAATGAGTCGTGAAGTTTTAATAAATTTTTGCTGGTGTGAAATTACAACACAGTAATTATGACACATACTGTATGGATGGCTTGCTCCATGATGTAAATTTGGCCCAGTGTTGGTAAAATACAAAAGAACCGCAAATAATTAATTAGTTGCTGCCGTGGCACCAAAATAAGCCTTCACTGTGAAAGCAAATGAATGACAAATGAAGAGCCTTTTGTTGTTATTCGTGAACTGTTACACAGTGAGACCTGGGCTCTCAAAAAGGCCTGATCCCTCAAAAACGACATTTGACTAAAGCCAGAGGAAAAATATCTGCAAGAATTCTTCTGGGTTGAAGTCAGTTTTTCTGGCCTGGGGCTGATTGTATGACAGTAGGGGACAGGAGGAGGATTTTGAAATAAAATTGAAATAAAATTAAATGTTGATGCAGATGGATTGATGGGAATGGTACTTTGGAATTAGCATCTCAAGGCTGAGAGACCTCCTGCGAGCCTGGGAGAGAAACAGAGGCCTCAAGGATTTACCACCTACATTGAGAGCTCGTTGCAGAACACATCACAGTCCCTAGAGGATTATGTCAAAATGAAGATTCCTGGGCACTGCCCCCAGAAATGTTGGTTCAGTGAGTCTGGAATAGGGCCTAGGTGCCCGCACACACTCAGGACAATTCTGATACAGGTGGTCTCTGGCACACACTTTGAGAAATAATAATCTAGAAGGCCTAAACCACAATTCTTCAAAACTATATAGGAGTCAAAATCCTCACCGCAAACACGAATGTACCAGGCCCCATATTAGGCACAAGATTGTGAATTTTCTACATTGTTTACAATCAAGTAAGAAAGGGATATGTATATAAATAACAAATATATCATCATCTAAGATTTCCTGAGCATTTGCTTATAATGTGCCACACACAGAGCTGAGTATTTTATATGCACAATCAGATTTGACCTCAACACAACCCCATTTTTCAAATCTGGAAACTGAGTCACAGAGAGATTACATAACTTGCCCAAGGTCACGCAGCCAGCAAGGGTCAATGCCAAGCTAAGAAGTGGGCTCTATTATGCAGGCAGTAGACAGCAACTGCACATGTTTAGATAGGGGAGAAACACAACCAGAGGGCTTAGCAATGTCTCCTGGGACAGCGCTGTGAAGCAGGGACTGGGGTGGATGCAGGTGAGCACCCTGGGTAGCAGTTTCAGTTGTCCAGGGCAGTGGTTTGCAAACTGCTCCCCAGAGCCTTGGAGGTTTTGGGGTGTGTTCAAGGGTCAATGTTGTGGTGGAGGTTTAAGTAGAGTTCCTTATCCTTTTGCTGTCCCCTTGACACCCCTGTTCACTTTTTTTTTTTTTTTTTTTTTTTTTTTTTGAGACAGAGTCTCGCTCTGTCACCCAGGCTGGAGTGCAGTGGCGTGATCTCGGCTCACTGCAAGCTCCGCCTCCCGGGTTCACGCCATTCTCCCGCCTCGGCCTCCTGAGTAGCTGGGACTACAGGCGCCCGCCACCACACCCGGCTAATTTTTTTGTATTTTTAGTAGAGACGGGGTTTCACCGTGGTCTCGATCTCCCGACCTTGTGATCCGCCCGCTTTGGCCTCCCAAAGTGCTGGGATTACAGGCGTGAGCCACAGCGCCCGGCTCACATTTTGTATCTGCTCTTGGAGAATGCTGTCATGTGACAAAATGTCTGAAAACGCCTGGTTTGGGACACGCAAGGAAAGGGGCAGAAGGTAGAAGTGCAGGCTCAGAAATACTTCCAGGATGGGACAGGTGGGGGCCATGAGACTGAGTTGGAAGTTGGGCCTGGGTTGTTTAACCTGCTGGCACAGGGTTTGGTGAGACAGTTCATCTGGAAGTCAAGAGACAAGTCCAGAGTTTGGGGATGGAAGATTTTATATTTATTTTGGAGTCATCTGTGGCCAGGGAATTTATTCTAGAAGGAACACAGCCAGCCAGTTTCTGAGTGAGGCTGAGAAAGACCCAAGTGCCTGTTCGTTCTGGGTACCGTGCCAGGGACGGTAAACTATCACTAGCCAGGGATGGTAAAATCTATCACTAGCCCTAGGAGGTCTGCACTCCTAGGGTGGATGCTATGCCCACCTGGCAGAGGAGGCTTACTGAGTTGCAGCAGAGAAGGTTGCACCATCGACACAGCAGCTACCCTCACTGAGCACCCACATGTGCCGTGCACTTTAAATATCATCTCATTTTCTCCTCAGGAAAGCCCAGGAGGAAGACACGGTTATTTCCTCCATTTTAAAGATGAGACTAATAAACGTAACTCATGTAGGTAAGTGAGATTCCAAAGCTTGTGTTCTTTTCTCTCCACCTGTGATGACATTGCTAAGACCAGAATCTATCTTAAGTATTAAACAACAAAAGACAGGGCAGCTTCCATTATACAATGTAACCCAGACAGATGGGACCTGCCAGTTATGCTAATTCACAACTACACAGCTGAGCCTTGCAAACACTTTTCAAAGCCAGCCCCAGCTTGGGGTCACCCCTCCTGCAAGGAGAGGCAGTTTGTCTAAATTCAAAAATAGACAAAAAGGGTCCAAGAAGCAGAACTCCCACCCAAGGTGGTCAAAGTAAGAGGGAAGGAATACAAAATATGTCAGAAACTGGGTAAGGCATTTCCTATTACCTATCAAACACCTTATTACACTGAATAGGTTATGTGGGAAAGGTTTCTTTCCCTTAACCATTGCAATTGTCAACGTGAAGCACGAGTCTTCCAAGAATTTTCTGTCAAGCTCCTAACAAGTCTCAGACCTCACAACCGGAACCACAGTGCCTCTGCCCCATGGGTGCCCCATCCGAAGGCTTGTCCTGGTTTGCCAAGATCAGTGTGAGAGCCAAGCCAATGCTACTGTCTGTGTTCTTCACACATAGCATCCTCACCCTTATTCTTAGCAAGACTAGCGTCATTTAGCCTTACTTTATTAAGTTTTTATCCTTCTGTACCCAGGCAGGAGGCAAAAACTGGTAAGTGACTTGAAGATAAGGTAGGGCCAATGTGGAAACGAAAATAAAGATGCAGTAATCTGTAAATAGCTCCAGGGAAACATGTTTCCAAAGAGAGAGAGAAAAGCTAAGATGGCCCATTGCCCAGATTCCAGGGTAGGACTGCCTGTGATGTGGGAATTGCCCCTCTCTGGCCACAGGAAAGCTTGGCTCAAGTATGCAACAACTTGACCCCCAGGGACTATCCTAGAGTAGTCACTGGTTTCATTTTAAATGGTGAAAACAAGAATGAATATCTAATTTTTGTTGAGCACTAACTGCGTACCAAGAACTCTGCTCAGTGCTCCTGGGTACATCTCCTCTGAGGCAAGGTGCACCTGCAGGGTCCAGGTAGATCCACGTTTCTCAGAATGAGAAGACTGCACAGGTCTCAGTGTCAAAGACCTCTGTTGGGTTTGTCAGTCCTGGAAGTCTCCAGGGCTCCAGGGCACAATATTAACAGTGATTCTTTCCAGATGGCAGGACCTTGGATGATTTCTCTCTACTTTTTCATAAATTTTAAATGTTCAATATGGAACAATTAGTTTACACCACGAAAAGCACATCAAACTCTACTTTTTAAAAGTGTGCCAATCTATTAATTTGTCAGCTATAATAAGGAGAGTAAGGCTTTGCTATCAACGTGAACCACTGAACAACTACTAAGAAAAGGGCCCTAGGTCTTCCAGCACAGCCTGGAACAATCACTCAGGAGTTGCCAAGTTCTCTTTCAGCTGCTTTCCTATTCCATCTATTAGTCTATTGTCCTATTTATTTAGCTAACGCTTGCTTGGTTCCTGTATTAGTCTGTTTTCACACTGCTATAAAGAACTTCCTGAGACCTGGTAATTTATGATGAAAAGAAGTTTAATTGACTCACAGTTCCACATGGCTAGGAGGCCTCAGGAAACTTACAATCACGACAGAAGGCGAAGGGGAAGCAGACACAATTTTCGCATGTCAGAGCAGGAGAGAGAGAGAGAGGGAGGGAGGAAGTGCCACAGTTTTAAACCATCAGATCTTGTAAGAAGTCACTCACTATCATGAGAGCAGCATGGGGAAACCACCCCCATGATCCAATCACCTTCTACCAGGTCCCTCCCTTGACACATGGAGATTACAATTCGAGACAACATTTGTGTGGGACACAGAGCCAAACCATATCAGTTCCAAAAAGGATATTGACAGCTTCCATACAATTTAGCCAGATAGAAACTTGAAGTGGGTGAGAAACAAGAGGCAAAGTAAAATAGCAGGTGAACCCAGCACATGGGCCACACAAGACCTGGCCACTTTCAACTGGGCCGTAAACATGGCTGCAGCAGACAACAGTAAAGAAAGGCACACTAGTTGCAGTTACACTGATGGAGAGCACTCCTGAGATCAAGAGAAAGCTTCTTAGAAGGGGCATGACTATTCCCAAGACTATGATGGGAAAGTATTTGTTGCAGAGTACCTGGTAAAAATGACATTTGGTGACATAAGAATGATCAATGTGCTCAACAACATCCCTACTCTATGTCAGCCATGCTTCTCAGGGGGATTCTCTTACAGAAACAGACCAAAGGCATTGCTCCAACACACTGTTCAGGAAAGGAAATTCTAATGGGCCGTGCGATTGGGTCCAAGACCTTTATTCACTAGTGGTCTGAATTAATGCAGGTTTTAGGGTATCTTGAGCAATAGTGCCCCAGGAGGTATGCAAATATTTATTTTAAATTTTACCTTCAATACCTTTTAAATATCATAAATCTTTCAAATCATATCATAAATATAATCAAATTACCTCCACTCAAATGTGCTATATAATAAATTCTAACATTTTGGAAACTACCAAACTGATGAATCATGCATCTGGGTTGTTCTTTTGTAACCCTGACAATGAAGCCCTTACCATACTGGTTTAATTGAAAAGTTTTCTGAGATGGCCAGGTACACTGTGGAAGAAATAAACATTGCCAAGTGTACCCTCTTATCTATGTGAACTGTGACATTCTTACCCCACATGAACAAAACCTAATGTAGTTATGAATTAGATGGGAAGGTGGATGTTAGAACGCAGCTGTCCCCTTAAATCTTAATTTCAGTTTTGGAGTCATTAAAACAACCTCTTTGACTAGGAAGACATAATAACTAAATGCTATGTGGTTCTTGGATCCTGGATCCAAAAAAGAATATTAATGGAAATACTAGTAAAATCTAAAGAAAGTCTATAGTTTAGTTAATTGTACTATAATAATATTAATGTCAGTTTTGAAAGTGTACCAGTTATATAAGATGTCAACATTGAAAGAAATTGATAAAGAATATACTTCTCTCTATACTATCTTTGCAAATCTAAAATTATTGCAAAATAAAGAGTTTAAAAAATTTACACACTCTCATTGTTTTCATTTATTAACTTTGTAAGAGCATATTAGACATTTGAGTTAACAACATGGTTACATAATATATTACAATGCCATGTTACTCTGTTTCATATATTAATGATCCATATAAGATTTCATTTGAAGAAAGGATTCTGTGGTATAAATTTGATAAATTGTCCTTCCCCTTTACCAATAATTTAGTCCAAAAGACATTAGAGGGAATTGAGCAAGGAAGGTGAGCTTGCCAGTGTGGTGGGGGGAGCCTGGGTGGTGCAGGGCATGGGCAGGGTGTCAAATGCCAGCTGGAGTAAGGAGGATGTTCACACAGAGGGGCAGCTTTGTGCATGGAGTCGGGTCCAAGTGGGGAAGAAACGCTACCCAATGCAGAACGTCAGAACGGAGAGGAGCAAGGGGAGCTTTCACGTGCAGGGGTGGCTCAGCATGGAAAGTCAGTGCTCAAGAGTGTTGAGCAAAGCGTCCATGCAAGCAGGCAGGATGGGGGTGCATCCTGGTGTGGGGAAGCAGAGGCCAAACAGAGTGACCGAGGAGAGCTTCTGTGTAAGGCTGCAGCCAGCATGGGGAATCAGAGCCTACATACGGTGAGCAGGGGCACCCCAGCGGAGGACTTTTGTATGGCAGGGCGCCATGGCAAGGGGGCAGTTAGGAGGATGAGGCCAGTTGGAGAGGAGGCCATGCTTGGGATAGGGGTGCAGTAGGCACCAGTGACAGGAGACTGGATGCACACAGGTTACTCGTCAAAAAAGTTGATATACTAAGGATAATAAGAGTCAAGTTTCTTATTGTCAGAGACTTACAAATAAAGGGAGACAATTAGAAGGAATTTTGTGGTATTACATCAGAATTGGAAATGTCACTGTAAACTTTTGTTTTTCAACATACAATGTTGAAATAAATAAAAATGTAAATATGCATGTGTCTGTATTACACATACATATAACCCCTTGCTCTGTCCATGAGAAGGCTGGGAACAGCAATGTCCCAACAGCTGTGAATACACCTACTGGTCAGACCTCGTTTTTGAAATACCATCCTCTATTAAAAGAAACCAGGGATCCCTGGAGAAACAGCTGATTCTAGGGCTGGAAATGCGAGGAGTCTGGAATATTTTATCATGTCAAAAGTTAGGAAATAGTCAAAGAATAATGGGAATGTGTCAAATGAAAGGGCAACCACTGGTCACATCTGGGAAAATTTGGATATCAAAATATATAAATAGGAATAAAATAGGAAACTATGGGCCCATACTGACATAACTACAGGAATAAATTCCAAGTTTGATACAGAGTGGGGTGTTTACATAGTCTCAGAGAATGTCTCCATAAATTAATACTTTCTAATTACAAGCAAGTGTCAAGGGAGTAACTTTATACTAGAGAAGCTTGACAGATACCTTAATCTAGTGATTTAATTTAACACTGTTAGAAATAGGAGGAGTCAACATTTGGAGTCACCTGATTGGAGGCTTAGGAAGAACTCATTGTTGCTGCTGTAACATTCCCACTGAAGATGCATCACCTAAATCTAATCATAAGGAAATATCAAACAAACCCAAATTGAGATACATTCCACAAAACATCTGACTTGTAATTTTCAGAAGCTTCATTGTCATAAAAGCTTCAGAAAGACTAAGTAAAAAGACAGCAAAAAGGCAGGACAACAAAATGCAACACGTGTTCCCGAACTTAATCTTTTTGCATAAAAGACATTATTGGGACACTTCACAAAATGTGAATGAGGCCTGAGGATTTGATGGTAGGAATTTAGCAAAACCAACTTTCTGATCTTGTTGGTTATATTGTAGTAATGTGGAAGAATGTCCTGATGTATAGGAGGTGCACAAAAATGGTATCCAGGAGTGATGGGGTATTCATGTCAGCAACTTATTCTCAACTCTTCAGGACCAAAAAAACGTATTTGTCAAACTTTTCAGTAGGCTTGAAATTGATTCACAAAAATATTTGAAAATCATTGAGGTAGCAGAACAGATAAGATACACGTCAAAGTTCCAAACCTACAAGAGGAGGTCACCCCATCTCTACTCAGAGATGACCATCTGAGTGGACATATTGCAGAATGAAGAATTCCTTAGAGTACACCCCAAAAGATCTTCTCTTACAGACCTATAGATATTGATGAGTTTCATGTCATAGAGCATAATTATGATCATTTTATCTTAGAACATTTTTGTAGTAAGAGACTATACACCCACCTTATCCATAGGAACGCACCATTGAAAGGCCCATGAAGTACAAGGCTGATGGTCCCACCTACAAGAGCTACTTGCCAAAACTGATGCCAAGAGGACTGAATGAGGTGAATTGCTGAAG
Source organism: Theropithecus gelada (assembly GCF_003255815.1). Classification (NCBI taxonomy): domain Eukaryota; kingdom Metazoa; phylum Chordata; class Mammalia; order Primates; family Cercopithecidae; genus Theropithecus; species Theropithecus gelada. The sequence continues at coordinate 112,627,690 of NC_037677.1, read as the reverse complement.
TGTTTATTAGCTATAAAGAAATTATTAATGAGTTTTGATTCTGGCAATAATTAAATAGCAGGGGCAGTTGTTTATGAGATTAATTAGATGAGATCATCTGAAGCCATTAATCCAAGTAAGTGCTGAGCATGGTGAATGGTACAAAGTACAGGAACACCACTGTCGTCACCATCCTCATTATGATGATGATTATTAATGTTACTGGTCATTCACAGCTAGTAACAGCAAACTATCTCCATGGCAAATTTTTATATTCTTCATCACAGGTGGGCATACTCCAAGCTCATTCAAAAGTAGCATGCAATCACCAAGAAACAAGCTAACAACTGTTTCCTCAATTTTTGAAATCAGTAACTGATCAGCCCAGCAACGATTTGTGCTGAGACAGTGATTTACGTGGGGTTATCCCAGTGCAAGCCTCAGTAACTGGGGGACTACATTATGTTCACACACATTGGCCTATAATTGGTTCCAGCCAGAGAGTCAAAGGCGAAGGAAAGGTCTGTGAAAACAGCAATCTAATAGTGCTTCCAGTTTATTTCTCCATCTGAAACTCCTGGAAAACACTGACCTAAGAAATTCAGGCTAGCTGTGTACTGAGGATAAGACAGATAGAGTCTTAAATGGCACACCAAATAAACTAATTTGTTTGTAACTGGGAAAAGAACAAAAAGGTAACTCAATATCTATGCTAGCAAAATAACAAACCAGGTACCTTGACCAATTTTCTCACTGAAAATAACTAAAAATGCTGGCAAAAATGGTAAACACCTTCTGAATTTCATTGATGAGCTGGCAAGGAAATAAGAAACATTAAGAAAAAAAGTAAAGTGAAGGTCTGAACCCAAGAATTAGGCAGAAAAGGGACTAGCTTTCACCCTGGGGGCATTTGCAGAACCAAGAATATTGAGCTTTGAGTTTCACAGCCTCACGAGGCACCAGAGACAAAATACAAGGTCCACCTGGGATGAGAAAGTCAAATAAGAGACCTTAATTAGTAAAATCCGGATCCCACAAGCAGGATTTTCAGAGTAGAATGGATTATATGTAAGTCCACTACCTCCTTACCACCAATGGGGCTACCAGAAATGTTACCATTCTTGAACCTCAAAACAGAGGAAAAATGGAAAATAGTCCCTGAGAATTGATACCCACAAGTTGGCCCTCACTCAGGTTTGCAGCCTAAATTCTTATGACCTGGGAGTCTGAAAATCCTGAAACCAACAATTTAAGTGGTTCTACAGTAGTAGTGATCCCAGGCATCCAGCAGAAGCTAAATGAAATCCTCTCTGAAGAAAACCATCTTCATCTCACAGATAAAGAATTGCCACACACAAAGTTCCAAGGAAAATGAGCAAGTCTTGCTCAGCACACAGGAAAATAAAGGATAAGAATCAGCAAGAGCAAACAAAAATCAGTAACTACAACTTCAGATTCTGAAATTATCCACAGAACATAAAATCATTGTTCATAGAAATTAAAGATAAATTTAAATATAAGCAAAGACAAAGAAACTGACAAAAATATAAAACTATAAAACTTTGTAAACATAGACTATAAAAATAAACTAATAAAGCTGAAGACAGAAGTAGTGAAGAAATTATCCAAAGTTCTGTTCAGAGATGACAAAGGTTTGGAATACACGAATGAAACATGAAGAAACAGGAAACGCAGATTAAAAAGTTTAACATGTCTAAATTAATGGTGTTCAACCAGGGGCAACTTTGCCTTCCAGGGGACATTTGACAATGTCTGGAGACATTTTTGGTTGTCACAATTGGCAGGGGTGGTGGGTGTGTGCTACTAGCATACAGTGAACAGAGGCCAGGAATGTTGCCAAACATCCTACAATATTTTGGACAGCCCTGCACAAACACGAATTATGTCAACAGTGCTGAGGTTGAAAACTTGTGGTCCACGTAGAGTTCTGGTATTAAAGTATAGTGACAATGGGGCAAAAAGTAATATCTGAAGAGGTTAAAAGAATAAATTCCAATGAATCCCCCCCAAAAAAAGATATACATAAAAAATACACATATAAAACTTTAATACATCAAAGGGAAAGAGCAAATGTTTTAAGAACCAGAGTATACTAGGGGTCTTTATACTATTCTATGTTCTTAAAAATGCTCCATATTAAGAAGTTAAAATTTTTTTTATAAGACCAGCCAAAGAACAAAGACAGACTACCTTTAAAAAACTGATAGCTAACTTTTCAACAGCAAAAATGAAAACAAAAACGCAATAGAATGATATTGTCAATGTACTCAGAGAAAGATTTTACTGTCAACTATAATTTCATACCTCGTGAAAATATATTTCAAGATTGAGGGAAAAAGCACTTTCAGATAAACAAAAATGGAGTTTTTTGACTACAGACCTTCAATAAAGGAAATTCTGAGGGATATACTTCTGGAAGAAGAAAAGAGATTCCACATAGAAGGCCTGAGATCCAAGAAGAAATAGAGGGAAAAAAATTTGATTATTCAAAATGATAATGATAATAATAATAATAATGCCCTGAGGGTTTAACTGTCACCAAATACTTACCGGAAGAAAGCTTGTGTATAAAGCACTGCACCAAGCAAATGCATAATATGTATTCTTTTTTTTTTTTTTTTTTTTTTTTGGACGGGGTTTCGCTCTGTCGCCCAGGCTGGACTGCAGTGGCCGGATCTCAGCTCACTGCAAGCTCCGCCTCCCGGGTTTACGCCATTCTCCTGCCTCAGCCTCCCGAGTAGCTGGGACTACAGGTGCCCGCCACCTCGCCTGGCTAGTTTTTTGTATTTTTTAGTAGAGATGGGGTTTCACTGTGCTAGCAGGATGGTCTCGATCTCCTGACCTCGTGATCCGCCCGTCTCAGCCTCCCAATGTATTCTTTTCAAATGCACATGAAACATTTAAAAATTTGATCACATACTCAGCCATAAATAGGGTAAGATACATTGTAGTTTCAGGGTAGTATCAATTTACATCTCTTGCCTTAACATCTATCTGTTGTCATAGATAGCAATCCAAAGACCAAGAGATCCAAAGACACATCAGAGATAAAATGTTAAAATAAAAACACAAAGGCAAATCTTAAAAGCAGAAAGAGGAAAGAGACTTATTACATATAAAGGAATCTCAATGAGATTAATGGCTAATTTCTCATCTGAAACAATGGGGGTCAGAAGTCTGTGATATGACATATTTGAAAGGCTGAAAAATTGTTTAAACTGTCAACCGAAGATTTTATGTCTAGCAAATCTAGCAAAAATGAAGGGGAAATGCATTCCTAGATAAATAAAAACGGAGATAATTTGTTGCTAGCAGAACTGCCTTATAAGAAATGCTGAAGTTAGTTCTTCAACTTTGCTGAGAGCAAGTGACCTCAGATGGTAATTAGAATTAATGTGAAAAAAATAAAGAATGTCAATAAGGGTAATTATGTATGTAATTATAAAAGACAGTATAATTGTATATACTTTCTCCATTCTATTATTGACTAATATAAAATATACTTGCATAAACCATGTACATAATTGCATTGTTGGGGCTACAACATAAAGAAATATAAAATATTTGACAATAACAGCTCAAAGAAGTGAGTGGAAACAAAGCTGCATCAGAGTAAGAAAATGACAGCAGTTAATCAAATCCACAGGAAAAAAGAAAGAGAACCAGAAATAGTAAGTAAGAAGGTTAATATAACCAACTCTATAAATATATATTTGTGATCCACTTTTATTTTTAAGGACATATTGTAAAATTATAAAATTATTACAGTATATTGCTGGGTTTGTAACATAGATAGATGTAATACGCATAATAATAACAGTACAAAAAAGCAGAGGAATGAATAGAGATATCTAGGAGCAACATTTGTATATCTCATCGGAATTTAGTTAGTATAATAACGACATAGATTATAAAAAGATGTATATTGCAAGACCTAGAACAACTGCTAATAAAATAACCTTTAAAATATGGTAAAATAAATCATAAAAAGAGTTAAGATTATACACTAGAAAACATTCACGTAATGCAAAAGAAATCAGAAAGGTGGAACAGAGGAATAAAAAAGGCATAAGACATATAGGAACAGAAATCTAAATGGCAGATATATCCAATTATGTCAACAGTACCATTAAATGAAAATAGACAAAACAATCTAATCAAAAGGCAGAGGTTGTCAGACTGGATAAAACAGACAAGATCTATTTGCTGTCTATCTACAGAAGACACATTTTAGGTTCAAAGACACAAAGAGATGGAAAGTTAAAGGATGGCAAAAAAAATATAATGTAAACAACAATTCCAGGAAAGCTGGGGTTGCTAGACTACTAGCAGGCAAAGTAGAATTTAAGACAAAAAAAATTACTAGTAATAAAAAGGGGCATTTTATAATGTAAAAAAGTCAATCCATCACGAAGATATAAGAATTATAAACACATATGCACTTGACAACAAAGCCCCAAAATACCTCAAGCAAAAACTGACAATAATGAAGGGAGAATAGACAGTTCAACAATAGCTGGAGACTTTACTACCCCACTTTCAACAATGGATAACCTCTAGGCATAATATCAATGAGGAAACAGAAGATTTGAACAACACTATAGATAAACTAGATATAAAAGGCATCTGTAGAATATTCTACCCCAAAATAGTAGAACATACATTTTTTTCACAAATGCACATAGAACATTCTTCAGGATAGAACACAAGCCCTGATATAAAACAAACCTCAATTAATTTAAAATGATTGCAATCACACAAAGTATGTTCTCTGACTGTAATGGAATGAAATTTAAAAGCAATGATAAAAATAAATTCAGGAAATTTATAAGTATGCATAAGTCAAACTACAAACTCCTAAACAACCAATTGATCAAAGAAATAAATCACAAAAGAAACCTGAGAATACTTTGAAATGAATGAAAATGAAAACACAACATACTGAAATTTATGGGATGCAGCTCAATCAGTGGTTACAGGAAAATTTATAGCTCTAAAATGTCTACATTTAAAAAAAGGAGAAAGACTTCAAATCAATTATCTAACTTACCACCCTGAGACACTAGAAAAGAACCAAATAAACTGATAGTAAACAAGAGGAAAGAAAAAAAAAAGAAAAGAGTGAAAATTAATAAAATATTATGGAGTTACTTCTCTGTTTACGGCCTTTCTGTGTCCTCAGTGCTTTTAGGATAAAATCCAAACTCCCAGGTCATTCAAATCTCTTCAGAATCTGACCTTTGCTGACCTCACCGACATTATCTCCCATCACTCCCCATGTTTATCCTGGGACCCAGCCATCCTGAGTGAGTTATGAGCCATCTTTCAGATACCGTATATTGAAGTGTAGTGGTTAAGTATAATCTCTGAAGAAGTGAGGAGTGATTGCTAATGGGTACAGAATTTCTTTTGGCAGGTAACAAAATATTCTACAAGTGATTGTGATGGTGGTCGAACAACTTTGTGAACACACTAAAAGTCACTGAATTATACACTTTAAATGAGTGAATATGTACAATGAGGGATGTGGCAGCAGACCCAGAGCAGAGCCACACAGTCCACAGGGATGAACTGCCAGCAGATGACTAGCTGGAGAGCCATAAGGCTCCTTCACCTGTTCTCTGTGCACTGTCTTCAGGGGTTGCATAGAGGGAATGCCCACATTGGGTATACTTCAGGAGGCATCTGACCTTCCTGTAAGAAAAGGTCCCATTGGGCAGGTCTGGTTCTTCACCAGTGTATTCCTCATTGTGGTTAGTTGAAATAATTACCAAATTAATGCAATGTCAGGTTAGATTTGAGGATTCCTGGGGAAACTGCCTCCCCCTACACAGACAGACCTTCCCTAATAACTTTCCGACCTAAGCCTCACCATAGCTCACATTTGAACACATGCTATGTGCTCCATACTATCTTAGGAGATTTGTAAATATCAACTCATGCAATCCTCAAAACAACTCTAGGAGCTAGATATTATTCTTATCCCATTTATGCATGAGGAAATTGAGGCACAAAGAGGAAAGGTAACATGCCCATAACTAAAAAGTGGTGAATATGAGATCTAAACCTAGACGCACTAACTCTGGGGCCCATGTTTTTCACTTCTTCACAGAGCCTGCTATTTTACTATGCAAGATTGTGTTTCCAGATTCCTCTGCCGAGGGTTTGTTTTTGTAATCTTAGCAATATTCCTAAAGACTATATTAAATTGTTACCTATTCAGGTTTACTTTTTTTTTTTGAGATGGAGTCTCGCTCTGTCACCCCGGCTGAAGTGTAGTGGTGTGATCTCAGCTCACTGCAACCTCTCCCTCTAGGATTCAAGCAATTCTCCTGCCTCAGTCTCCAGAGTAGTGGGGATTACCGGCACACACCACCATAGCCAGCTAATTTTTGTACTTTTTGTAGAGATGGGGTTTCACCACATTGGCCAGGCTGGTCTCAAACTCCTGATGCCAAGTGATTCACCCACCTCAGCCTCCCAAAGTGTTGGGATTACAGGCATGAGCCACTGTGCCCGGGGCCAGATTTACTTTTTTGTTTTTCAAGGACCATGTCACTTAAGGAGGCCCAGGGAGAGTGTGGGCAACGGACCCCTGGCACAGTTAGTGGCATCTTAAGGTGGACTGAGCCAGAGGATAATTATAAATTCAGTCTTTAGTGGGGAGGCGGTGGTCAGAAAGGTTGTATCAGTTCTGAGCTTTAAAGGCTAGGGCAGGCTCAGCCTATGGTTTGGTGGGGTAGATTAATTGCAAACATGGCCCCAGTTTGCCATGTGTCCCATGTATGTCCTTTGTAAGGTGACTTTGTAGCTTCTTCATCAAGAAATAGCATCTACTTCCTCACAAGAGGTGGTCTCATGATGCACTTTAGCCAGTAGAGCTTCGTGGCTCAAAGTTCTGAGCCCAGGCTTCCAGTGGCCTCAAACACCTTAGCACTCTCCTGGATGTCTGCCAACTGCCCCACACACATGGTCAGCTGGCCTGATGGGGGATGACAGATCATGTAGAGTTCAGCTGTTCCAGCTGAGGCCATTCTAGATTAGTAAGACCCCAGCTGGCCTATCAGCTGACTGCATGAGTGAGCCCACCCAACACCACAAGAAGTATCCAGTTGAGACCAGCCCAAATTACTAACTGCTAATAGTAATTGTTTTCTGCAATCATGTAGGGTGTGGTGTGTAATACAGAAACATTTATTTGATCCCATTGGTGAGGAACAAGGTTTGGAAGGGGGAATATGCAGGAACAGAAGAGAAGTGAGGCACAGACTGAGGCCCTATGGGAGGCTGAGGCCCTGTGGGAGGCTGAGGACCCAGCCCCTGCAATGTGGGGTGCAGTGGGAAGCATTAGAAGGGGAAAATCCCAGGGTCTGGGGTCAATTTTCTTCCAACTGGATGGACTGCAAGGATCTGATATCCTCTCCAAGGTGCGCAAGAACAATTCTAATGCTGGTGTGGAATCTTCAGGAAATAGAGTGCTTAGGGCAGGGAAGTGGGAGGATATGGATGGGATGGCAGAAGCGGATAGATGGGCAAAGACTGAAGCAACTCCTACTTTCCAGATGTGCCGCAGGCAGACTCTATCAGATTAACCTCCCCCTGCTCCAACCCTGGGTGGAGGACCTGCTGGATATGCTAAGTGGAGGCTGCAGAGAGCCAGGGGCCAGGGACGCCACCCGTCACTCATTCAAGGGCGCTTTTCCTGAAACTAGTGGAATGGAAATGTGCTACTAACAATCAGCAAGATCAAAGAAGGAGGTCTGCCCTGTGCAGGTGCTCTTCTGAAGTGCCATCTGTTGGCCCCGGCTTCTCTTATCACGGCACAGCATTCCCACAGAAAGGATTGCAAAGAAGAAGTGGAACCTGGAACATGTTTATGATCTAATGCAAACAGCAGGTGGGGTCTGTCAGTTCTGGGAAGCCCCGAGGAGCAAGGGGAAGGACAGGCCAGGCTTCTCATTTGTCCCCAGACAATGGCAGCTGGGGATGGGGGATAGAAGGTGGGCTTAGCCAACCTTCAGAGGTACCAGCCTTAATTTCCCAGTTCTCCCAAATCCTCCTGTGGACAGCAAGCTCCCCGGGGCTTCACTTCTCTCCTTTACAACTCCGCCCACTCCCAGACACCAACAAACCCACATCAACAAAATTAACCCAATATTCACCCATCCTGGAGTCAGACAGACTGGATTAGAATCTTGACCCAACCAGATATTTACTGAGTGACACTGGGCAGGTTACTTCTCAGGTTCTGTTTCCCTTATCCAACAAAGGACTTGGAAGATGGCAGTCCCTCCACCTCCTGGGGCTGTGGTGAAGAGGTGACATGCTCAGCACAGGGTCCAGCACGGAGTAAACCCGCCCATAGTAAGTATTCTTGTCATTGTCATCATTCAAACACTCACTGAACATCTGCAGAGGGCCGGGGATTGGGGGCTTGGGGTGCATCAGAATGGCTCCTACTCCTGAAGGACTCAACAGAATGAATGAATGATTTACAAAGCAGATAAGAGCACCTTACCCTCAGAGACCCCAGAATGGTAACTAGGCAAGGGGCTCCCCTCATTCCTGGAGCAGAAAGAGCAGATGGAGCCTTTCTATGAGGCCATCTCTGTTTCTCCTCTGCCCTCTCACTGTTCATCCCCCAAGAGTTAAAAACTGGCAGAAGCATCATCTCTACAAATTAAAGTCACCCAAGTACACTATAAAGTTTCCTGCACATTATACTCAGGGAAGCAGGTCCAAGCCGAACTTCCTCCCTCTTGGAGAAGCATCCAAGAGGGAGGAAGCTTCCCAAAACATCCGGAAGATTCAGCTGCTGAGGATGAGGCTCTTAGGGCAGACAGAGGCAACAGACAATTCCAGAGGCCTGGTGGGGGTCTATTAGAGAAGCCACTTCTCAAACATGAGTGCACTCAGGAAGCACCTGGAGCTCTTGTTAAAATACAGATGCTGATCCAGTAGGTCTGGGGCAGTGCCTGAGAACCTGCATTTCTAACAGACTCCTCTGTGAGGCCAGTGCTGCAGCTCTGTGGACCACACTTTGAGTAGCTAGTGTTTATCTAATCTAGGCTACAGGAGAATCACCTGAGAAACTTTTTTTAACAGCTTTATTGGGGCATAATTTACATACAGTGTGTAGAGAGAGACATATTATAGCATTCATCCATTTAAAGTGTACGATTCAATAGTTTTTAGCAGATTCACAGTTGTGCAACCATTACCACAAATAATTTTAGAACCAATCTTTGGTTGGGCCAAGATTCTAATCCAGTCTGTCTGACTGCCCTGGATGGGTGAATATTGGGTTAATCTTGTTGATGTGGGTTTCTTGGTCTCTGGGAGTGGACAGAGTTATAAAGGTGAGGTGTGAAGCCCTGTGGGCCTGCTGTCCACGGGGGGATTCAGGAGAACTGGGAAGCCGAAGCTGGTACCCATGAAGGTTGGCTAAGCCCACCCTCCATGTCTCATCCCCAGCTGCCATTGTCTGGGGACAAATGAGGAGCCTGGCCTGGCCTTCCCCGTACTCATCAGGGCTTCGCAGAACACCTGACAGATCCCCCCTGCTGCTTGCATCTACACAGCAAGACCCAAAGAATACCACTACCAGGTGGTGTTTGGCTAGATGACACAAATAGTCTTACATTCAGAGCAATTTCATGTGCTAAGTCACTGCCACAGCCATCCTCTGGTGCACCCCCAAAATAAAACTACTCTTTTCGTTCAAACATCTCCTTCCAATTTTCTTTCAGGCCTCGGTAGTCACTAATCTACACTCTGTATCTACAGATTTGCCTCTTCTGGACACTGCACACAAATGAGTAATACAGTATGTGTCCTTCCTGTTTTGCTTCCTTCGCTTAGCATCATGTTTTCAAAGATGCATCCATATGATAGCATGGATCAGTACTGCGACCATCTTTATCACCAAATAATAGTCCATTGTATGGATATACCATGTTTTACTTATTCCTTCATCAGCTGATGGACATTTATGTTGTTTACACACACACACACACACACACACACACACACACACACACAGAGCACATGTGATTTTGGAGGCTTTGCAAGTTTAAAATCTGCAGAGTAGGCCAGCAGGCCAGAGACCCAGGGAAGAGTTTCAATTTCGGTCCAAAGGCCATCTGCTTATACAATTAATTTTGGCTTGAAGAAGTCAGTCTTATTCTATTAAGTACTTCAACTGATTAGATGAGGCACACCCACATTATGCAGAGTAATCTGCTTTACTCAAAGGCCAACAATTAAATTAGTCTCATCCAAATAACACCTTCACAGAAATATCTAGTTTAGTGGTTGACCAAACATCTGGGTACTGTGGCCCAGACAAGTTGACACGTGAAATTAACCAATACAGGTCACTCATTCATTACGAAGCTACAATGACGAACCCCTTACTGTGAACTGCCCCAGGCACTGGGGATACTGAAATGGAGACATGGCCCCCACCCCCAGGAAGGTCACAGTGTAAAATGGGGACACTCACAGTGCTCACCTCACTGGCCGACCATGAGGAATAAATGGAAAAATAATGCATGCGTAGTAAGCAGCATCGTGCCTGGCATCAGTAGGTGTCCAGAGCAGCATCCGTACATCGAAACCCACAGAATATCAGTATCAGGTGGTATTCTCTTAGATGATACAAATAGTATCTTACATTCAGAGCAATTTCATACACGAAGCCACTGCCACCGTCATTCCCTGGTGCAGGATAAGACACCCTCACTCGAGAGAGATTTACTGCCATAAAAAATATTGCCCTGCTGGCCAGGAAAGCCTCAGTGCCTGCTGTACCCGTCGGAGGCCCGCTGCCCACGGCCACACACACCAATCTAAGCAGGATTATTAAAGCATAAATCCCTATCGCTTGTCTCCCTCTCATTGGGCCGAAGCATCACCATGTTCATTAACAGGAAATGTGAGGTTATATAACGTAATTTTTATAACTCTCCAAGGATAGTGCGGGTCATACATTAGGCTGAGATTTCAACCTTTAAAGATAAGGGGAATGTCATTTTTATTAAAAAGGACCACAAAGCATAATGAGTATTATTACCCCAAATAGCCAAAATAACCCAGAATCCATAGAAAGGAATGCTGATAATTCTGTCTAATACTGTGGTCTCCGAAGCAGGTGTGCAAATTAAGCAGCTCAAGGGCATTTGCCAGGGATACCCAAACAGCACCCAGCCCCACACACAGATGGAGGGATGTATGGCACCATGAATCCTGACGCCTGCTGGCCAGGGACTGCCCAGGCTCCATCTGCGTTCCCTGCCTGGGCTGGGGAGGGGTAAATCCTGTGGCTGCCCTGGCTACCCTTACCCTGGAAGACCTGGGCTGGCACCAAGGAACACTCAGCCTGGGAAACCCAGGTGGCTCAGGAGAGGAGGCCAGGCCTCTGTGACTGCTCTAGATCTCCAAGTTTGGGTGCCGGACTTCTCTCCCTCCCCTAGATGCTCCTCTCAGCCCTCTGTGAGCTGCCAGAGCCAATGACAGTGCACCAGGGGCAGACGAAAGTGCTCTAGGGTCCGAAGCCACCTCATACACATGGACTCTGAAGCATCAGCCAAAGTCACCAGCACTTGCCCCATCTGCCATATATTTAAGGGATCCCAGAATAGGTTTACAGGGGCTGGGTGCAGTGGCTCATACCTGGAATTCCAGTGCTTTGGGAGGCCAAGGCAAGAGTATTGCTGGAGGCCAAGGCGAGAGTATCGCTTGAGACCAGAGTTCGAGACCAGCCTGGGCAATATAGTGAGACCCAATTTCTACAAAAAAAATTTTAAAATTAGCCAGATGTGGTGTTGTGTGCCTTAGTCTCAGTTACTCAGGAGGCTGAGGTGAGAGGATTGCTTGAGTCCAGTAGTTGAAGGCTGCAGTGAGCTAGGATCATGCCACTGCACTCCAGCCTGGGCAACAGAGCAAGACCCTGCCTCTCTAAAAAAGAAAAGAAATGAAATGAAATAGGTTTCATGGCACATTAGCTGTGTAGAGAACGGGCCATGGGTGGCCAAGATGTTCTTGACTACAGAGTTTCAACAGATTTGAGAAAACACTGAAGAGTCCAAAGTTTTGACCTGAGATTGCAAATTGCTAGTTTCCCTAGTAAGCCCAGTCTCCCTAGGTCTGCATACGGTTAATGCCCCGCCATGCTCAGGATGTAAGTGTTCCTAGCTGGGCGGTTTCCCTCATTAACTCTTCCTGTCTCCTGACCTCCATCCCGCAAACACGGATTGGGAACTTCTGAACTGGAGTCTGGCTATTCACCCACCCATCCCTTTGCTCCAGGTACTCCTTGGTCCTCTGCCTACCTGTCTTTGAAGATGTCCTACTCTGTGGGTGAAATCTCTTCCTGGTTCCCACTGCCTGCCCTTCCCCTTCTCTGCGCTTTCCTGCAGCTCTGCCTTGGGGGTGAGGTTGCTGCGCTGCCCATGGCTTGACCCCTTGGCCAGATGTTGAGGGCAGACACACAGTACCCAGACCAGTGCCCTGCATCGTGGAGAAGGTCTCAGTCACTCCTTCAGAATCCATCGCAGTTGCTCAAATAGGAAGTGAGGAAGCCAGCCAAGCTCCTTCAGATTCATTTTCCCACATGTCTAATTATGCTGGAGACAGTAATGACCTATCTACTCTATAGCTCAAGGAGATGTTCAAGGCCCAAAGAGAAGAAGAAGGGATGAAAATCTGAAGACACACAGGCCCCGTTCAGGGTGCACCCCCAGCCCCTCACCCTCACCAACAAGAGTTGCTCAGGCAGGAAGTTCTGCTTCAGCTAATCTCAATCTTTCTTGTTGCAGTTTAAGCCAATTTCCTGGGCAGCGTGATGCACTTTTCATCAAGGACACATGGGTGGATATTATGTTTGAGAGTGGCTATTACGGGCAGGCTTAGCGGATGACAGCCTTTTAAGTTTTCAGAAGTGTGTGTGGCTTTATTCTATGCCATATGGACTTCCTGCTTTGTTGTTCTGCATATTTAAAAACTCATCTTCTAGCTTATCTATTTGAAATACATGTAATTCATTGGAACAGTCAGGACATCAAATAAAAACATGTTTGCAGTTTCTGATCAATACCGCAGCAAGGGAAGTACTTAAGCAAAGAAGACTTACACTCCAACCTCAGAGCAAGCCTCACTCAGGAATGTTCCAAAGCTTCACTTCTCCAACTCCCTAAAATCCTGAACTCCTGAGATTTCTGATAAAACACAGAAACAGGTGTTTATAATCAGGTTGGTTTAACCTTAAAATATGTTTTTAAAAAAAAATTATGCAGTTTTATCGATGTTTGTAATCAGGTATCCTAAGCTGGAAAAGTGTTTCCTTAAGACAGTATGTGCAATTTAGATCATATACTCTTATGTACGATTTAAAAAGTCATCCTTAGACAATGACTGTAGGTGGGATTTTGGTAGCTCCTTTCTTGTAAAGAGCTCCAGGCCCTTGAACTTAGACCTTGTGGAAATAAATATTGAAGGAGATGCTGGTATTATGTTATCTTTACAAAATACCCATAGTGAAACCAAGTGTTAAAAAAAGTAATCAAATCCTTAACACAGATCTGGATGGAGTACTGAAACTTTAATTAGAAGTGTCTCCTCCACCCCTCATTTAGTACAGGAGGCATTTTTCTGTGTGTGTGTGTGTGGTCTGATTTGGGATGATATTAACTTTTTATAAAATGTGCATATGGGAATGTCCTCTCTTCCTATAACCTTCCAGTTCTCATTATGTTGGGCATGAGTAAAATACTTAAGTTTTAAAATGCCCCTTTGAGGAAGGAGGACAGACAGCTCTTCGCTGATGTATATCAAATCTTTGCTTACAATTAAAAACAAGGAGCATGCAGACATTTCAAAACAAGTTGTGGGGGTTTGCCAAGGCAGACTTTCAATTTCTAGATGCTAGATCCAACAGACCCTCACAACAAGGTGCTCTGCTACAAACCGTGGGGCCCCAGTAGGGCTGATGACATCCTGATAAGGGAAGGTCTTCTTAGGGTCATGGAGAAATGACCTGAGACACTATGGGGGCAGGGGAGAGGCTGGTGAGTGGCTTTTGAACCCCAGTTCTGGGACTTGTGGATCCCAAAATGTTCCCTAAGTGAAAAGCCAGAAACACAGGTATCTGCAGCTTCTGTGAATGACTGACCCATTCTCCTAATGATTCCATGGGACCAAAATGCCTATGGAACAGTGGCAGAAAGAAAACTAATTCTGAGCAGGAAACCACTGAAGATCTCAAAGAGTTGAGGGAAAGAACAGAAATTCATTATTTTCCTAATGGGGCAAGAAAGTATTTTTCATCCAGTTATGACTGATAAAACAGACAACCTGATTGTTATTAAAAATCAAAGGATTCATTGGCCTCTGGAAAGGCACAATTGCCATGTTTCAGATCTGAACAAAAGGGTTTGGTCTTCATCATTTCAACTGACATGACAATTTTTAACTTCAGTGACAATTTTTAAAAATATGTATGCTGTCCGGATATTCCTTTTAATTTTCAATGCTTTTTCTATCCTCAGAATGAGCACAAAATCAACAGATATTAGAATCAAAAATTCACTATAAAACCCCTTGAAAAACTGAATGCATTTTATTTTTGTCAACTCTCTAATAACTAAATCTATTTGCTAATACAAGTAGAAAAATATTAAAATAACAATCATTATATACCAAAAGATTCCATTATTTTCTCTCAGCCTCACCCCCCTTCCATTCTACTTTATTGTCTTTATTATAATAAGCACCGGAAGATAGAAGATGTGAAAGCAAGAAATCCTGGTTCCAGGGAGGCAATTGCATTTCCAAGCACAAGAATTGATCATCTACTTTTCCTATTCATGCTGTTCAAACTCATATTGGTCTTTCTAATTTTAACAGCAAAAGTCAGCTTGGAAAGAATGATTTTGTGCGTATTTTCACAATATGTTAACAATTCCAACAGTGAGAAGTCAATAGTTACAGCATACATCATAATCATCAAGACTGCATTAAGATGGGATAATTATGAAAGAAAAAATATATATTATTTGTGTCTAATAGCATCTCTGAATGATGAGAATAGGGCCTTGCTCGTGAGAACACATGTTTGGTAATTGAGCTCTCATTTTGAAGATTAATTGTTCAGTGACAGCTGTCTGAGACACAGTCTCTTATCACTGATGGAAAATGGTCCCCCTGAGTCAGTCCTTCTGGAGTCCTAGGCTGGGCTGACAATATAGGAAAAGTAAAAAGCTCAGGGCTGTGGTTTTGTAAGGGTGTTCGGTCATGGTTCTGCCTCAAATAGATCAATCCTTCTTAAGAAATTCAATCTCCCACCAGACTTAGGGCTGTGACCCCCCAAAGGGTGCTTTGTATCCCAAAGGGGACAGGTAAGTTCATTTTAGGTGAGATAGATGTGGAATTTATTTTAATCACTATGTAGTTACTTTCTTGTGTATTATTAAAAATACAATTAGCACATTCAAATGTAATTTCAGAGGTAGGATTACTTAGAATGAAGCAGGGTAACAGAAGTCAGTGTATTTAGGTACATGGAAAGAATAACAATAAGTACAGCTGCCCTTGGTATACGTGGGGTATTGGTTCCAGGTCCCACGTGAATACCCAAATCTGTGCATACTTAAGCCCTGCAGTCAGCCCTGTGGAGCCCGCATATGCAAAAGTTAGCCTTCAATATATGTGGATTTTGCCTCCCCTGATTATTGTATGTGAAAAAATCCATGTATAAGTGGACCTGTGCAGTTCAAACCCACATTGTTCAGGAGTCAACTGTAAATTATAATGCAGGCATTGCTCTGACATGGCAGGAGACATGAAGATGGTTTGCAAATGACTAACGTTTGGAAACCAGGCTGTGAAATTTTATATCTTCCTACACAGATAAGACAGAAACCCTGACTCTTTTCACTGGAAGAAAGGTCCAGAATGAGGGGAGGGGGTTTTGACTGCATATGTCCAACACTCAAATTGAATTCAGATACAGCAATGCTCCCTAGTGGGCTTAAAAACAACACGAGTTTATGTTTCCAGGGTTCTCCACATGCAGTCCTCAAAATTACAATCCAGCCTTCAACTTTGGCACAGAAATAAGAAAGGTAGAAGCTAAACAATGTGCACATCTCTGAATTCTATGCCTTAAAAGTCTCCCAAGCCCTGCTTTTAAGAATCCTGCTGATATGGTTTGGCTGATATGGTCCCTATCCAAATCTCATCTTGAAATGTAGCTCCCATAATTCCCCATGTGTTGTGGGAGGGACCTGGTGGGAGATAAATGAATCATGGGGGCAGCTTCTCCCACACTGTTCTCATGGTAGTAAGTCTCACAAGATCTGACGGTTTTATAAGGGGTTTCTCCTTTTGCTCATCTTTCATTCTCTCTTGCCTGCCACCATGTAAGAT
The DNA here is from genome assembly GCF_003255815.1 of Theropithecus gelada. Classification (NCBI taxonomy): domain Eukaryota; kingdom Metazoa; phylum Chordata; class Mammalia; order Primates; family Cercopithecidae; genus Theropithecus; species Theropithecus gelada. The sequence goes on along the minus strand of NC_037677.1, from coordinate 112,611,265 downwards.
GTGCCTTTTGCTTTCCACCATGATTGTGAGGCCTCCCAGTCAAATGGAACTGTGAGTTCATTAAATCTTTTTCTTTGTAAATTACCCAGTCTTGAGTGTGTCTTTATCAATAGTGTGAAAATGGACTAATACACCTGTTCTCTCAGATCCAAAGACTTGGAATTATAGATACCACTGGGATCTGCAACAACCACCACCACAACATCTGCACTGTCCATGGTCAGGTCCTGTTCTAAGATCTTGACCCAAATTATCCCATTTCAGCCTCTAACACTCCTGGGGGATGAATTATTATCCCCACTTTATACACGAAGCAACTGAGATGTGAGGAACTAACAGCTAGCACAAGAAGCTAGATTTGGGCCCACGTCCAGAGGCTGACCTCTTAACTGTTACAAATATTATACTGCCTCGAACTTTCTATCACTCGGTGCAATCCCATCATCAAACACTCTGGACTATGAAGAGTCACAACAAAGACCAAGTCCAGAGAGACTGAGCCGGGAACATGGAGGTTGCTGAAATATCACCTCTTCACCCAATTGCTTGCTCCCTCTCCTGAAGGTTGTGGCCCTAGCTTGCCATCTATTTTTGAGAAAAGAGTAAAGGTGTTGTCATTATAAAGTGAGATGCTTGTAAGAAACTGATAGGTAATTGCTTTCTTTCATTTTTACTTAAATTTCTGGTAAGAAAGAAATGTAATGTTCGGTGATAGCATGGTAGAAAAAAGTCTGATCACTACATCTCAACTTGATCACAGAAATGAAACACTTTTAGCCTTTTCTTTTTTCAAACTTGATCTTCTCTCCCAGGCTCCATCACTTCAAGATCAGATACGCCTTATGAGAAAACATGATTGAAGATAGTCTACTCATCATTTCTCAGCTTTCCTTGGTTTTTCCCAAAGAGAGCACCTGTTAGGATGCACAGAGGTGATTTTTCAAATCTACTGTCAAATTGCCTATGAGAACGACTCCTCTTCTCAAGGTCAAATTAGTCTTTGAAGAATATTTGGAATCACTGAAGGAGAATTACTTTTAGGCATCATAATGATAGGCAATAGCGAAAGAACTCCAATCCCTTTTAGGGTGATTATGAGAATTAATCAAATGCTAAACTCAGAAAATGAGAAAAATATGCACTGTGTGAAGACAGACACACATTATTTGAGATGGGCAGGGTGCGGGTGTGGAGTTTCTTCTGCTTTTTTGCCGATGCTACTTAATGCCAAATTTCTGACGTACATGTGGGGAAGCTGCTAGGTCAAAGGCCCTGAGTGTGTTTTCCAGTTACAATAAACCCTGTTAAGTTAGGTTGCAAGAAACACATGTATATTTAGCATGGGAACAAGACAGAAAACCATTGAACACTGCAAGTGCCAGCTCCTTCTCCACGTCTGAACAAAGGCACGAAAAGAACACTTAACACTTGAAAAAAGCAAACTGTGTAGTTAAACAACCTAACAGGGACATCCCCAAAATGAAACCACTCAAAAATTCAAGCAAGCAGCTTTTGACACTGTCATTTTTTCTTTCTCTTCAATTATCTCCATTAGGCCAGCACCAAAACCAATGGCAAACCCAGAACCACCATCTGCAACTCCAGCTGGGATCTGGGGGACAACCAGCTACAGGACAGGCCTGAGTGAAGGGCATGGCCACATTCCTGTCCCTAATCCTGACTGACACCCTATAGACCAGTCATTACAATCTCCCGTCCCATTCACATTGGAGTTTCAGAACAACAAAAACCATGGGCGTCCACATTCTCTAAGTCATGAACTAGATCATTCAAAGAGCCATCACTAACCCGCTGTGTACACTGCAGGCTGAGAGCTTACCAGAGCCATCCCGTCTACTTCAGGAATGACTAATGGTGACTGAGCACTCACTGTGTACCAGGCACGGTGTTTGCAACTCTGCTATGTCTTCTTTTGGACAGTGAAGATTCTCATTTTGCAGGTGAAAAAACTGAGGCTGGGAGAGGTCCACCATGCCTTTCGAGGCATGTAGATAGACCAGCCCTGGCCCCTGGGTGAGGCTGCAGACTCCAGACCTCGTGCTGTCTATCCTGGCTAGTTCAACTCCAGCCGAAGCTGGGCCTCTGAAGTTGATGCTGACAACAACCACTGTGCTGCACAAGTCCGTCGAGAGGGACCCACACGAAGGGTAAAGCTGCCCTGCAAAGCATGCCTTTTCATTCATTAATTTGGCAAATATATGAGCACCTCCCATGATCCAGACCTGTTTTGGACACTCCAATAAAGCAGTGAACAAAAGAGATCAGCTCTGTAAGTTAAGGAGCGTATATTCTAGTGAGGGGTGGCAGACATACCCATAAACAAATAGGAACTCCGGTGGTTAGTTTTAGGGAAGAATGAAACACAGTGTTATGTGTTGGAAGGGTGTTATTTCATGCAAAATGGTCAGGAAAGTCCTCTCTGATGAGAGGACTGAGTAGAGACCTGAAGGAAGCAAGGGAGAGAATCATGCAGACCACTGAGAACAGAGTATTCCAGACAGCGGGGACAGTGAGGGAAGCCTCTGAGCATGGGTGTGCTTGGAGGAACATCAGGAAAGAACAACTGGGTTTAGGGGACAGGGAGCAGTGGGAATCTGACAACCACTCATTTAGTGGAACACACACTGAGAACCCACTCTGAGATACCAGGCCTGGGGAAGACACAAAGAAGCAATCCCAGCCTTCAAGGAGGTAATAATCCCATGGGTGATTCAGGATACCTGAAAGAATTACTTGGAGAACAAGAGACAATGAAGCAAAATGAGCTGCAAGGGGAATGTCGAGGAGACAGAAAGAAGCATGTCGAGGAGTCACAGAGCATCTCTGTGGCCAGGGAGTATCTGAGAAGGCATAAGAGGTGCAAATGTCTCTTGGCCTTCAAGAATAGCAGAATTCAAAAAGGTAGGGAAACGGGGGAGGATTATTTACTCCACAGCACGTGCTGGGCACATAGCATTTACTCAGTGAATCCTGGTCACACAAGCAATAAATTATCAGCAAATAACGAGGCAGTGGGAGGTAAAACTGGAAGGCTAATTGAGATCATACCTTAGAAAGAGCTGAATACCATCCTACAGGAATTCGTAGAGAATTAGTGTGTTTCCCGCATGTTCTCGCTTATAAGTGGGAGCTGAACAATGAGAACACGTGGACACAGGGAGGGAAACAACACACACTGAGGCCTGTCCAAAGGGTTGTGGGGGTGGGGGAGCATCAGGAAAAATAGCTAATGCATGCAGGACTTAATACCTAGGTGATGAGTTGATAGGTGCAGCAAACCACCATGGCACACATTTACCTATGTAGCAAACCTGCACACGTACCCCAGAACCTAAAATAAAATAAAATAAAATATTTAAAAAAGAATTGGCATGTTTGTGTTCATTCTTACCTTAAGAACAATGATAAATGCACTATGTAAATTGCAACCTTATTTTTCATTATCAACTGCTTTGGAACACATTGGCTTAGCTTCGATGGAGCTAAGAAGATACATAGTACATAAGTTTAAATTTTTCTTTCACTGGCTTTGGCACCAGCGAGCCTGACATTAACAAGACTGGTCTATAAAAGCATGTCATCAAGTTGCATTTTTCACAAAGAGATGGGAGGCCAGGCAGAGCCTAGATCTCCTGAAGGAGAAACTCAAAAATTCACAGGTAATTGCTTCAGTAACCCCAGATTCTTCCTAACGTTAGGGATGCATGCCAATGTACATTTAAAGTGCTGATGGGCTTGTTTTGTTGGGAAATGTCTGAAGAATTTTCACACAGCCCTATTGCACTAAAGCACTTGAAGGAGACTAGTAAATGACATCACATTGGTTGGGGAAATTTTGTTTTTGTTGTTGTGGAAAAAGTCTCAGGGTAGGTGAGCTGTTCCATTTTTCTCTCAAGAACCAGGGCAACATGTACACTTCAAAAATGGACTATCCACGTCCAACTGTCAGGAGAATCAGTTTTGATGTAAAATTGCAATTCGAACTGAAGACCAATATCTTGCATGCCATATTAAATAAAACATCACATGAAGCTTAGAAGCAGTAGGATAGAGGGGAACAAAGTTTGCAAAAATTTAGCAGAGTCACAGATGCCAGTGAAACCCAAGACAGAAGCTAACTTCCCAAGACACTGTATTATAGCCTATTGCTTCTAAAAAGGAATGCATAAACAAGTGGAATTAAGCCACCATAGAGCTAGCAACTATTATAGGAAAAACTGATTTGTTTATTTGATCAACAGAACTCTAACAGCAGCATCTGCGCTGCAAGAGGTAATTCACAATCAACATCGCTTGGCACCATTGCTGAATTTATTACAAATTTCAAATATATCAACCTTTGTTGGCTTCTACTGAGAAAACAAGACTGGGGTTCAGAATTTCCAGCTTGTGAGGTGGGGTGACCATGACAGCTCAGAGAGAATTAGCCAGGAAGGGCAGAGCCCTGGCTTTAATCCCCCCTTCAAATCCATTGGCTTCTTCTGCCAGAGTTTACCTAACCCAAGCCCACCCTGGCAGGCTAAAATGCACACCATCCCCAAGATGGTGGCATGGGTGCAGGTGGAAGTAGGGGAAGTTGTCTTTTTTTTTTTTTTTTTTTTTGAGACAGAGTCTCACTCTGTCGCCCAGGCTGGAGTGCAGTGGCATGATCTCGGGTCACTGCAACCTCTGCCTCCCGGGTTCAAACGGTTCTCCTCCCTCAGCCTCCCGAGTAGCTGGGATTACACCACGCCCAGCTAATTTTTTTTTTTTTTTTTTTTTTGGTATTTTCAGTAGAGACAGGGTTTCACCATGTTAGCCAGGCTGGTCTTGAACTCCTGACCTCGCGATTCACCCGCCTCAGCCTCCCAAAGTGCTGGGATTACAAGCGTGAGCCACCATGCCCGGCCAGCTTTTCTAGTCTCTTCCTTTAATCCTACACACTCTTTCGTAAGCAGCCAGTCAAGATGTGGGAACTTATTCCCTGTTGTGCACCACTGCCCCAGCAACAGCACAGGGATGCCTGGAAGTGAGGGTTCCACAGGTGGTGGAAAGCTTGGTCTGCCTGGGAAAGATTAAGTATCTCCTATTTTTTCAAAATTTGCATTAAAAGGCCAAAGAATGGACACCTCCCTGTACCTCCTCAGTAAAATGACTCAAGCCCTGAGGCTGGGAGAGACAAGTTTGATGGATTTTCAGGAGATGAGAGCAGGAGCTGCTGTGATCGATATCCCAGAACCATGCATCGTGTGTGATGGAAATGGTCATATTTCCTGTGCTCTGATGAGGACTTTATCTTCTCAGGTCCAGGAGGAGGAAAAAAAGCTTGACTGATCTTTCTGATGACTGCATTATTAAAACTTCCTATCTCTCCCCATTCCGTTTCTTTCTCATAGTCTGGTGACCTTTGTTATTAGATGGTGAAGAGAGAGCCTCGTTGCCTTAAACCTATGATCCATTGCCTCGATTTAGTATTCTATTTACTCAAAAACATATCTATGGCCCAGAACCTCTGGCGATATGTTGGAAATACAGATGGGAAAAATATGACTCTTATCAGCTTAAGTGCTTGGTTTAAAAAATAGCCCAGAGCATTATCTAGCAGAAATATCAGACAATAGATGCAATGTGTTGTATCCCAGGCAAAAAGGTTAAGAAAATGGGAAGGTGGCCAGGTATGGGGCTGCTATGTTTACAAAGGACACAGGTAAAGTCCAAGTACTGAGAGTACCAAACTGAAGGCAAGGATTGAAGCCCATGTGGATAAATCTTTATTTCCCAATTCTTCCCTCCTTGATGCAGTTGTTCCATTTACATATTGGCTTTGATGAATTATAATAATGGCTCTGAATGGTACAAGAGTGCTTGCAATACGTATTTATAGAAGACTAATTTATTCAACACATAGTCTCCAGGGAAGAGGGCTTGACTGATGGTGTGTAAATCTGCACATGTGAACAAGCAGCTTTCTTTTTCCTCGTCATGGAAAAGAAGCATGCATTTCCATAACTGACATATGGACTCTGAGGTCCCAGGTAGAGAAATGCAACTTGAAAGGTCCACCTTCTCATAAGAATATCTTCTGTGGAATCTAAAACTTGGAAACGTGTGATTTTTTAGTCCATTTAGTTGAACTTCTGGTGACCTCAGAGAGAGAGCCAGCGGGCCCAGATCATCATAACATCCAGGTCTAAGGGAACCGTGGTCTTCAGGGGCAGCCATGAGGAAATGAAACCAAAGACTCTAAACTCCTGGAGGTTGTCAAGCTTCTGTTTAACATCAGCTCTGACACGCAGGTCTCAAGTTCTTAAATGCCTGCGGTAGGAGGTGCTGTGAAAACAGAACTTCATGGCTTTTATCTTTGCCGTCTTGGTGATTATAGTGTTAGAGAAAAATGTACTGAGGTTTTCGTTGGTGGTTTGTTTTTCCCTGAATTAAGATTCCGCAAAGAGCTAGGGAAGGACTTTTTGTCTCAGACTTCTCTTTGTTTTTGTTTGTTTGTTTTTAACTGGCTGGCCAACTATCCAAATCATGTCAGGATCTAAGAAGCTAGCAGTAGTCAAGAAAAACAAGACCATTTTTGGCAAACATGAGTACTATTCCAGATTCAAGGCAAGTTCATGAGCCAGCTTAAAGGCCAAAAAAGAAAGAAGTTAGCTGCAAGTACCAGGAGTTCTAAAAAGTGATGATATGGAACCAAAAAGGTGGCATGCAAACTAATCACTGTCCAGGGTTTGTAGCAAACCTGCACTCCGTCTAAAATACTGGGTGACATCAGCACCAGTTTGGAATGTTGAGCTGGAACTCCATGTCTAGACCTGAATCCTTTGCTATGGACATTCCTTCAACAGGGAAGGGTAAGACCCGAGACCAGAGGTTCGCCTGGCCTTCCCACCAAGATTGCAGTTAAAGCAGGCGAATCCTTCAGAAGAAAAGCACATCTGACATCAAAACCTCTTTTTGGTAGGTATATTTAAGGGGCTGCATTGAGAGGTGGAGTTCAGTTTCCCTCGCCTGAACTGGGGCCCTGTGACTGCTTAACCAACAGAAGGCGTAGAGGTGAAGCTCCTGAGCCCTTTCTAGCCTTCAGTAGGGCTGGCATCTTCAGATTCTTTCCTCCTGCAATGTGCGTGCTTGAGAGAAGCTGGGCTTCCATGTACATAGTCCAGCTGGAGAGAACATGCAGAAACACTGTGCAGAGAGAGGCCCTGAGACCACACAGAGAGTGAGAGAAGACCAGACATCCCAGCATCTCAGGTGGCCTCCAGACAACTCCTGTTCCATTTTACTTCAACTAGCAGAAAGATCCAAGTAAGATCAAAATAACTTCCAGGTTGAACCAAGTCTAACCCCAGAACTGTGCAATATAAGAAAATGTTTGTTGTTTTAAACAGCTAAACTCTGGGGTAATTGGTTATATAACAGTGAATAACTACAACACAAAAGCATCTGAATGTATTTTTCATCCACGTATTGATTTATTCATCTATTTGTCCATTTAACAAATACTTGCCTGATTCTCTGCAATAGACCCGGCACTCTGCTAGTTACTGGGGAATCAGCAGGAACGTGACATTCCTGGTTTTTTTCTCCCTTGGAGCCTCCAGCATCAGAGACAACCATGACCTTCGAACAAGGAATTATAGCCATGATGGATGGCATAAAGTGCTAGGACCAGGATGCTGTGATTGGAGTACAAAATAGCCAGCACCAAACAATTGGTAAAATGTACAATGCCCAGCATCCACTCACAAATTACCAAGCATGTAAAGAATTCAAAAAAAGTAACCCATAATGATGTTGAAAAACATCAACAATTAAAACAGACTCACAAATGACACAGATGATTGAGTTAAAAGGCAAGGACATTAAAACAGCTATAATGATATTCCTTGCCAAGGCAAGACATGGAAGGAAAAAGAAAAGACCCAAACTAAGCTTCTAGAGATGAAAACTACCATGAGATGGAAAACACACTAGATAATAATAGCAGATTAGATAGAGCAATTGGGAATACATAAAATGAAGCACAGAGAGAGAAAAAAGATTAAAAACAAAACAAACAAAAAGCAATGATCTGTGGAACAATATCAAATTCTCTGGATTGGGGGAGATGGATAAAATATTTGAAGAAATAATAACCAATTTTCCCTGAATGTGATGACAACTATAAATCCACAGATCCAAGATGCTCAGGAAACCCCAAGCCCAAGATATATGCAGATAATCTTTGACTTATAGTGGGGGTATGTCTTGATAAACCCATCCCAAGTTGAAAATATTTTAAGTAAAAAACACATTTAATACACCTAATCTACTGAACATCACAGCTTAGCCTAGCCTACCTTAAACATGCTCAGAACATTTACGTTAGCTTACAGTTGGGCAAAATCATCTAATGCAAAGCCTATTTTATCATATTGTTGGGAACAGGCCCCCAAATCTGGCCATAAACTGGCCCCAAAACTGGCCATAAACAAAATCTCTGCAGCACTGTGACATGCTCTTGATGGCCTTGACACCCATGCTGAAAGGTTGTCGGTTTGCCAGAATGAGAGCAAGGAACACCTGGCCCACTAAGGGCGGAAAATCGCTTAAGGCATTCTTAAACCACAAACAATAGCATGAGTTATCTGTGCCTTAAGGACACGTTCATGCTGCAGATAACTAACCAGAGCTCATCCCTTTATTTTGGCCCATCCCTTTATTTCCTGTAAGGAATACTTTTAGTAAATATTATGACTGGCTTGCTGTCAATAAATATGTGGGTAAATCTCTGTTCAAGGCTCTCAGCTCTGAAGGCTGTGAGACCCCTGATTTCCCACTCCACACCCTATATTTCTGTGTGTGTGTCTTTAAATCCTCTAGCTCCACTGGGTGAGGTCTCCATGATCGAGCTGGTCTCAGCAAAGTATTGAATATCTGATATAATTTATTGAATACCATACTGAAAGTGAAAAACAGAATGGTTGTATGGGTTCTCAAAGTATGGTTTCAACTAAATGTGTATTGCTTTTGCACTGCCATGAAGTTGAAAAATCATAAGTCAATCCAGCATAAGTCAGGGACCCATCTGTATATAAAAATATATACCAACATATTTCATAATCGGATTGTTTAAAATGAGTTATACCAAGAAAAATCTTAAAACCAGCCAGAGGAAAAAAATACGTTATGTACAGAGAAACAAAAATAAGATTGATAGCAAATTTCTTGTCTAAGTAATGTAAGACAGAAGATAGTGGATTCACATCTTTAAAGTCCTGGATGAGGGTGCGTGTGAGAGACAGAACTAGCTGGATTTCCTAGGCGGACTAAGAATTCCTAAGCCTAGCTGGGGAAGGTGACCACACCCACCTTTAAACATGGGGCTTGCAACTTAGTTCACACCCGACCAATCAGGTAGTAAAGAGAGCTCACTAAAATGCTAATTAGGCAAAAATAGGAAGTAAAGAAATAGCAAATCATATATCATCTGAGAGCACAGGGGGAGGGACAATGATCGGGATATAAACTCAGGCATTCGAGCAGGGAGTGGCAACGCCCTTTGGGTTGCCTCCCATTGTATGGGAGCTCTGTTTTCACTCTATTAAATCTTGCAACTGCACACTCTTCTGGTCCATGTTTGTTCCAGCTCAAGCAGAGCTTTTGCTCTCCGTCTACCACTGCTGTTTGCTGCTGTTGCAGACTCGACTTTGACTTCCACCCCTACAGATCCAGCAGGGGCACTGTGCTCCTGATCCAGCAAGGCACCCATTGCTGCTCCCAATCGGGCTAGAGGTTTGTCATTGTTCCTGCATGGCTAAGTGCCTGGGTTCGTCCTAACTGAACTGAACACTAGTTGCTGGGTTCCACAGTTCTCTTCTGTGACCTATGGCTTCTAACAGAGCTATAACACTCACTGCATGGCCCAAGGTTCCATTCCTTGGAATCCATGAGGCCAAGAAACCCAGGTCAGAAACAAAAGGCTTGCTGCCATCTTGGGGCAGCCCACCCCATCTTGGGAGCTCTAAGAACAAAGACCCACCAGTAACAGGTGGAAGAAAGCTCCAAACTCCCAACCTAGAATTCTATAGCCAGCAAAAATATCATTCATAAATAACAACAAGAAGCTGAGTCAGCTTTTCATCTCACATTTTCTGGATTCATAATTTAATTTGGTTGTCCAGAACTGACAAGTTGATTGTAAAATTTATATAGAAATGCTAAGGACCTAGAATAATCAAAATTACTTTGAACAAGAACAAAGTAGGAAGACACACTAAATTATTTCAAGGCTTATTATAAAGTTACAATAATTACAACAGTGTGGTACCATGTAACAGTTAAAAAGAAATGATCTAGGCAGATAGTGAGGGTAAGGAAGTCCTCGGTAAGGTTTCCCTTTTAATAAAAAGCAGCCCCAAAATTACTTCTTTTCTAACAAACAGCAGCCTGTAAAATTGAGCTGCAGACATTGATGAGCAAGCTGGAAGCCTGTATGGGTGAATGTCTGCAGGTATGACCATAAGAAAAGGCTACATGGGGGCATGTTCAACATGGCGGCCCCATCTTCCCTTTTCTTTGTCAACTAAAGGAAATTAAAGGAAAGTTTTTACAACAATGTGTACAATAAGAAGCAGACAACATGGTGCCAACCAGGTAGAAAACTCATTTGCATAATAAAAGATTAGGGTAGGGTGGCCAGCTTCTTCACATGCTATATACACATCACACCTGGTCCAACCAATCTTTGGGCTCTATGTAAATCAGACACCGCCTCCACAAGCCAGTCTATAAAATCCCATGCACTTCACCACAGGACCAGAAGACCCACTTGGAAACTCCTCTCTCTCTGCAGGAGAGAGAGCTTTTCTCTTTCTCTCTATTAAAACTCTTTCTCTATTAAGCCTCTGCTCTTAAACTTACTTCTTGTGTGTCTGCATCCTTGATTTTCTCAGTGTGAGATGATGAACCTCGGGCATTTACCCCAGACAATGACATTGCTTCAGTACTGGTGTAAAATGGAAATATAGATTAATGTAACAGGATACAGTTTAATTAAAAAGCACTTTATTGCTAAAAAAAAATCGAACAATCATGTGAACCTTCAAGGAGTTATATAATCTTTGTGCTGGTAGAGGATCTTACCTCGATGTTGAGGGCTGCTGACTGATCAAGGTAGTAGTTGCTGAAGGATGGAATGGCTATGACAACTTCTAACTTTTTTTTTCTTTGAGATAGTTTCGCTCTTGTTGCCCAGGCTGGAGTACAATGGTGCCATCTCAGCTCACCGCAACCTCTGCCTCCCAGGTTCAAGCGATTCTCCTGCCTCAGCCTCCCGAGTAGCTGGGATTACAGGCATGTGCCACCACACCTGGCTAATTTTTTGTATTTTTAGTAGAGATGGGGTTTCTCCATGTTGGTCAGGCTGACCTCAGGTGATCCACCTGCCTCGGCCTCCCAAAGTGTTGGGATTATAGGCATGAGCCACTGCGCCTGGCTGACAACTTTTTAAAATAAGACAGCAGTGAAGTTTGCTGCATTGACTGACTCTTCGCTTCAGAAAATTTTTCTCTTTAGCATGCCATGCTATTCGATAGCATTTCACCCACTGTAGAACTTCTTTGAAAGTTTGTGTCAATCCTTTCAAAACTTTGCTCCATTATCTACTATGTTTATGTAATATTCCAAATTTTTTGTTGTCATTTCAACAATATTTATAGCATCTTCAGTAGGAGTCAATTTCATTTCAAGAAAACTTATTTTTTGCTCATTTATAAGAAGCATCTCCTCATCCACTAAAGCTTTATCATGAGATTGAAGCAAGTCAGTCACATCAGGCTTCACTTCTAATTCTAGTTAATCTTGCTGCTATTTCCACTACATCTGCAATTACTTCCAAGTCTTGAACTCCTACAAGTCATTCATAAGGGCTGGAATTAACGTCTTCCAAACTCCAAACTCCCGCTAATGTTGATATTTTAACCTCCTCTCATGAATCAGAAATTTTACCAATGGCATCCAGAATGGTGAATCCTTTCTAGAAGGTTTTAAATTTACCCAGATCCATCAGAGGAATCACTAGCTATGACAGCTATAGCCATATGAAATGTATTTTTTTTTAAGAGACAGGGTCTGGCTCCATTACCCATGCTGGAGTACGGTGACAAAATAATGGTTTGCTGCAGCCTCAAACTCCTGGGCTCAAATGATCCTCCTGCCTCAGCCTCCCAAGTATCTGGGACTATAGGCTCACACCACCATGTCTGGCTGATTTTTTAAATTTCTTCTTATATTTTTTAGAGAGAAGGTCTCACTATGTTGCTCAGGCTGCTCTTGAGCTCCTGGCCTCAAGCAACCCTCCTGCCTCAGCCTCCCAAAGTGATAGGGTTACAGGCATGTGCAACCATGCCCTGCCAATATCTATTTCTTAGATAACAAAAGTTGAAAGTCAAAATTACTCCTTGATCCATGAGCTGCAGAAGGAATGTTGTGTTAACAGACATAAAAACAATATTAATTTCCTTGTACATCTCCATCAGAGTTCTTGGGTAGCTAGGTGCATTGTCAATGAACACTAATATTTTGAAAGGCAACCTTCTTTCTGAGCAGTAGTTCTCAACAGTAGGCTCAAATTATTCAGTTAACCATGCTATAAACCGATGTGTTGCTATCCAGGCTTTGTTGTTCCCATTACAGAGCACAGGCAGAGTAGATTTAGTATAATTGGTAAGGGTCCTAGTAGTTTTGGAATGGTGAATAAGCATTGGCTTCAACTTAAAGTCACCAGCTGCATTTGCTTCTAACAAGAGAGTTAGCTTGTCCTTTGAAGCTTTGAAGCTAGACATTGACTTCTCCTCTCTAACTACAAAAGTCCTGGATGGCATCTTCCTCCAATAGAAGGTTGTTTTGTTTGCACTGAAAATCTACTGTTTGGTGTAGTCACCCTCTTCAATTGTCTTAGTTAGGTCTTCCAAATGACTTCATGTAGCTTCTACATGAGCACCTGCTGCTTCACCTTGCCCTTTAATGTTATAAAGATGACTTCTTTTCTTAAACCCCCTAAACCAACCTCTGCTAGCTTAAAACTTTCATTCTGCATCTTTATCACCTGTCTTAGCCTTCATAGAATTGAAAAGAGTTAGAGCCTTGCTCAGGATTAGGCTTTGGCTTAAGGGAATGTTGTGGCTGGTTTGATCTTCTTTCTAGACCACTTTATATCAGCAATTAAGCCATTTTACTTTCTTTTTTTTTTTTTTGAGACAGAGTCTAGCTCTGTCACCCAGCCTGGAGTGCAGTGGTGCAATCTCAGCTCACTGCAAGCTCCGCCTCCCGGGTTTACGCCATTCTCCTGCCTCAGCCTCCCGAGTAGCTGAGACTACAGGCACCCGCCACCTCGCCCAGCTAGTTTTTTGTATTTTTTAGTAGAGACGGGGTTTCACCGTGTTAGCCAGGATGATTTCGATCTCCTGACCTCGTGATCCACCCGTCTCGGCCTCCTAAAGTGCTGGGATTACAGGCTTGAGCCACCGCGCCCGGCCAAGCCATTTTACTTTCTTATCATTCATGTGTTCACTGGAGTAGCAGTTTTAATTTCCTTCAAGAACTTTTACTTTGAATTTACAACTTGGCTAACTGCTGCAAGAGGCCTAGCACTTGGCCTACCTCAGCATTCAACATACCTTCCTCACTAAGCTTAATCATTTCTAACTTTTGATTTAAAGTGAGAGATGTATGACTCTTCCCTTCACTTGAACATTTAGAAGCATTTGTGCATTGTTAGTTGACCCAATTTCAATATTGTTGTGTCACAGGGAATAGGCAGGTCTGAGGAGAGGGAGAGAGACAGGGAAATGGCTGGTCAGTACAGCAGCCAGAACACATGTAACATTTATCTATTAAGTTTATCATGTTATATGGGCATGGTTTGTGGCACCCTAAAACTATTACAATAGTAAAATTAAAGATAACTGATCACAAATAACCATAACAGATATAATCATCATGAAAATGTTTGAAATATTGTAAGAATTACCAAAATATGACTCAGAGACACAAAGTGAGTACATGCTGTTGGAAAAAAATGGCACCCATAGGTTTGTTCAATGCAAGGTTACTACAAACCTTTAATTTTTAGAAAATGCAATATCTGTGATGTGCAAAACAGCAAAGTGCAATAAAATGAGTATATAAAATGCCTGTTTGTTTCACCACAATAAGAAAAGGAAAAAGCTATTCATATTAGATATCCTTTGCAGTGTTGTGTGTAATAGAAAAATGACCAAAAACAATCTAAGTACCTGTGGATTGGGGGCTGGTATAAAAATTATAGCACATTTTTTAAATGCAGCTATTAAAAATAATTAGATGGCTTCCTATATATAGGAGATGCTCCCCTAAGCTGATTTGTAAAGTAGACATAAGCAAGACACAGAACAGTGTGTGCTCCCAATTGTGTAAATAAAAAGGAAGAAGGAAGGGGCTAGGATTATGCACACACATCCAGACACACACAGTTGCATATGCATAGGGTATTTCTGGAAAGATATATAAAGAACTGGCACCAACAGTTGCCTCTGGAAAGGGTGAGAGAGACACCTTTTAATTCTCTGAATTTTTACCATGAGCATGCATAACTTTTTCATTTTAAAAAGTTGTTAAAACAACTGGTCACCTACGCACTAGAAGATTTCATCCTTTTGCAGCTTCCAGTGAACATCACTCCCACACCGAGCTCCTCCCTCTTCAGTAACTTATCCAGCTTATTCCTCACTTCAAAGCCTCTCCTCAAATCTGCTGCCTTCAAATCTGCTGCCTCCTCTAGAGATCCTTTCTCCTTTCTTCCTCTTCCTGATAAGCCTCTGGAAATGGTGGTGATGCCTGCCATCCCTGCTTTCTTGCCTGCCAATCACTCCTCAGTCTTCTTGCCTTCTCGCTGTCCCTGACTGCTGTCACTCCATGCCCTGAAACTACTGACTTCTTGCCTAACTCAAACGCTTTCCTCACTGCTGCTTTTCCTCGCTGACTTCCTGGCAGTATTCAGTAATGCTGATCGCTTCTCTGTCCCCAAATTCTATCTTCTTCCCTCCCTAAACCATAGCACCATGAGTCTAAGAGCTGCTTGATCACCACCGCCCTATCCTTGGTACTACACAACACCTGGCGCACACCAGGAGCTCAATGCATGTTTCCTGAATGAACTGGTCCTCCACTTACTCCTTTTGTTCTGCAGACTCTTCTTTTTTTCCCTAGCTGAGCACACTCTTCAATGCTCACACTTTGCCTTTCTGCTCTTCTCTCTGTTGACACAGTGTACACCTTTTCCCTACCCAGCCATTGATACGATAGTCTCATTTGTTGCTTCTTCTCCAACTCCTACCTCCAAGGCTTTGTAGAAAACATTCCTTGGATGGCATACCACCAATTCAGAGTCAGGAGCTTGTCTGAACTCATTTGCTCCTCCAAACCGGTCACCTCTCCACTTTTCAGCAATTTGTGATTGTTAATTCTCACTTATTCCTCTATGCAGTTGATAAGGCTGACTGCCTCTTCCTAGAAATGTGGCTGCCCCTTCCTCACTCACCTCACCCCACTACTGCATCCCTGATACAAGCCTCACCCTCTCAAACCCAGTGCTCTACAGCAGACTTCCAACTGGCCGTCCTATCTCGTATCTCTTGCCTTATCAATATCCTTCACACAGCCATCAGATTACTACTTTAAAAACTTTTTCGCAGCCACAACTAAAAATTAAGCTACTCACTTAAAAATGGTTAACTCAATGTTATTTGAATTCACTTTAATTTTAAAAAATCAATTGCTGACCCATTGTAACATCTTACTAGTTCCCTCATTAATTAATGAGTAAATAAAATCTTGAACAGGTGTTCATTAAAAAAATTAAGCTACTTTACCCTCATGCAACCTGCATAAAATACTGTAAATGGTTCTTCAACACCCTCATGAAAAAGTCCATATTTCTCAGATTGGAATTCAGCATCCTGGGATGTCCATTAGAACTTTCTGCTGTGAAGGAAATGGTCTATTACTGCAGTGCTCAATAGAACAGGCACTAGATACATGTGACTGTTGAGCACTTGCACTGTGACTAGTGCAGTCAAGAAACTGCATTTTTATTTATTTAGTTTTAATTAAGGAGACTTTAAATAATGACATGTGCATTCTGACTCTTATTTTGGACAGCACACTCCTAGACAATCTGAGGAACACTGGTCTTTCCTTCTAATGTTTTCTCCCACTTGTCTTCAGTGTGAACTCCCTTTGCAGCCAGGCTGGTCTCTTCTTTCTCTTTGGAATGGGTTATGTCACTGAAGATTTTCATTCTTTGCTTATTCCTTTCCTCTATATCCCTTCTTGCTCTCTTTCACCTATCAAAACCTTCTCCATGTCCAATCCTTATCATATCTTCTCCTGGAAGCTTCACTGATGGTCAACAGTGCTTTCCTTGGCTCAGTTCCCTGGAGACTCCATCTGCAGTGCTTACTCTGGTGCTCAATGAAAGTGCTCTTGAAGAATGGCGTCCTCTGGGTTTGTCTAGATCCTCTCTCTAGATGGTGAACTCTTGATCAAGAATACTTTGTACTGTTTTCTTGTCTCCATCTCCAGCTCATCTTATGTCTCACCCATACTCAGAGCATGGTAACAAGACAGCAGCGAAGTGACCAGATAACAACAGTGAGACCATATGCTCACTTCTCCATTCACATTGGCCACTGTGATATTCGAATGAGCATGAGCTGATAATATGAGAAGACTTGCCTGAGCTTTCATATCTATGAGGAAAAAGTGTTTTATAGTATCACACATGGTCTTCATGTTTTTTTTCAGTGGAAGATTTCTCTTTCAGTCTAAACCCCAAAATTTGTTGAACATATCCCACCAATCGTGTCATTGGGCCATGTAAAGAGAACAAAGGCAACTCAAGGGGACTTAGGTAGAGTTGTGTATCAAGCCAAGAGAGTGAGAAGCTGTGCCTGGGGTAATGAGATAAGCAGGCAGTGGCACTTTGGAAGGGTGTTTTTGAGGAAAATCTACTTTCTTGTGCAATGGAATTGATCACTCTATACCTAAATTTGAGCAAGTTCAAACACAGAGGCTGAGCGTAAGCTGCTTAGTATGATGAAGTAAAATCCAAGTGCTAGGTAGGAAAACATAAGTGCAGATTAATGCATAAAGAGAGAATCTGAGAACTCAGACAGTGCCTGAAAATATGTACCATGCTTTGATCATAAACTCTCTTCTCTTTTTGGCCATTTTTGTTAAAAAAATTTACCAGTTCTTTAGTGTAAAAGAACTAGAAATTAATCAGACCCTGGCTATATACTACTGCTAGTAACAATAATAAGGAGGAAGAAAAAGAGAAAGAAGAGGAGAAATAAAAAAAGAAGGAAGAGAAAGAGGAGGAGGAGGAAAGAGGAGGAGGAGGATGAGGAAGGAGAAGGGAGAAGGAAAGAAACAGGAGGAAGAGGAGATGGAGAGAAGAGACATCAAAAATAGCAGTGGTAATAAATATTATAATTGACTATGATAAAATATATATAGTTTTCCTCCACACTGTAGTTTCAATTGTTCTCAACTAATTTGTTGGGCTGTCTTTGTAAAGCCTCCAGTGAAAGAACATTTCTACTTGCTGTTACAGATAAGTATCTGAACTGAGCAGACCTTGCCTGACTTTGCAGTCAAAATTATAGTGCCCAGAGCAGATAAACACAGGGAAGCAGTCAATTCCCCTACAGAATTGTGTCTTAACAGAGCTTATTTCTCTGTGGATAAGTGCAACTCAGGCTGGAAGTGAGTGGCCCCAGAATATAACGGATCATTCCTGCAGTCAAAGACCTATGTCATGGGTATAACAATCCTGTGCAACGATTATAAAGACTAGAGAAAATGAACATAGCTTAATCAATGGTGGAGATGATAATGACAATGAAGATTATAGAGACTTGGCAAAGGAGTGGTAAAGGCCTTTGTGGCCTGAGATCCTGGAGAAACGGGCCAGCTCTCTTGGCTCTGAAGGGTTTGGCCAAGCCTTCCTCATGTCCTGGGGCAGGGGCCAGGCTATAGAAAGGATCTTCCATAGGGAGAAGGAGTCTGCCTCAATCTTCCTCCCTCCCACCCAGGGCTACATATAGGTGCCATTGTGGATGGAGACATGGAGGTTGGACCAAGCTTCCAATGCAATTATAGCCATACAAGTGAATGGAAAACTAAATTCAAAGAAATACAGAAGAAATACAAATATTGTGAAAAATATTATAACCCCCAGGGCTCGGCTTCTGTCTTAGAAACACAAACATGGCCAGGTGCAGTCGCTCACACCTGTAATCCCAGCACTTTGGGAGGACGAGGTGGGCGGATCATGAGGTCAAGAGATCAAGGCCATCCTGGCCAACATAGTGAAGCCCTGTTTCTACTGAAAACACACACACACACACACACACACACACAAATTTGCTGGGCACAGTGGTACATGCCGGTATTCCTAGCTACTTGGGAGGCTGAGGCAGAAGAATCACTTGAACCCAGGAGGCGGAGGTTGCAGTGAGCCGAGATCACGACACTGTACTCCAACCTGGTGACGGAGCAAGACTCTGTATCAAAAACAAACAAACAAAAAAGAAACATACACACACACACACACTCTCTCTCACATACACACACACATACACACACACACACAGTGACTATACCAGAATGATCATTCCCAACACCCCTTTTCCTTTCAGTAAAGAAGAATTGCAGGCCATACGTTTCTCTAGCTGGGTTATTGATTTTTGAAGACAGCAGTATGACAAAAGGGAGGGCCTGATCAGGACTGAGGTGATCAGAAATATGGTTGAGGTACAAAATGGACAAGCCTGGAAGGAAGAAAGCCATGTATCAGCTGAATAGTCCCAGTGACCCTTTCCACCCAAACAAACAGGAGCTACCTCTGACCTGGCTCTCTCCTCTTCCCTAATATAATTCAGGTTTGAAAACATCTGACCATGACCAGAAAGCAGGATGCACTGTACCTGCTAATGCTGCCTATAACAGAAACCAACTCTTCTTTTTTCCGGTTCTGAACAATAAACAACAGTTAGGGGGCCAAGGACTCCATGAAATCCTGTCAACTGCCTTAGGACGTAGGTATCACTATTGTCCTCATCTTTCAGATGAGACAAACCTACTCAGAGAACTTAAACCATTTACCCAAAGTCCACACATGCTAAGTGGCACAGCCAGAATTTATACCACAGATGACCGGACGTGAAGCCCCTGCCTGTGACCCCTATGCTGTGCTGCATGCAAGCAATGTCTCCAAGGGCTGTGGTCACACTGGCCAAGTCCTCAGCATCTCCCTGTATGGAGAGGTTGCCCCTGACTACTTGTCATGTGCCCAAGGCATTCCCTGGGCTGCAGGGAAGTTGACTCAGGGTTGAGAGTGTATGGGAGGGAGGGAGTCCTACCTCAATTTCTCTGGCACTGGAGATGCTACTGCTTCCAGCCTAGATTATAGTTTCCTCTGTCCTCTATCTGTGATTAAATCATGGCATCTTCTATGTCCTGTCTCCTCTAGAACTATTTTGGTAACTCTAGTCGCCAACCCCTATTGCCTTAATGTGTGGTCTACATCCCACGCTGACTTAGTACAATCCTCCTTCAACCCTCACATGGCCGTTCTAGATGCTGAGCGGGTGGGGCCTTGTATTAGTCTGTTTTCACACTGCTACAAAGAAATATCTGAGACTGGGTAATTTATAAAGGCAACAGGTGTAATTGACTCACAGTTCCTCATGGCTGGGGAGGCTTAAGGAAACTTACAATCATGGTGGAAGGGGAAGCAGGCACATCTTACATTGCAGCAGGCACATCTTACATGGTGGCAGGCAAGAGAGAGCGAGAGCAGGGAAAACTGCATTATAAAACCATCAGATCTGGTAAGAACTCACTCATATCACAAGAACAGCATGGAGGAAACCACTCCCAGGATCCAATCATCTCCCTCCCTCAACACATGGGATTACAATTCAAGATGAGATGTGGGTGGGGACACACAGCCAAACCATATCAGGCCTGTTAACTTAGAAATGGGCTGCCCAACATAGTAGCCACTGGCCACATGTGGCTTAAGAGCACTTGCAATGTGGCTAGGCTGACTTGAGATGTGCCAGCAGTAATAAATGCACAGAAGTTTCCAGACTTCCTACAAAAAAATTAAAATATCATGTTAATAATGTGTTTATATTTATTCCATGTTGAAATAATATTTTGAATATATTGTACTTCATATGTTATTAAAATAATGTCACAGATTTCTTTTTTACCTTTTTAAGTAGCTGTGAAAAAATGCTAATTTCATATGTGGTTGATATTAATTTTCAACAGGGCAGCTGTGACTTTAGCCTTGGCATCTCCACCATCCCTCTACCGGCCCTGGCTCCCAGTTCCTGCCAGGTGAGTGTTTGAAGACCTGACTCAGTTGTCACAGCCTTGCCCTCTACCCTGAGAGTTCAAGGGGACAGACAGCTCAGGGTGACAGGCCCCTAGGGCCAAGAAGTTAACCTAAAGCACTTTTAAGGGGCAGCTTCCAGGTCAGCTTGGCTTAAGGTCCCCTTGGAAGCTGTTTTCTCAGCACTCAGAGCCAGAGGGGAGCAAGGGGCAGGGCAGCATCTGGTTAAAAACCAGAAAAATCCACATGAGGCTCTCACAAACATTGTCTCCGAAGGAATTTTGAATAATGAACAAGGGAAATGAAAACTCAATTTTCAAAAATAAAAAAAAGAGAGAGTCAAATTAAACTAAATTAAAAAAAAAAAAAAATAACTTCTCGGGGCCGTCAAACAACAGAAGAGAATTTGCGAAAACATATTATTCTTGTTTCAGGGGTTTACCAGATAGATTGATTTGGTGATAAGGGGCTCCGAAAGCTATTTTCTCAGCTTCAGCAGAAGTTAACCACCTCAGAATGCCTCAGTATTTAGCTCTGCAGCTGACAGCAACCATGTCGGGGAAAAGCAAGATAAATGAATGAACACACTGGATCAGAGCCCCTAGCAATCTGTACAGCTCTGTCCCCGGCGGCCACGATTAACATCGAGGCCAGTTTAGAAGTCTCACATTGTTATTCCGGGAACAGGACGGCAGCCAAAGTTCAGTGACATGGAACCTGTTGTCAGCAGCCCTACAAATGGCCAGGAAAGTTTTAATTGGTTTTTCAGCCAGGGAGACAAAGGGGGAAATGGGGAGTGGGGGCGGGGTGGGGACAGACATTTTTTCTAATGTTCTGCTGTAAGCAACTTCCAGCCTCCAGGCTCCAACCCCCAAAACATACACACGGTTTTCACTCGTTTTTGCTCTGGGTGCAAAGCAAAGCAAAATCGTTTATTTATGTTTCTCACCATGAGACCTAGCCAATGACACACTTGTAAACATTTGCTCTTGCGGGGAAAAAGAGAAACCTAATTTCTTGTGTGGCACTTGTACAACCCCACTGTGTTTGGATATTTTTGAGACAAGCAATAAAGGCTCTGTCTTCAAAGACTGGTTTGTTCCTGCCGTTTCTGAAAGCAAAGGTGTTCTCGAAAACATGTCTAGAAAATGCTCCCAAATTCCAGGTGGTGCTTCTGTTCTCTCTTCCCTCCCCCTGCTCAGCTTCCCTAAGTCCATTACTAATTTCCCGTCACATCCCAAACCACAGATATATAATACTGCTGTTCCAGTCACCGGGGAGAAGGAAATGCCTTTTATTAAAAGCTGATAAATAGAAGTGACAGATTGGAAGGTCTTGATGGGACGCGCAAGTCAGAGTGTGTCCCTGGCCCGGTCATTCTGTCGGCTCAGGAAGCTTGTCGTTCTGACCTCTGTCTGACCTCAAGAATGTATCAGAGCAAAATTCGCTCAGCTCCATCCTCCATCAATCAACAAACTCACACGGAGTGACAACTGTGTACTGTGCTCCTGGAAGAAGACACCGAACAAGCCAGCCAACCTCCTGTGGTGGGGTGGGCTATGCAGGGTGTGCAGGCTGGGGCCCCGGTGGTTGAGCTTGGACACCAAGAGCTCCCAGCTCGGGCCAAGGAGTGCTGAGGTTTTTACAATATATGTGATCCTGGTAGACAAAACACGCACACACACCTTCCTCTATCAGCCCGTGGGTGGCTCTACTCTCTTGTTTGGAATGAAAGTACACTTAGTCATAAATTTGAGCGACAGTAAAACGCAGCGGTCATATGTATAGTGTCTAGAGCCAGACAGGCCTAGGGTCAAATGCTAGCTCCTGCAGATACTGACCATATGACCTCAAGTCATTTGTTAACCTCTCTGAAAATGAAAATAACACCTGTGATTATTGCTATACTGCAGTTCTATCCAATAGAATAGACTGAAAGTCACCAATGTAAACAATGTATGTAATTTTAAATTTTCTATACTTTAATTTTCTATTACTTTCTATACTTTTCTATATTTCTAAACAATACCTTAGAAGGTAAAAATAAAACAGGTGAATTAAATTACATTTGTATCTAACCCAATAGATCCAGAATGTAGCCTTTCAAGTCTTTGAAATCCAGTGTCTATTTTACACTAAAAGTGCATCTCAATTCAGATTCACCAGTAGTCACAAGTGGTTAGTGGCTACCATATTGGATAGCTCAGCTCTGGGGGTTAAATAAGTCAGCACAAGCCCAGATGCATAGAGAACGTTCAGCAAATGCTGGCCACTATGACTGTTATTAACACATCTGCTTAGGAAAATGTAGATGAGGAAGTCAGAACTTTCTTCCATCATGGCTGCACTGAGTTAAAGCTCGTTCATTCACAAGTCAGCCAGCAAGGGTTCGTGTGGTGTATCTAGTGTGCTTTGCACCTGGCTAGGTCTTACAGGGTGAATATACCCATAACCAATAAATCCATCATTCCTGCCTCCAGGAAACTTGCAGATGAGCTGATCACAGGAGTTAAAGTATCACAGAAATGTCATTAAAGATGAAAAAATAGAGGTAGACAGGGGGACTAACTTAAGGAAGCAAAAATAGCCAGGACCAATGATCTCCATGTATGAAATGATCAATTCATTAAGTGCTTGGTGAAAGGCTTAGGGCTGTAAGTCGGAGAGGGTAAGGTCAGACAGGGCTGTAAGACTCTGGAAAATTTCACTCTTGAGGCATGAGGAGAGGGGCAGGCTGTGCCAGGAAAAGTCACTTAGGTTGAGAGCACATGGATTCTCCTTTCATCAAAACTCACCTATCCTAGCCTCATACTGGGGCATGCCTTGGCACTGTATGGCGAAGGACCAATGACTTCAGCAACTATCCCAAATATAAGAACATATATTTGTTCCTCTCCACAAACATGATAGCCCATTAATTAACCCCAAATCTCACCATGTTAGTGAGAATTCTGTCCCTGTTACAAATCTGTGGGTGATAAGTCTGGGGTGAGGGAGAGGCTACAATCCTGTCCCATGGTTTGCTACTCTGAGAGGCCCAGGTAGGTCAGCAGGCAGGCATCTTCCTCCATACCTGGAAGGTTAAGCACCACCTTCAATGGGGGTCAATGCTCTCTTGAATTCCTGTAAGTCCTGAACAAATAATGATGCCTTACCAGCAGCCAACTACAACGACCAGGCAAATGTGAAGAGAGACAGCCAACACAAGAAGAGAGTGTAGACCATTGATGATGCTACCTGGTAAGGGTGTATTCTGCCAACCACCAAGTCCTTATATGTGCACAGCATCTTGTAAATTGCAATGGGTTTTATTTGAGCCTCACAAACACTTTGTTTGACAATGGAGCAGGTAATGAGGACCTTTTTAACTCCCATATCTTCTGGCTCTGAATTCCAGTCCTCTAGTCATGAGTCAAATACATGTGTAATTATATTGAATGATACATATAATAAGCTTTATTGAAGAGTGAGAATAACCTAAAATCAGGGCTTTCCTATAATAGCCATGCAGTAAGACCAGTTCAGGATGTCACAGGGCAGTGGATAACCATCTGCCTGACTCATCAGCCCAGCAAGTAGCACTCACTAAGAGTCAGGTGATCTCATAACTGGGGATAGATGAAGTTGTTAAAAGGTGATTCTCCTGAGCCAAGGTCAAGGTAACCATTGCCAGAAGCTCACACAGACCCAAATCCTTGGGGACAGGTCTTCAAAGGCCCCTTCTGACAGATCTCCAGGCCTACTCTGCACTCCCTTTTTCTTCCCTTCTCTATTTGTCAATTAAAGGGAAGAGACTAAGTCAGGAATAAGGCACTTAGATCAGTGAGGTCTCCTTTTGACAAGGTCAACAGATTGAATAGAAAAACCAGAGGAGCCCTGAGTAGAAGTGCTGTCCAGTCACCACCTCATCTCATTGGTGAGTGCATAGTGGCCTTGAGAGCTCAGCAGCAAGGTGCAGGCTAGACTCCAGATGATGACAACCCAGGGCTCCTGAGTAATCCCTGCTCAGAGGCCAAATCACTTTTCCAGGAAATTTTGTGCTCTAAGCAAGGGCAGGCTCCTGAGTGACTGGATGTATGGCCTGGGTTGGGTGACTTGAGCTGCCTGGCATGTCTACCATGTCTACCCTGCAACTCCTAAACAACTATAAAACCCAGTCCTTCTCACCCTCCCTGACTCATCCTATGCATTGACTGTCCAACCCAAGAGCATTTACTGGACATCAATCATGGGGAGCTCAGGATCGTGTCCCCAGAGCTTCTGAGCTCATTTCTGCCCCATCTCTTCTCATGCTAAACACACTGTATAATACCAACAAATGGATTTCCTAAAATACTTTTGTTTTGCCACTGTGAAGTTCGAATTTTTCCTATGTTCTACCATAAGAGTTATTTTAAATATTAGAATTCCTTTTTCAAACAACTTCCTGTAGAATCCCAATAGATTATGGACTTGGACCTTGAATCTCCAGCCTTGTGCTCAAGTCCCTCCGAACTTTCCCTCATGGGCTGACCATCTCCTAGCCACAGGGCCTCAGATCCTATCTAATGGACTAGGTGAGCAACAGATGCCATGACACCTCTATCATTACAAAATCAGCCCTGGCCTACTCTTTTGTGTCCTGGGGCTATTGTAACAAGCACCACAAACTGAATAACTTAACAGAAATGTGTTGGAGGCCAGCAGCCTGAATTGAAGTATCAACAGGGCGATGCTTCCTCTGAAGGTTCTTGGATAGTATCTGTCTTAGTTTCTGGTAGTTCCTTGGCTTGGCAACATAATTGTAATCTCTACATGGTCATCTCCCTGTGTGTATGTCTTATTTCTGTCTCCACATTTCCCCTTTTCAGGAAGAAGCCAATCATATTGGAATGGAACCTACCCTAACAATC
The DNA here is from genome assembly GCF_003255815.1 of Theropithecus gelada. Lineage (NCBI taxonomy): Eukaryota > Metazoa > Chordata > Mammalia > Primates > Cercopithecidae > Theropithecus > Theropithecus gelada. The sequence continues at coordinate 112,585,939 of NC_037677.1, read as the reverse complement.
TCATCTAAACCAGAGCAACTCCATCTTGAATAGGGGCTGGGTAAAATAAGGCTAAGACCTGCTGGGCTGCATTCCTAGGTTAAGGGATTCTAAGTCACAGGATGAGATAGGAGGTCAGCACAAGGTAAAGGTCATAAAGACCTTGCTGATAAAATGGGTTGCAGTAAAGAAGCCAGCCAAAACCCACTAAAACCAAGATGGCAATGAGAGTGACTTCTGGTCGTGCTCACTGCTATACTCCCACCAGCACTATGAGAGTTTACAAATGCCATGGCAACATCAGGAAGTTATCCTATATGGTCTAAAAAGGGGAGGCATAAATAATCCACTCCTTGTTTAGCATATAATAAAAAAAACTATGAAAATGGGCAACCAGCAGTCCTTGGGGCTGCTGTCTATGAAGTAGCCATTCTTTATTCCTTTACTTTCCTAATAAACTTGCCTTCACTTTACTCTATGGATTCGCCTCGAATTCTTTCCTGCACAAGATCCAAGAGCCCTCTCTTGGGGTCTGGATTAGGACCCCTTTCCAGTAACATCTTTCTGGTGACCACAAAAGGTACAATACTGAGAAAACCCCCAATCCAAAGGCTAACTTTGGGTAAGTGGTGGGGTCTGGTAACACCTCTGTGAAGACCCCATTTCCAAATTCATTCCATTTGAAAGTACAGGAGGTTAGGAATTCAACATATATTTTGGAGGACATGATTTAATCCATAATATCTACCCAGAAGCATCTTTGTGTCTGCCCACCCAACCCAGGCCAACTTCCCTCTGTGCTCCCAAAGCAGTTTTTAGCTTCTTAAAGCCACAGCTTGAATCTCAAGCATTTCCATTTCAGAAGAGAGTTTTGTCTTGACATTTCCATAACTAAAGGCTCCAGTTTGGTGTTTTTCCAAAAGCAAAGAAACCATTTAGCCCATCACCACTTTTTATAAGATGGCAAGTTCTGGCTTTTTAAAGGCAAATTGTGTTTCCTTCTTTGCTTTTTTAGCTTTAGCCCAGTAAGATTTCAAAAATTAACATCTGTGTTTCTGCTCAGGTACTGTGCAATATTAATATACATTTATTTCATGAGTTCAAATGATTAAATGTTTGTGAATATAATGAAGTCAGTCAATGAGAAAAATGAAACTAAAACTTTGAAATCTGGGCCTATAGAAGAAAATGGCAATCTGATATCAGCCTCAACATGAAGTTTATTTGTATATGTGGCTTAAATTGTACAAAATGGAAAAAACCTTGATTCGCTCCAGTAAAACTGGGACCATTTACAGTTTAATAGCACATACTACAATCTCAGAAGTGCCTTCCATTAAACAGCTATGGCCAGAGTTTTATTCAGAGAATTGTTCTAGTAGCACAAGTTAACCCACTGGAGGTCAACAATGTGTTAGAATTTAGTGTAAATCAAATTTGCATGTGCCAATGTAATTGTATTACTGTTTAAAATATGTAATTTGGAAAATTAAATTTAAATTATTTATAGAACTCCTGAAGTGCCTCTGTGGTGCTCTGGGCTTCTTTGGAAGAACGTAATTAGAATATCTCTGACCTACTCAGCCAGATCCAAGCTCCTCTGTGTCTTACCATCCCCTTCCACCTCATTCTCTTTTGCTCCTCCAACATGCAGCAGGCACATCTAGCTTCAGGCAGATCAACTTCTCAAGGATCCTGGTTCAAGTTCAGTGTTAAGTCTTTTTCAAGTGTTTCGTTTACTCTGTGACCACCCCAGCTCCACCTATGTTCCTGACTCTGTTTCTTGACTTTTGAGTCCTTTTCACTTTTCAGTGTCCACTTACCCCTCCACCAGACATCTGCTGCAAACTGTGATGTACAGAGTGTGGCTATAAAGACAATCAGACCACAGTGCTATCCTGTGGAGCTCCAGGGGCAGGTGCAGGGGAGACACAGTGTGAACAGGACATTAGAATACAATGAGGTTGCTGGTGGAATGAATGGAGGACAGGCATCTGCAGGATCACAGAGGAGCAAGGAATTCCCTTGGAGGCCTCCAGTATACCCTGGTTTCTGTCATTTATGAACATCAGGTTGCTGCCAGTTTTCATTTTATTGTTCATGAATGTGTTCATAGGCATTAGCTCTGTTTTCCCCCATCCCAATTCCATTAGAGACAAGCCTCAAACACCTTTGCAAGCCCCTCAGTGCCAGGCACAAGGATAGGCACATAAACATTCAGGAAATATATGTTGGTTGATCAATAAAATAAATAAAAGGATAAATGTAGATGAGGTCAGAGGAGGGGAAGATTGTAGGCAGAAAAGTGTCCAGGGGTGCCCATGAGGCTCTACAGTATAGCGCAGAAGGTCACATTTGCCCTGCCAGCATGGCATCCTGCAGGGACCATATGGTTGTGCATTTAGCCCTGGCCCCAGTGATGATGTGGCCTTGTTCTGGTAGCTTTCTGCTGTCACTCCCTGGAACTGCAAAGTAAGACTTTGCACCTTCAGAGCAGATGTGACTGGTCAGGCCAAAGCCAATAGTGTTTTGCTAGAGGATTAACAAAAGCTCTGGTTTATAACACTTGCCAATTGCTGTAGTGTAAATATTCCCATCATGGTTAATTTCAAGCTACCAATGTGACTTCACTGAACAGGGAGCTGAGAAGAAATGCACACAATTGGCCAGTATGAGCTAGCTCAGACACAACATTGCTTGAAGTTAATGCTTCATGCAAGGGATCTCATTCAAGGATGGCTCCCTATAATCAAATAGGACATCCTGTCTTTGATTAATTTCTATTTCACTGTCAAAATTAGAATATACAAGAGCTTATTCATAGTACAAGACAGAAAGACAGCCGAATGCCTCCCTTCCTTCTAACTGTCTGTTTTGATGAGTAAATAGTGATTGACTGGCTTACAGATGAGACAGATCAAAACCAAGAACAAGGTGCTATGCTTTGCAGGACTCTGAAGGTTCTGGCTCCTGAGTGTCTCATTACATTTGCATTCCAGAAATAAAGCCCATCCTAAGATCCTATGCAATGTTTCTAAAGGTAGGGTCTGCAGACCAGCCTATGAAGCTGTGAAAATGAAGATTTTGGTCCCATCCAAACTCCACTCTCAGATTGCAATGTGATAGCTCTGTGGTAAGGCCCCTGAATGAGCACTAAGGTATAAAAACTATTACTCTACAAAAGATTTTGGGGAGAGATGCAAGACTGCTCAGGCAACAACTTACTATGGGCCAGTCTCTGTTCTAGGTGCTGGGCAAACAATGACAAACAAACCAGACGCAGGCCTTAAACTTTAATGGAGAGGTTTCCCCTTTCTAACTTACCTCCCACACTCTCTTCCTCTCCTCACTTACCCCATCTATTCTTATTGTAGGATCCTTCCTCCCCAGATGACAGCTGATCTGCCTTCCCAAGCCATAGGGCTAGACCTGGCACGTGTGGCCCCTTGGAGCTAAGACCCTGCTCAGGGGAGGCAGCAGAGGGTGTGCACGGCCCTTCAGACCCTCCATCATCTTACTGTGGGCATTGGGGTAAACAGGAATCTCAGACTCCAGAATACTAGAACATTTCAGAGACACACATCTTGGAAAAGAGTAGAACTTTGTGAATGCCCATCCATCTGCCAAAGAGGAACATTCTCTCAGAAAGATCCTGTAACCCCAAAGCCTCAGTGTCCCACCTTTTACTAGGTCAGCACAGCTCTTTCATTAGTGTCATCATTCTCCTTTCTCAAGGTCACCAGTTTCCACTCACTGGGAGTAGCTTAAAGGGCTGACATAAGTTCAAAGGGATAGGGGTCTCCTGGCTACGGTTTAGTACCAAATTTATGAATGCTGCATGTCAGTAACAGTTGTTGCTTTGACTGATTAGCCAGCCTGTAAGAGCAACGAGTAAAAGTGACTTTCATGAGATAGTTATTCAAACTTCTCTTCCAATTCCTGAGCCATGTCTGCAGTGACTTTGAAATGCAGATGGCAGACATTATTGTTCTGTATCCAGATTCTCTCCTTAGAGAGCCTGGTGGATTTGCTTTTCCTGCCATAGAGGAAGAAACACTTCTCTAAAGTTCATGCATGGAAAGCCCATCTGTTGGAGTCCTCTGACAGGCATCATGGGTGTAGACACCCCTAATTTGCCTCTGTCTTTGCCATTGCATGGTCCAAAATTCATGAATGGGGTTCTTTGCTTACCTCTTGTAATTAATCTCTGTCTCATTGGGAGAAAAACCCAGCTAGCAACAGTGCAGCTTGTGTATCTGCAGGCAGCAGACATTACACCTATTAGAAGTGCATGCACCAAGTTTATTTTTCCATCATTAACTCTTCAGGTTTCTAAAACCAGACAGCTGGGTGAGCAAACAAATGAGCCTATGATCGGCAACTGGGCCACTTGGTGTGGTCTGGGGGAGGACACTGGGTCAGTGAGCAATGAATGGGATGCATCAGGTCTAAGGGCTTTCTGTTGAATGCCTGCCCCAGGGAGCACTTTCCTCCTCAGCAAGTGTCTGCAGTTGAGTGAAGTGGTATGACGAGCAGCCTTTTTTCAGAAGCAGGCGACCACAGCTCCCTTCTGCGTGTAATGGTCTCTGTTTTCCCCTCCCTATTGGCAATTAATACTGATGCCATACTGGTTTTTAGGAGGTGCCATTTTCCTTAAGTGGGCTCCATCTGTGAACTTTGCTGAGTTCTGGCACCCTCCATGGGGGCTGGGAATAGCACCAGGCTTCGCCATTAACTTTCTTGTTGGCGATTTCTGTTCTCTGCTGTTCTGCAGAATTATATATGTGATAGGAAGTACAAGCACACATGGCCCTACTCCAGAACTTGGTTCTCAGTGGTTTGGACACTATATTAGTCCATTCTCACACTGCTATAAAGAACTGCCCAAGACTGGGTAAATTATAAAGAAAAGAGGTTTAATTGCCTCACAGTTCTGCAGGGTTGGAGAGGCCTTAGGAAACTCACAATCACAACAGAAGGGGAAGCAAACATGTCTTTCCTCACATGGTGGCAGGAAGGAGAAGAAAGAACTGAGCAAAGGGGGAAGCCCCTTATCAAACCACCAGATCTCATGAGAACTTACTCACTATCATGAGAATACCATGGGGGAAAGCAACCCCCAGTTACCTCCCACTGGGCCCCTCCCACAACACGTGGGGATTATAGGAACCACAATTCAAGATGAGATTTGGGTGGGGACACAGCCAAACCATATTAAACACATCTGCTTTCCTGGTTTGTGGGTGCTGGTCTCCTTCTAGATGATGCTCTAAGTGGAATCTCTTGGCTTGTGGTATCTTAAGAGCAAAACATATGGGGCATAGGTGAGAGGAGGGGAAATGTGGATGCTCATTACTTGAGGCCAACACATGCAAATTACCTTTTGGATGAAGGTTAAAATAGTTTTTAGAGGAAGTGTTCACTTCCTTAACTTCTGTGGGCCTAATGTGCCTGTGGTTGTGGGCACCTGTTCTTCTCTCTCACTAGCCATTCCTTCTCAATTTTTATCTGAAGACTCACTTGTTACTGCCTTGGTAGCGTGGCTTACCCACTGTAGTCTGATTGTGTCCCTCCAGAATTCATGTCCACTTTATGGTGATATTAAGAAGTAGAGCCTTTGGGGAAGTGATTAAGTCATGAGGGCTCCGCCCTTATGAATCAGATTAGTGCCCTTATAAAAGCAGTTTAAAGGTGCCCCTTTCCACCTTGTGAGGATGAGCCTAGAAGATGCCATCTTTGACAGCCCTTATCTGACACCAAAGCTGCTGGCACCTGTATCTTGGACTTCCCAGCCTCCAGAGCAGTGAGCAAGAAATTTCTGTTGTTTAGAAATTACCCAGTGTGAAGTGTTTTGTTATAGCAACCCAAATAGACTGAGATACTGCCTAAAACTGAGTGTGCAAAAATCATTCTGTATTGAAATCAGAGTGAAGATCTCTGTGCTTTCTCTTTGTGACCCACCAGATTCATCAGCACATACATGCTCTGGGTAGATTGGTTGACTTCCAGACATTTGTTCCATCCCTGCCTCAATCCCCCTTCCCGATGATTGGTCCAAGAAAGTCATACTAATTCATTCCCTTTGCTATTGACTGGTTCAAGAACAGGTTTGCAGCCCAATCAGACAACAAAATTTGAGGGGATGAGAAAGCCTTAGAAAGAAGCAGTTTCTTCCCCACATTCATCCAAGTTTCCACCTTGGTCAGCCAAGATATCCCCGTCCAAATCTACATTTTTAGTTTGTTTCTTTCCTGAGCTCCAACTCCCTGTATTCAGTTGCCCACAGGAATCCCAGTGCAGTGGAGTGTCATGAGCAAAGCCCTGGGTAGGCATTCAGGAGAACTGTTGTTCCCTGACCTCCGAAACTGTTGACTTATTGGGTTGTTCCACATGACTCATGCTAGGTAAGATTCAATTTTTACAACCAAATTTGACTCCAACCTTCTGAGCCCTGAGCCCCTAAAGTAGTTAGCTGCTCCTCCTGCCTACCAACTCTGTTGGTTAATATCATCACTAGTTATCCTGTAACCAGGCTGCAAATGTCAGATTTACCTTCAATTCTGCCTTTCTTTTATTCTACCACTTGCACTAAGCTATCCAACCAGTGCCCTTTCTCATAATTCAGTCTTGCTCCTGCCCCTGCCTGTGGGATCTGCCTCCTTGAGTATAAGGAGGATAATTATATTAGCTCCAGATCCTAGGTGCTTTGTACAGTCTCTTTCCTCTGGATTGATCTACCATGTGGATATCACACAATTTCTAAAGGTACTAATTTAACTCCCCCTGCCCTCTGCTCAGAAAGATGAAAAGGCAACTGATTGCCTTTAGAATAATTACACAACTTTGGTCCACTGTTCATGGATCAGCATGATCTAGCACTAAATTCAATTTTCAGCCTTATGACTCACTATTCTCATGTTTTCTTGATGCATATTTTACAGAGCTTGGATTGGGTTAAATTGTATCCCCCCAAAATTTGTTTCTACCTAGAATCTCTGAATGTTCCCTTATTTGAAAATAGGGTCTTTGAAAATGTAATTAGTTAAGATGAGGTCATACTGGATTACAGTGGGTCTTAATCCAAAGACTGGTGCCTTTATACAAAAGCCATGTGGAGACACAGATACACACAGAGGGAAACACTGTGTGCAAATGGGGGCAGAAGTCAAAGTTATGCTTCCACAAGCCAAAGAACACTAAGGACTGCTGAAAACCACCATAAGCTAGAACAGGCGAGAAAGAATCCTCCCCAACAGGCTTCAGAGAGATTACGGCCCTGCCAACACCTTGATTTTGCACATCTAAATTCCAGAATTATGAAGTTAGTGTTCTAGGCTAAATTACTACTATTTCAAGTCAGTTAGTTTACATCATGGCAGCCCAAGGAAACCAACATAGGGCCTTTCCACAAACTATTCTCTGTTGTCCCATCTCCAGGCTTCGGTCCACATTTCCAAAAATCCCTTCTCTCACCTCTTGTCCTTTGACATCTGTAGATTTCTAGGAATTCAACTGATAAGTTACCATAAGCAGCCCTAAAAGGCCTGGAAGGGATTCTCTGCCCACTTGTCTCACGAGTACTTTGCACGATGGTTTTCCAAGCTGTCTCCCCCTAGACTGGGAATCAGACAGCCCTAACCTGGTGCTCATCCTCTTTGGTGCTCTGCCACCCAATGCAATAGGCCATGGGCTATGGTGGGATCTCAAATGTTAAGGGAAAGATGGAAAGAATGAATGAGTGAATGTACTCCTTGACAAAAGTTTGTACTGGACTTCCTTTTGTGGAAAAGAGAATGGCATATTTGTGAGGCAGTTAGCAAGCTGGGGAGGGCTATGCCCATTTGTTTATTCTTCCAGGTGAACTTTAAGATAATATTTCAAAGTCATAAAAACATACATGAGGACTTCATAAGAATTCCTGTCTTTATATTATGTATTCAAGTATTCTTTTTATTAAATTTTTCTAAACAGCTTTGAGATATTTTGAGATATAATTAACACATGAACTATACTTTTGTTTTTTTTGGACAGGGCCCCACTTCCTTTTCCCAGGCTGGAGTGGGGTGGCATGATCACAGCTCATTGCAGCCTCGACTTCCCAGGCTCAGGTGATTCTCCCATCCTAGCCTTCTGAGTAGCTTGGACTACAGGGGCACCCAACCAGGCCCAGATAATTTTTTGTATTTTTAGTAGAGATGGGGTTTTGCCATGTTGCCCAGGCTAGTCTTGAACTCCTGGGCTCAAGCCATTCACCCACCTCACCATCCCAAAGGGCTGGGATTACAGGCATGAGCCACCATGCCCAACGAAAATGTACATGTTTAAAGTGGTATTCAAATTGATGTTTTGACATTTGTATATAGCAATGAAATCATCACTATAATCAAGATAATGAAAAAAATTACCCCATAAGTTTCCTTGTGCCCGTTTAAAAAATTGTGATAAAATTTGTATAACATAATATTTACCATCTTAACTATTTTTCAGTGTCTAGTTCAGTGACATTAAGTACATTCACATTGTTGTACTGCTACCATCCATCTCCAGAACTTTTGCATCTTCCAAAACAGAAACTCGGTTCCCATTAAATATATCACTTCCATCCTACTCCCCTCTAGCCTCCAGTAATCACCATTCTACTTTCTGTCACTATGAGCTTGACTACCATAGGTACTTCATATGCATAGAATCATACAATATTTGACCTTTCGTGACTGACTTGTTTCACTTAGCATAATGTCCTCAGGGTTTATTCATGTTTTAGCCTGTGTCAGAATGTCCTTCATTTTTATGGCTGAGTAATAGTCTATCTTATGTATATGCCACATTTCCTTTATCCATTCATCTGTCAATGGATACTTGTGCTACTTCCACCATTTGACTATTGTAAATAATGCTTCTCTGAACGTGGCTATACAAATATCTGTTTGCAACTCTGCTTTCAATTATTTTAGGCATATACCCAGACGTGGAATTAAGGAACTATTACTTGTGTCCTTACGAAATTCCACTCTTCAGCCCCCTCAACCCCCATTCCCAGGCAATTGTTGATGTACTTTGTCACTATAGGTTAGTTTGTATTTTCAAGAATTTTAAATAAGTAGAATAATACAGTATGTACTTTGTCTTCTTTCACTCAGCATATTTATTTTGAGGTGCATGCATGCTGTTGGGTTTACCCACTCCTTTTTATTGCTAAGTAGTTTTCTAATATATAACTATTTCACAATTTCTTCATGTATTCACCTGTTGAAAGCCGTTTGGGTTATTTCTAGTGATTATAAATAGAGCTGGTATGAATGTGCATGTACAAGTCTTTCTATGGACATGTGCTTTCGTTTCTCTGAGGTAAATAGCTATGAGTGGAGTAGTTGGATCACATGATGGGTGTATGTTTCACATTTTAAGAAACAGTCAAACTATTTTTTAAGTGATTGCATCATTTAACATTTCCATCAAGGTATGAAAGTTCCAATTGCTCCACATCCTTACCAACACTTGCATTGGGTGATCTTTTAAATTTAGGCCTTTCCAGTAGGTGTGCTGTGGTGATATGGTTTGACTCTGTGTGCCACCCAAATCTCAACTTGAATTGTAATCTCAATCGTAATCCCTATATGTCAAGGGAAAAAGGGAGAGAACTGGTAGGAGGTGATAGGATCATGGGAGTGTTTTTCTCCATGCTTTTCTTATGAGATCTGATGGTTTTATAAAGTACAGTTTCACCCGTGCTTGCTCTCTCTCTCTCTCTCTCTCTCTCTCTCTCTGTGTGTGTGTGTGTGTGTGTCTCTCACCTGCTGCCATGTAAGATGTGCTGGCTTCCCCTTCGCCTTCTGCCATGATTGTAAGTTTTCTGAAGCCTCTTAGCTATGCTTCCTGTTAAGCCTGTGGAACTGTGAGTCAATTAAACCTCTTTTCTTTATAAATTACACAGTCTCAGGTATTCTTTATAACAGCGTGAAAATGGACTAATACAAGTGGGATCTCACTGAGGCTCAATTTGCATTTTCCTATTGACTAATAATGTTGAACATCTTTTAATCTTTATCAGCCATCTGTACGTCATCTTTGGTGAAGCATCTGTTTAATCCTTTTGCCCTTTTAATTGGATTACTTGCTTTTTGTATTGAGTTTTAACGTGTCTTTATATATTCTGGATGAAAGTCCTTTAACACATATATACTATTTTCTACCACTCTGTGACTTGTCTTTTCATTCTCTTTACCGTGTCTTTTGAAGAGCAGTAGTTCTTAATTTTTATGAAGCCTTATTTATCAATTTTTGCTTTTATGGGTCATCTTTTCAGTGATTCATATAGCTCTGTCTAACCAAGGTAACAATTATTTGCTTGTGTGTTTCATTCTGGAAGTTTTATAGTTTCAGGTTTTACATTTTGGTCTGTGATCCACCAGGAGTTAATTTTTTTATATAGTGTGAGGTAGGGATCCAAGTTTATTTTTTGGAAGGGCCTATCAAATTGTTTCTGCAACATTTGTTAAAAAGACTATTCTTTTACCACTAAATTGCCTTTGTATCTTTATCAAAAATCAATTGACAATAAATATGTGGGCCTTTTCCTGGACTCCTTTCTCTGTTTCATTGATCCATTTATCTGTCTTTACACCAATACCATACTATCTTGGTGAAGTCTTGAACACAGACAGTACATGTCTTCTTTGTTATTTTTTAGGGTTTTGTTTTTCTCTTTTTCCAATTCTAAGGTCCTTTGAATTTCCATGCATATTTTAGAATCAGCTTGCCAATTGTATTAGTTTTCTATTGTTTCTGTAACAAATTACCACAAAATCAGCAGCTTATACCAACCTAGGTTTATTATCTTACAGTTCTGCCAAAGCTTGACCTGCATCCTACTGGGCTAAAATCAAGGTGTCAGCCAGGCTGTGTTCCTTGTTAGAGACTCTAGGGAATGCTCTGCTTCTAAGATCATGCAAGCTGCTCGTGGAATCCAGTTCCCTGCATTAGGAAAAAGCTCCCCACTGCCTTGTTGGCTGTCATCTGGAGCCTGCCCTTAACTTCTTTATGCCTCTCTCATTCTTTCCACACGGGCCTCTACATCTCAGAGCCAGCAATGGCACACTGAAGCTTTCTCATGTCTGGAATCTCTCTGACTTTTCCTTTTGCCACCTCTTTCTACTGCTGCCTCTTCTTTCAGTTCAAGACAGTTATTTGCTTTTAGGAACACATGTGATTAGTTTAGATGGGCCTGTGGCTAGAGAAGAGGGTTTGGTGACAGGGAATATAAGAACTTCCTAGAAGTAAATCAAATGGAAACACTTCAGCTATAACAAGAAATATCCTCTCCATTTACATAGGGTGTCTGCCAAGTAAATGACTTGTAACTTTACTTCACCCTCTTCATTTACATAAGGCGTACACCATGTAACCAGTGGAAACCTGTAGAGGATGTTTAAACCCCAAAAAATTCTGTAACAGGGCTCTTGAGCCCCTATGCTCAGGCCTGCTCCCATCCTGTGGAGTGTACTTTCATTTTCAATAAATCTCTGTGTTTGTTGCTTAATTCTTTCCTTGCTTTGTTTGTATGTTTTGCCAGTTCTTTGTTCAAGGTGCAAAGAACCTGGAAACCCTTAACTGGCAAGAAGTCTACCTGAATAATCCATAACTTCCCTACGTTAAGGCCCATAACCTTAATTATATGTAAAAAATCCCTATTGCATGCAACATAACATATTCATCTAGGGATATGGGCATTATTGAGGGGTTATTCTGCCTACTCAATTAAAAAGAAAACCCTGTTAGTTAAGATTTTGATTAAGATTGCATCGAATCTATGTTTCAATTCGGGGAGAATTGACTTCTTAATGACATTGAGTTATCTGATTCGTTAACAAAGTATCATTCTCCATTTATTTAGGATTTAATTTCTCTCATCGATGTTTATATTTTCAGTATACAGGTCTCACACATCTTTTGGTAAGATTTATCCCTAAGTGTTTCATGTTTTGATGATGTTATAAGTGATATTTTTATTGTAATTTTAATGATTTGTTCCTAGTAATAAAAATGTAATCAATACTTTATATTGACCTTGCCTCTTGCAAACTTCCTATACTCACTCATTAATTCTAGCAAGATTTTTTGTTTTTTTGTTTTTGTTTCTGGTAGGTTTCTTAAGGAGATAATCATATCGACTGTGAATAAAGACAGTTTCAGTGCTTCATTTCTAATCTGAATACCTTTTATACTCTACCTTTCTTGTGTTATTGCATTGGCTACAATGTCCAGTACAATGTTTAATAAAAGTAATGAGATCAGTCATCTTTGCCTTGTTCAAGTGTTAGGGGCAAACAATCATTCTGTCACCATTTAGTGTGATGTTACCTATAGGTTTTTTGTAGATGCTCTGTTATTCTTAGTTTGTTGACATCTTTCATTAGGAATACTGGATTTTGACAAATGTCTCTTTTTTTGCATCCACTGAGAGGATTAGTTTTCTTTTCCAGTCTGTTAATATGATGAATTAAATTGATTGATTTTCAAATGTTAAACCTATCTTGTATTCCTAGTATAAATCCCACTTGCTATGATGTATTATTCTTTTGATATATTAATTCTATTTGTTAATGTTTTGTTAAGAGCTTTTACTTATATGTTCATGAGGGATATTGGTCAGTAGTTTGCTTGCAATGTCTTTGTCTAATTTTGGTATCAGAGTAATGGTGGTCTTACACAATGATTTGGGAAGTAGTTCCTCCTCTTTTATTACGTGCAAGAGTTTGCATAGAATTAATATAATTTGTTCCTTAAATGTTGGGTTATAATTCACTAGTGAAACCGTCTGGGCCTGAAGCTTTTGATTTGCTTTCTTATTATACATTTATTTAATAGATAAAGGACTATTCAAAATATATTTTTTCCTGAGTGAGCATTGGTAGTTTGTGCCTTTCAAAAATTTTTTCTGTTCATCAAAGGTGTTAATGTTTATTGGCATAAATTTGTTCATAATATTCTTTTATCTTTGTAATATCTAGTAGGATCTATGGTAATATCATCTCTCTCATTCCTGATATTGGTAATTTGTGTTCTCTCTCTCTGTCTCTCTCTCTCCCTCTTTCACCTAGTCTAGCTAGAAGTATATTCATTTTATTGATACTCTCAAATAACTTGACTTTTATTTTATTGGCTTTATTATTTATCTGTTTCCTATCTCATTGATTGTCACTCTGACCTTTATTATTTCATTTCTTCTGCTTATTTTTTGTTCAGTTTGCTGTTATTTTTCTATTTTTTAAGGTGGAAACTGAGGTCATTTATTTTAGACTTCTCTTTTTTTATGTATTTCATGCTACAAATGTCCCTCTCAATAATGCTTTAGTTGTATTTCACAGATTTTTTTTGCATTTTTATCTTGTTCAAAGTATTTTCTAGCTTCTATTTGATTTCTTCTTTGATCTGTATGATATTTAGAGGTGTATTAGTTAGTTTCCAAATATTTGGGAATTTTCCAAATTTCTTTTTATAATTGATTTCTAATTTAATTCCATTGTGATCAGAGAAATACTTTGTATGGCTTGAATCCTTTTATATTTATTGAGACTTGTTTTGTAACCCAGCATGTAATTTATCTTGGTAAATGTTCCATGCATATTTGAAAATAATTTGTATATTTCTATTTGGGGCTCAACTGTCCTATAAATGTCGACTGGGTCAAGTTGGGTGATATTGTTGTCTTTTATATCTTCATTAATATTCTGAATTTTTTTTCCCTTCTTCTAACAATTATTGAGAGAGGGTTGATGAAATCTCTGCCAATAACTGTGGATATGTCTATTTCCAGCAGTTTTCTGGAGTAGGGGGAGTATGGAGGTGAGGAGGCTGAGCGCTATCCCTGGCCAAGAGCTAAGAACAAAGCATCACAGTTGAACATAGCAAAGAAGGGCAGCAGTTTGACAAAAAAAAAAAAAAAAAAAAAAAAATCCAAAGTACAAGAAGTGGCCCTGTTACAGTGGCCAGGATAGAGGGAATGTCTCTTCCAGAAGGAAAGATGCTCAGATGGGCTGACCTCTTCGCTAACTTCCTCTAACACGGAGGTTCTCAGACTAAGGTGTGAATCAGAATCACTTGAGGCCTTGTTCAAACTGACTGCTGAGCCCTACCCTTAGAGCTTCTGGTTCACCGAGTTTGATTTGCTTGTGATGCTGGTCTGGGAACTGCCCTTTGAGAAGCACTGTTCATGCAGCAGGCTCTGCCTTTGCTTTGAGTCTTACACCTGCTCCCCTCTGTCTTGAACACTCCTCTACCCCCACAGCCACCCAGCCCCGGTTAGTATTTCATCAGCTTCTCCAATTCTTCATAACCAGGTTAGTTGCCTCCTCTGGGTGCTCCTAAAGCCCCTGTACATCTCCTTGTCACATTCTGCAGCGATTGCTATCATCCGCCATCTGTCCTCTCCCCGCTAGGGCTGTCAGATCCCTGGAACAAAGGCTCTGTCTTGCTTGTTCACCATCGTACTCCCGGAGTGGAGCACTTGCTCAAATATTCACTGCACAAAGGATGTGTAATTCCCCAACGTTTGAGTAGTCACACAAAGCCTTACCTGAGCTTTCCATAAATTCTGTGAACCAAATAGGAATTATAATGTCGACACTATAAGCTATCTGGGAATGGGACCAGAGTCTGCGGAGACTTTTCTTTCCTTCTTGGGTGTTAGACTTGGGAAAGAAATACACAGACCCAGAGTGGAGGTTTGCAGTAATTTCAAATGTGCCTTCTCTTCGCAATTTCTTCCTGGAACACACACATAACAAGTCACAGGGCGCTGTGGCTCCCTCTCAGAGGAGCTGTTTCTGTCATTTCTTAGCCCTTCAGGGCGGCATCTGCTTTGTGTCGGCGGCAGCAGCCAGGTCTAAAGATAAATGATCCAGGTTCTGCCTTGATGGATAGCTGCCCCCAACAAATTGGCATATGATCTGCAGAGGTATTCTTTAGAAAATGTGACAAATGGTGACAGATGAGGAAGGTGAGCTGTACTTCTGTTGCCAGATACACCAGCTCTGAAGAAACTTCCTGTAGTGGATGAAAACTCGCCCACCAAAGGTTTAAAGGCCGGGGGAAAAAACACCTAGTTCGAATCGCGAAATTAGGAACACAATGAATTTGAATAATTTTGCACTTCTCAGAGATGCTTTCACTCAATTTTTAAAATTACCCAGTGAGAGAGTCTGGAGTGGGGGTAGCATTTCTATTATTCTCATGGTCACAGGGAGCAGAGACAGGGCCACAGACCATTCTTTGCGATCCCCCATCCAGGGCTCGTCTTAAACACTAACAAGGCAGTGGGGTGAGGACAACGCTTTCATTTATGTTGCTACAAAGTAGTAAAGGAAAGGCTGACTGGTAAGAAATGATTGTGTACACATGCTTTATTCTTGAGGCTGATTTATGGGAGAAAAGCATCGTGGGAAAGCATATGGTTACAGCTGAGAATGAAAGAGAATCGTGTTTTTTGTCATTTCAGGTACTCGGGCATGCCACATTGCCCAGCAAGCCCGAGGTGCGTGGCGGGCGGGTGGTCTCTGCTGAATGCCTTTGATGCAGCTTTATCCCTACTGTAAAGGGGCCTTGAGGAAGCCGCTCATCCACTCTCAGACTGAATTGTGGCATGCATCGCTTTAGGGGACAAAGCTAGGGACCATGTACCAGCCTCGGGCCAATTAAGCCTAAAACAAATTCTTAGGCTGCCAGAGCACAGATTACACTTGAAGTGCCGTGGACTCCAACCCACAGTGTAAAGCCTGGACGCGCCCCAGTAATTGGGCTGATGCACCGGCTCCGTCAAAGGCCTCCCTAATGACCAGTAGTGCTGGCTGTTTGTTTAGGAGCATTTAAAAGCGAAAGTGCTAGAAAATGCAGTCAGGGAGCCCACAAGCCTGCCCCCCTTCACTTCCCCGGAAGTCATTTGCTGGACACACACTCTGGATTTTTCTATCAAATCTAGGGGCATGGGTAGAGGAGCAGAGATGAAAGGTCAGAGAAGCCAGAGTTATTAAAGCAGGAGCTGAGAAGGCTTCCAGTATGAACAGCAGCCTCAAATCAGGTGGGAAAAAAACCATGGATTTTTCATCAAGAAAATACAAGCTCAGCATTGAAGAGGAAACAATTATTCATGAAGTCCACACGTTGTAAATGCACGACCCCTCGTCCCATTGGGGAGAGATTCCAAATGGCTAATAGCTTCAGGATGATTAATTTGGGCTAGATTAACTTTGTGTTATAAATGGATCAAATCCACACAGTTTAGAGGTTACAAAATAGTCCCTTCCCTGCAGTGCATTTTCATACACAGAAATAAGAAAATGAGACTCAAGGAGGAGATAACTTCACCTGCTGAATTCCACAGATGTTTTCTGAGTGCCTGCTACATGCTGATGAGGAATACGCCTACCGCCAGGAAGACACAATCTCCTAGGGGTTTGCCCCTTGGGCAGGAGATGCACAGTGACCAGGTTTCTGGATCAGAGGGGTCCTAACAGTCATCACTGTCTAGACTAAGGGTTGCACACCAAAACACACAGACTGGCCGGGTGTAGTGGTTCAAGCACTTTGGGAGGCTGAGCAGGTGGATCACTTGAGCCCAGGAGTTTGAGACTAGCCTGGCCAACATGGTGAAACCCCGTCTCCACTAAAAATACAAAACTTACCTGGGTGTGCTGGTGCACACATGTAATCCCAGCTACTCAGGAGGCTGAGGCAGGAGAATAACTTGGACCCAGGGGGAGGAGGTTGCAGTGAGCCGAGATCATGCCTCTGCATGGGTGACAGAGCAAGACTCCGTCTCAAAAAAAAAAAAAAAAAAAAAAAAAAAAAAAAATACACAGGCTGCCTCTCCCTCTGATCCAACCAAATCTGAGGCTGGTACCAGACACGTGTGTTGTTAAAAAGCTCCCCAGGTGAATCAGTTGGCAGCCAGCCTAGTCTAATTCTCCCATTGTCCTGATGAAACTGAGGCCCAGACTAGGGAAGGACCATTTCTGGCATGAACCGCAGCCCTGCTGGGATGAGGAATCCACACTCCCAGCATCCCCAGCAATGCTTTTTCTCCTGTACCTTCTGGTCACTCACTGGTCATCAGGAAGATTATGATGTCCACGGAGGTGTGCCCTGGCCATGGATAGCAATCATTCCAACTGGGCAGATCTGGGACTGTTTCTCGGCACAGGTGGGATCTGAGCTGAGCTTTGACACGTAGGCAGTGATAATAACAACTTGTTATTACTAACAACACCTGCCTGTCCAGCCCCCGGCCTCTGTTGGATTTCCCCTCCCCTACATCTCTGCCAACACCTCTGCTGACAGGTGGCTCTCTCCCTCCCTCTTCCTCTGATTAGACAGAGATAATCTTCTTAATAGAAAAGCATCCTCTGGAAATCAAGAAGGAAACTAAACCACTCAACTAGAAAATGGACAAAATACATGAACAGCTAAATCACAGCAAAAGAAGTGCTAATGACTTGTGCACCGGTACACTTATGAATAAGAGAAAGATTGACATCATGCCGGGGAAACCTCTTCTTACCTAATAGGTCAGGAAATCCCAGACCCTGAAAGCAGTTGGGGAACCTGTGGCAAAATAGACATTTGAAGGCTTTTTTTTTTTTTTAAAGACAGGGTTTGCTCTGCTGCATTGGCGCAATCATAGCTCACCGCAGCCTGAAAATCCTGGCTTCGTGTGATCCTCCTGCCTTAACCTCACCAGTAGCTGTGATTACAGGTATGCACCACACTCAGCTAATGTTTTCATTTTTTGTAGTGACAGGGTCTCACTATGGTGCCAAGGCTGGTCTTGAACTTTTGGCTTCAAGCAATCCTCTCACTTCAGCCTCCTAAAGTGCTGGGATTGCAGGCAGGAGCCACTATGTCCATCCTGAGTGCATTTTTTATGGGAGTACAAAATGGCACAACCCATGTGTAGTCAATCTGGCAACATCTATTAAAATCACAGTATTGCTTTAACTTGTGATTCAGCAACCCCACTTTTGGGTCCGAATCTTTCTAATCTCCACCCTCTCCAAACAGATACAAAATCACACACATACAATCAAGGCAATGGGTCCACGGCAAGTCAAGGTTGGGCAATGAAGCATTATCTGTAGTCATAAAAGACTGGAAACAGCTAAAGAATTCGTCTATAGAGAATAATGAAATCACAGCACGTTTGCCCAGTGCATCTACCACATTGCTAAGGAAGAATCAAAAATCTCACACGGAAAGTTCTCCAGATATATTTTAAGAAATGAAAGGAAAAAAATGTGTAAAACAGTACATAATGCATGCTACATTTTGCATTAAAAGGGGGAAATAATACATATTTGTGTTTGCATGTGTTTGCATGAGGTAGCACTGTGAGAATTCTTAATAAATTAATAAAAGTCAATGTGGGTATGGTAGACCTCGTGTGACAGACAAAGCAGGTGTGAGCACAATTTGTCTGTGTATCCTTCCTTATGTCCTCTTTGATTGTTTGAACCTTGTGAATATATCACTTTCTCCAAAAAATTAAATGTAATGTTAACAAGTTCTTCCTCACATTCAGTCCACACCTGTGCCCCCAGCTTCTGGCCCTGCCCAGCTCTGATGCTGAGCAGTGCACACATGGCCCTTCAGAACCTGGGGTGGATGTTACGGTCCCTTTTCAAGGCCTTCCTCACCCCCCCCCCCCCCCCCGACCAACTCAAGCAGAGAGGGTCCCTTTCTCACCCACTGTGTGTCCTCAGGGAATTGTCGGTGTTCGCATCCACTTGCCTTTATAATTCTAAGGCTGTTCCTGACCTGGACCCTGTGAATATCATTAAAGAACCACCCTCGGAGCCGATATTTACAGAGCTTTTGCTATGTGTCAGGACCACTGAGAGCACTCACAGCGTCACCTCATTTCATCTTTGCTGCAGTCCTGTGGAGTAAGTATGATGCATATACCAATTTTGCAGAAGAGAAAACTGAGGCCTGGAGAGTTCAATCATGTGTCTGAAGACACACAGCCATCTCAGCCCCGAGACAGGGCTCCTGGATGCCGTCTCTGCTGTCACAGTAACCTTCAACCCGCCTGCATCAAAATGAATGATAGTAAAAAATAATAGCCGGGACCTGCCAAGAGTCACTATTCACCAAGCTCCGTGTTAAACACGTGTGTTCCTTCATGTCGTCCTTAGAACAAACCTGAGCAGTGGACGCAGTCTCCCTTGTACACAGGTGGAAACTGAGGCCCAGAGAGGTTAAGAAATGTGCTGTGGTCACAAGCTAGTGAGAGCAGAAGCTGCCTGGACTTTCAGTCTCCTGGTGCCCCCTACGCTCCCCCAATTTCAATGTGCTTCTGGTTTCTCTTTCTATACTCCAGCTCATGATGCTGATAGGATTATGGGCCTTTCTCCAAGTGTCATCTGCCCCCCACCTGTGTCATGTCCCCACACCTAGTGAATTCTCAGCACACAGGTGGGCAATCAAAGGTCTGTGCCCCTTCTTGCTACCTCTTAATCACCACTCTTTTACTGCCTCCCTGACGCTCATCTCCGGTGCTGGGAGTGAGACAGGAGGGAGAGAAGGAAGAAATCTCTTTTGGCTACTTGCATTGGCTTGGATGCGTGGGAAGGACTGAGTTTAAAGGGTCACCTCTCCTCTGGGACCTTCATCTTCCCTGCATCTGTGTCACAGTGACAGGGAGCGGCCCCTCCCAAAGGAGACCCCAGGGCAGAATTGGGATCAATTGACTTTTGAGCTGGCCTGTTGCACCCACAGTTTTCCGTGGTGGCATAAGGTTTTATTGTTGTTTTACTGCTCGGACATTAAAGTGTTTATACACAGAGCCTGGCTAGGGCAGCCCCAGTGCAGGCAAGGCTCATTTCTTCTTTCTTTCTCCATTTACCATCAATGTTCTAAATTGCAGTGACCCATTAGGACTATTAAGACTGAAAATCAGAAGGGACATAATGCAAGTCTTTCCCAGGATCTGGGACTGTCAAAGCCAGAGCCACACAGCAGGCTCCAAGCCCACGAGAGCAGGAAAAACCTGGGGACACAGAGTCAGCTTTAAGAAACGAAATTCAAGAAAAAGCCCAGCGCTAAGAGAAAACTGCATTTGTTAGGAGAATTCATGGGGAAAGAAAAAAAAAGTTGTCACAGGAACATTTTTTTTTTTTTATAACTCAAAATTTTCCAAGTTTGTGGAGCTCAGTGTCTGATTCTCATCCAAGGGGAATTTCAAAAAGTGCTGGATTAGGGAAACGCGACTGAGAAGCAGCAGAGCTGCTGGGAGGCTGCTGGTCATTACTGAGGCAGGAGATGGAAGGTGTCAGGGATCAGAATATCATCTGAACAGCTTGGGAAAATCTCAGAGGGAAAGAGGTGTGTGATCCATTCACTGGCACACACCCCCACCTTCCTCCACCTCTCCTGTGGCGTCTGGTGTGGGTGTAGCTCAGCAGCCCAGCTGTGCGAGTGGGGGGGGCTTCTTCCCCTGTGATGGGCAGCCCGAGGGCAGGATGCACACACTGAAGTCTGCAGTGAAGTCGCTGGTTCCACCCAAGTCAGAGGAGCTCATTGTCCACAAAAGCCCTACCAGCCAGGGATCAGACGCCATCCTAGCCACACACTGAGGAACCCCGAGAGACCACTGAAGCTCTGTAAACCTCTGTTTCCTCATCTGTTAAGATTCCTTACAAGCAATCTCTGCTGGGCAGATGAAAAGAGGAAATGCGAAAGCCCTTGACCCAATACCTGTCCCTTCCAGGAATTCAATGTCCATCAGTTCATACGTTCATTCCTTGTCAATAACTTAACCATCTTTATTTCACTCATAGAACCCTGCAGTGCATTCTACACACAAAGGTGCCAAATAAAGAAGTTAAATTGATAGAAAACGAATCAACTAGAAATAAACCAAACCTTATACAAAACCCTCCCTCCCAAAACACAGCCAAAATCTTAGGCAATAGGTGAGGTTGCTTCGAACTTCGCCATTCTCCCCAGTTCTTTTCTGACTTCAGCCTGTCTTTTTTGTGTATCTGAAAGAAATACGTTGCTGAGCATAAAAAGAATAAGTGCTTCTATTTGTCGAGTGCTGCCCGAGCTATGGATCCCCAAGCCCTGTGAGTTGCCTGCCAGTTACTGATGGGGAAACAGAACAGGCAAAATTTGAAGATTCACTACCTCACCCACCATGAGGAAGTCAGCAGCCCAGATTCACAGCCGGTTTTGCAGTGGTCCCTCTGCCCCACAAATGCTCTGGCCTCCCTGAGCAGAGTCATCTTATAGGGATGCAGGAGTGTCAGACTGGGGGTGGATTCTTTTCTCTCTCCCAGTAGCACCTACTTAACACATCCTTAACAATAGCACTTCACAACTGGTTTCCAACACAGAGGGTGAAACTGATCACATTGTCGCATCTTCAAATCTCTGTTTGCAGATCATTAAATACTTAATCTGGCGTGAATTGGAGATGTTCTAAACAAATAAAGCAACAGTCAGACATTTTCCAAAAAATAAATCTGACTCCATAGTGACAACAAGATACCCTCACGCATGGAGAGGACACTGTATTCTGCTGTTTGTTTTTAATGTTTGATTTACTAGATAGAAAACACAGCCCTTGTGGGTGTCTTCAGGGCTTTGGGGGGGGGTCTCCCTGTAGCCCTAATCCCTGGCCCTCACCAACCTTCCCAAGATTCAACAGCCCCCCCCACCAAGGCCAAGGCCAAGCCCCCAGCCTGCCCAGGGAAGCTGCTTTTGTGCCACTGCTGCCCCCAGAAGGGCCTTTGAAAGCCCTCGAGCTGAGATGCACTCAGAGCCGCTTGAGACTGCTTCACAGTAAGGGTTTATAAAGCCCTTTTCCCAGAGAGAGGCATAGCCTGAGAAGTGTTTCCAAAATTGGTGCAATTTGGGACACTGCAATGTTTAGTCTAACAGGCCCTGCTTCTCACGAGTCCGCTTCCAAAAGCAGGGAAGATTCTGGCTGCCTCTAAAAGGGCCTGCTGTAGGCTTTCTCTCCCCTGGGCTCCACATTCTTCCACAGTAGACAGGATCCTTAGAAATAACTGGAAGGCCCTTACCCTACAGCCCCCGTGATGGCCCCAAGCCCTCCGATCTTCTCTCTGCAGAGTGGAGGGAGGCCGCTCAGACCAGGCAGGGAAACAGGTAAGCAGGAGGCAGCAAGGGTCAGTGTGGAGAGGAAGCAGAGCTAAGGCCCCTCCTCCAGCAGAGATGGGGAGCTCAGGGACCTGCCAGAACCCCAGGCCTCCCATTGCCCAGGCAGCTGCATGACTTAAAAAGAAATTAGTCAAGGGTGAGAACTGAGGGCTGGAGTCTCCTACAGTCCATCAACAAGCACTTTTGGAGCATGCACTAGCATGTCAGGGACCTTTCCAGACACCCTGTCCTGACGGAGTAAGACTGAATACTTCAACTTGTAAGATAAATGAAGACCATTTAAATGAGAACAGGCAGAGGCATGCAGAGCTTGCTATAGCAAGGGAGTCAGCCACTGACACTGGTGTTTGGCAGAGGCTCCAAGGCAGGCAGGGGAGTGGGAAGGCTTTACAGCAGAAAAGAGGAAGGCATGCTTGGATTGGAGGCTATTGGTATGGGCAAGCTGGAGGCACCTAGAAAAGAGGCATCCTATGCAACTGATTAGGGCTGTATTTTGGGCTGGCTCTGGTTGGTCCTGAGTTGAAGTTTGCACTCACAGACCAAGTCCTGCCCAACCTGGGTAGGTTGCTGCAGAGGCTGTGGGTCAGAGTGCTATTGTCGTGTATGGTCTGGTCACTGTCCATTTGTATATTCGGTCTCTTAGGAATCAATGTCTAATGATGGGACCATAAGATACTACTACACACCGGTTAGAATGGCTAAACAAATACAATGAAACAAAAAGTGACAACATGAAGTGCTGATGAGCAGGTGGAGCAACTGCAGCTTGCATCTATTGCTGGTGGGAACGTCAAATGGTACGACCACCTTGGAAAAAAGATCGTCGGAACCCAACTAGCCCACTCCTAGATACCTATCCAAGAGAAATGAGGACGTATGTGTACACAAAAACTTGATCACAAGGGGTTATAGCAGCTTTATTCATAGTCACACAAAACTGGAAACAACACAAATATCCTCAACAGAGAATGGATACACAAACTGTGGTATATATTTGCAACAGAATACTATGCAGCAATCAAAAGGAATGAACTACTGATACCCAGCAACGTGAATCCTGCATGTATTATTAAAACTTTTTAAAAGGAGATGGGAATCTTGCTGTGTTGCCCAGGCTGACTCAAACTCCTGGGCTCAAGTGATACTCCCACCTCAGCCTCCTGAGTAGCTGGGACGACAAGCATGCACCGCCACACCTGACTTCCCAAATGCATTATTCTAAGAGAAAGAAGGTAGACTCAAAATGCCATATACTATACAATTCCATTTACATGATACTATGGAAAAGGCCGAACTGTAAGGACCGAAAAGCAATCTGAAGAGAGAGTGGTTATTAAAGGGCTGGGAAGGGGCTGAGTCCAAAGCGGGGCAAGTGCATTTTGAGGGCGATGGAATTGTTCTCTGTCTTGATTGTGGTGGTGCTTATAGGGCCGTGTGATTTTGTCAACACTCAGAGTAAATTTTATTGTACATAGGTTATATCAAAAAGATGGAAAAAATATAATTATGGGAAGTTATAACTGCTCGGAAGAAAAAACAATGCAGAGGCCAGGCTTGGTGGCTTACGCCTGTAATCCCAGCACTTTGGGAGGCCGAAGTGGGCAGACCACTTGAGGTCAGGAGTTTGAGACCAGCCTGGCCAACATGATAAAACCCTCATCTCTACTAAACATACAAAAATTAGCTGGGTGTGGTGGTGTGTGTCTGTAATCCAGCTACTCAGGAAGCTGAGACAGGAGAATCACTTGAACCTGGGAGGTGGAGGTTGCAATGAGCTGAATCAGAAAAAAAAAGTGAAAATAATGCAGGGGAAAGAGGAGGAGAGAGATACAGGGGGCACAGTTTAGTTGGGTTTCCAGAGAGGAACTGGGAAATGACATTAGATCAGAGACATTTGATTTAGGGAGGATATGACTCTCTAGTGGAGACTGTTCTGGGCTGAGGGACACAGGATAGAGGTGGGGACAAGTGTTGCAGGGAGGTGAGAGAGGGGACACCAGTGCTGCAGGCACATCATGGGGCCTGAAACCCAGGACACACTTTAGATTTGAAGGTGGCTGGGGAATGCCAGAGGGTTTTATGCAAGAGAAGAACTTGATCCAACGGACACCTGCCAAGGCTGGCCCTGGCTGAAGTGTGGAGTGTGGAGCACATGGGCAAGCCGGGAGGCCAGCAGGTGTCCATGGCCCATGTCCAGGTGGCGGGTGATGTTGGCTTCACTCAGCAGGGGACTGTGAAGGCCTGAGCTGCAATTCCATTTGGGGCAGCTTGGGCGATAGAGACAGTATTTTCTCAATGAGTTGTGAGAAAATACAAGAGAAGGGCATCTGGGGTCAATTGAATAGTGAGGCAAGTGGGCCCAGTTGGGTGTCAGAAACAGTCAGAGAAGGGGCCATGAGATATTAGATTGGTACAAAAGTAATTGTGGTTTTTGCCATAGAAAGTAAGGGTAAGTACTACAATTACCTTTGCAGCAGCCCAGGGAAAGCCTCTGGATTCCCAGGCTCCTGGCTCCACAGCTCCCCTCCCTTGACAATCCCTAAGGAAGCTTGGAACCCCTCTGTCCCCAGGTCTCCACCTCTGCCTCTGCCTCCTCCCATGGCTCACCCACAGCCTGCGGTTCCTGCACAGCCCTGGGCCATAGACCACCTCTGACTGCACTGCCAGCTCTCTGTCCTGCGGCTCCCACACCCCTCATGCTGGAGCCTCTCCAAGGGCTTTGTCCAGCATCCTGGCCTGGCCTCTGTTCTGGCTGCACTGTCTCTCCACTATTCCATGCCTTCCTTCCATTTCAAATGTCTGTCTCTCCATTGGCCACTCTCAAACTGGTCTGGCTTCTTGCCTATCAGCTGCCTTGCATTTCCTTCTGCCTGTAAGATGCTCCTTGGAGCCTCTCATTTAAGAGTTTGAAAGCCAAGCCAGTTGTCTTTTCTGGTGTGCCTCTCTGTGATGGGTGTCCATTCAACCCACATTAGACACCTCGGGCCTCCCCTGCACCGAAAAGTTCCATTGTCACCTCAACTGGCCTCTGGGCATCTCTCATCTACAGCCTGGCTCCTTCCTGCAATTCCCACTGTCATTGCCTAGACTCTGGCTACGACCTCCTCTGCCCCCACTGGAGTCTCCCTGTCTCCTTATTTTCTTCTCCATCCTCCTCCTCCACGCTACTGGGACAACCTTTCCAAAGCTTACCTGGCTATCGGGGCCTTCCTTATAAGCTCCAGCCATCCCCACCTGCAGGACCAAAGCCTTGCTCTTTGGAAAGCACCCACTGCCCCCCCAGACTCTTTCTGGCACAGGGTGATCATGGAATTTATCATCTAAACCAGGCCACTTCTGAGCGCAGAGGGCACTACTAGAAGTCACACTGTGACAACGGGCACGCATTGGGACATGTGGGGTCCTGGCTCTGGCCTCATCTGCAGCCCTGTTTCCCACCTCTAGCCCCAACATGATGCTCACAGGGTCATCTCATCAGACGAGTGACACCTCAGGCCAGCCTTGGTGCCCATGCGCTGTGTTTTTCCTTTTGTTTGAAATGACATTCTTCCTCCCCAGCTAAACTCAACCTCGCTTCTCACTCAGACACAGCTCTCTCCCCACTTGTCTGGAAAAGTCTGCAAAAACTGTCAAGAGTGCCCTCAAAATCCATCCTGCTCCCTCTGGCTCTGTATTGGTGAGCACTCCAGCCCTGATGACTGGCAGACAAAGCGGCAACTTTGAGCAGTCCCGTAAGATTCATCTCAGTTTCCAAATCCATGAAATGGGTATAATTGCATTACATGTCCCATTCTCATGCAGGCTGCTGTGGGCACTGAATAAAGGGTACGAGGGAGTCACCCAGTGCTGTGCCTGATGGATGGGAGCATTTGGGTCCTCAATTCAATTGTTTTCTCATGGTATTGTAGACAGTAGCTTCCCTCATTAAAAAGTAAGAAGTGGCCAGGCACAGTGGCTCAGACCTATAATCCCATCACTTTGGGATGCCCAGGTAAGCAGATCACTTGAGGTCAGAAGTTTAAGACCAGCCTGGCCAACGTGGCAAAACACTGTCTTTACTAAAAATAAAACTTAAAAAAGGCCAGGCGTGGTGGCTCATGCCTGAAATCCCAGCACTTTGGGAGGCTGAGGTGGGAGGATGACCAGGTCAGGAGATTAAGACCATCCTGGCCAACATGGTGAAAACCCATCTCTACTAAAATACAAAAAATTAGCCAGGCATGGTGGCAGGTGCCTGTAATCCCAGCTACTCGGGGGCTGAGGCAGGAGAATCGCTTGAACATGGGAGGTGCCACTGCACTCCAGCCTGGTGACAGAGCAAGACTCCATCTCAAAAAAATAAAAAAGAAACGATAATAATAATAAAAAAATAAGCTGGGCACAGTGGCACGCTCCTGTAATCCTAGCTACTTGGGAAGGCTGAGGCACAAGAATTGCTTGAACCCAGGAGGCAGAGGTTGCAGTGAGCCAGGATTGCACTATTGCATTCCAACCTGGGCAACAGAGTGAGACTCCGTCTTAAACAAAACAAAACAAACAAAACAATACAACAACAACAAAAAAAGAAGAAGAAGCATAAAGTCATGGTTTCCTCTTCTCTATGACCCGAGGTAAAGGCCCGACTTCTCCGCAAGTGCCCAAAAAACATCTGAATAATGGATGACACTGGAGGACGAGCAAAGAAGGCCGGCATCTGAGCAATTTAGAGACACGCTCCAGGGCCAAGCAGAGTAATTAGCTACTCCTTTGCAAGGGTCCCCAGGAGAAGCCAGGCTCCTAGGAAGGCCTGGGGAGAAGGGGCGGCCCAGCCGGTGCAGGCCTGGATGAAAAGTCCCGCAGGATCACTCCAGCCCAGGCGACAGAGCCGTCACCTCCTCTGACTCCTCTTCCAAGTGTTGCGGCTGGGTGTACTGTGAGCTCATTAGTAGGAGGCTCCTGTCATCGGTCTTTAATAATTGAGTGTTTCCCCATCTCCTGGCACATCTTGTATACGTGTTAAACTCCCATTGAACACCACGCTTGGCTGCTCTGCTCTTCAGCAGCCTGTGCCAGTGAGCTGGAGTGAGCAGAATTTGGGAGCATTTCGCAGCAACTCCTGTCTCCCCAAGCCCATTGTGTCTTAGTGGGTTACAAGGTGTCCAGTGCATCAGGCCAGTTCAGAGGCTGGTGTCTTGACAGTCCCGCATCACCATAGACCACATAAACCCCCTACCCCAAAAGAAAGGAAAAAGAGAGAGCGCACGGAGCTTTAAATAGAACCAAAAGCTGTTTGCTATTATGCTAAAGCTGGAACAAGGGGGTTTCTTTCATGGAGGATAAAAGACTAAAAATCGATGGCAGGGTTGTCTGAAGACTCAGGTTTCATTTCATTTCAAGGGGGGAAGAAACCAACAGGAATCAGTTATTCCAGGCCTTCTCTATTAGATTTAGTTCAAAGATACCACTCATGTTGGCAGTCAAGCGGTATAGGCTATTTATCTGAAGGATGCTTGATGATCCATTTGTTTATTGATTTAGTTAAGCAGGTGTAGGTAACCTTGTTTACTTGGAAGAAAAAGAGGTCTTGCTGTGAGAAAGGAACTGTGTATGGGTTAAAAAAGAGTTCTGCTAACATAAATTAGAAAGAAAGTTGGGGTAGAATAACAAAACCTAGTACTGTCTAAGCTCTCAGTCAATTCAGAAGAATCTGAAATATTATGTCAAAATGATGGTTTGCAAAGAGGGGGAGACGTTCTCATAAAACCCAGAAGTGGAGAAAAATGAACCCAAGCGCCTGGAAGTAATGGGTAGTCAGGGAGTTAGAGAGAGAATGGTCCATGTGTTTTGTGTTTGATGCCTGCAGATTTGAAACCTTGTCAGGAACACGGGAGGGAGTTGGAGATTCAACCAGAAAGACGGCTTTTTATCCTCAGGCAAAGAGATATGTTAGTGTATACAAAAGAGGGAGCATGCTTGAGGAAAACCAGGGCGTCTTCTAAAGAGTCAGGTATTTTAGGGAACAATGGGTTTCTGGTTGCTTACAAAACTCTAGGACAAGGAGCTAAACATGGACAGAGTTATAAGTCGGTACTTCAGACATGAGCAGATAATCTTACAAACAAATGTGTAACTATGAAAGGCAGTTGTGGTGCATAAGCAGTAGGCTCTCTCGGAAGAAAACCATTTAAAAAGGTACTCTCCAATCTTGCTCTGTCTCTGGAGCCTTCCAGGGTAATTTTCCTGTTTGGCTGGAGGTTGGCAGTTGCAGTCATTGTGGCTACCATGTGAAGGAATGGGCCTTGCACATGGCACAGCACATGCGAATGTTTTTCTGTGCCCTCCTGACAGGATACTGCATTCCTTCACCACCGGAGGCACCACTTCTGATGTCACAGGCCAAATGCTTGGTGACTTCCCACCAGCACGACAACATGGGACTTTCAAAATCCATCCAGACCTAACCACCCTTTACCACTCAGACTGCTTCCATTCTGATCCAATCAACCCTCACCTCCCCCAGATTGTCCCCAAGCCTTGTCATTCATGTCCTATGTCCATTCCTGTCCTTTGGCACTTTTTAATCCATACTTAACTCAGCAAGCCAGAGTGGTTCTCTTAAACCATGTAACAGAACTCAAGCTAAACAGCACGTCTCTTGATACCACTTGGAAATGTGGCACAGTCCCCTGAAAACCTGTGTAAGGATGCTCATGGCAGCACTATTCAAGAGCACTCAACAGAGCCCATTAACAACAGAACGGATACACACACAGATATGGTTTTGCTCCACATCTCATCTGGAATTGTAGTTCCCATAATCTCCACATGTCATAGGAGGGACCTAGTGGGAGGTAACTGAATCATGGAGATGATTTCCACCATGCTGTTTTTGTGCTAGTGAGTTTTCACCAGATCTGATGGTTTTATAAGGGGCTTTTCCCCTCCTTTGCTCTGCACTTCTCCTTGCTGCTGCCATGTGAAGGACATGTTTGCTTCCCCTTCTGCTATGATTGTAAGTTTCCTGAGACCTCCCCAGCCATGCTAAACTGTGAGTCAGTTAAACCTCTTTCCTTTATAAATCACCCAGTCTCAAGTATGTCTTTATTAGCAGCGTGGGAACGGACTAATACACACACTACAGTCCTTCTGCACGATGACACAGCACGGAGAACACACCCCTCCTCGCCACAACATAGGTGAATCTCATGAACATAATGTTGAGCAAAAGGAGCCAGACAGGAAAGAGAAAATATGTCTTCATCCATTTAAATGAAGTTTACAAGTAGACCAGTCTAGAAAATGGAGATAGAAGTCAAGAAAGTAGTTACCCTTGGGTGGGAGGCAGAGTAGCAACAAGGAGGAAGAAGTCACAGGGTTGCTCTGGTGAGGCCAATATGCTGATTCTTGGCTGGTCCTGGCTAAAGAGGCTCGCTTTGAGAAATTTCATCCAGCTGTACTTTAATTAATTGCATGCTTTTCTCTATGCTATACTTTAGTAAAGTGTAAAACATTTCAGATAGCTGCATAAAGTGAGATTTAAGAACGGACAGTAATGAAGATCATGAGAACTGTTTTATATGCTATGGGCATAGAATATTTAGTGCAAATTTTGAGTACTTTGTATTGGTGATATGAAAGAATTACTGTTAAATTAGAGCCGTTAAAGGTTATAAAAGAAAATTGGTACTGATATTACCATCTCCACACCATTTTTTTCACCAAAGGTATTTGGTACTTGTATTCTAGATAAAGTTTTTAATGTAAGTTTTGGAGGCTGTTTTATACTATTCAATTGAGAGTATAGTAAGACCAACTTATGGATATCTTTATCCCAAATATCACTGGTACAGTGGGGAGCAGGTCAGATGATACAACTGTTATCTTCCAAACCTTTCAATGGTCCCATCTCACTCAGAGTCAAAAGTTAAGTGCAAAATGTCCTCAAGGCCCACAAAGCTCTGCTTGGCCGACATGCCCTCCCCTTATTTACTGGGCTTTGGGCACAGTAGACTCCAGCACACCAGGTGTACAGTAACCTCAGGGCCTTTGTACCAGTTGCCTTGCCGTCTGGCTGTCCTTCTAGAACATTCTTCCAGATGAAGGCAAGCTTTGTTTCCTTACCTTTTTCCATTTTTGTTTAAATGTCACTATATTAGTTCATTTTCACACTGCTATAAAGACATTCCTGAGACTGGGTAATTTATAAAGAAAAGAGGTTTAATTGACTCACAGTTCTACATGGCTGGGGAGGCCTCAGGAAACTTACAATCATGGCAGAAGGGGAAGCAGGCATGCCTTTTTATACTTGGTGGCAGGTGAGAGACAGCCAGCAAGAGCAGGGAAAACTGCCTTATAAAACCATCAGATTTGGTGAGGACTCACTCACTATCATGAGAACAGCATGGGGGAAACAACCCCCATGATCCAATAACCTCCCTCCCTCAACACCTGGGGATTATAATTTGAGATGAGATTTGGGTGGGGACACAGCCAAACCATATTAGTCACTGTCTCTGTGAGTCCCTTCCTGACCACCAGCCATCCGCACCCTCCTCTGCTTTTCCTCCTCATAGCACTTACCTTTCATTACACTACATTATTTAGTTACTTATATTTATTATCTGTTTCTTTCCATTAGAATGTAACTCCATGAATAAATGAATTTTCATCTATTTTGTTCACTGCTTATGTCCTTGTGCCTAGAAAAGGACTTGGCAGGTAGCAGAATTATCAGGGGAATCCACCCCTGATGATTCAATGTGAGTCCTTTTCTATTTTCCCTAAGCGTTGGCCAGTCTGAGAAATAAAGGGAAAGCGTACAAAAGAGAGGAATTTTAAAGCTGGGTGTCCGCGGGAGACATCATATGTCGGGAGGTTCCAGGATGTCCCCTGAGCCGTAAAACCAGCAAGTTTTTATTAGCACTTTTCAGAGGAGAGGGGGTGTACAAATAGGGTGTGGGTCACAAAGATCACATGCTTTAAGGGAAACAAAAAATCACAAGGCAGAAGGTCAGGGCAAGATCGCAGGTCAGGGTGAAACCAGAATCACTAATGAACTTCCATGTCCCATGGTGCACACATTGTCATCTTAACAAGGTTCAAGAGCAGAGAACCGGTCTGACTAGAATTTGCCAGGATGGAATTTCCTAATCCTAGGAAGCCTGGGGGTGCTGCAGGAGACTAGGGCGTGTTTCATCCCTATCTACATTTGCATAAAGGCAGACACTCCCAGAGCCGTCATTTTAGAGGCCCCACCCTGGGAATGCATTCTTTTCCCAGGGCTGTGAATTATTAATATTTCTTACTGGGGAAAGAATTCAGCGATATTTCTCTTACCCATATTCAGTAATGAGAGAAATATGGCTCTGTCCTGCCCAGCCCACACACAGCCAGACTTTAAGGCTATCTCCCTTGTTCTCTGAAAATCGTGTTATCCTGTTCTTAAGGTGCCCAGATTTCATATTGTTCAAACACACATCCTCTACAAACAATTTGTGCAGTTAACACAATCATCACAGGGTCCTGAGGGGACATACATCCTCAGCTTGCGAAGATGATGGGATTAAGAGATTAAAGTAAAGACAGGCAAAGGAAATCACAAGAGAATTGACTGGGGAAGTGATAAATGTCGATGAAACTTTCACAATTTATGTTCTCCTGCCATGGCTTCAGCTGGTCCCTCCGTTTGGGGTCCCTGACTTCCCTGACTTCCCACAACAGCAGAAGTTTAGTATTCCATGAATGCAAGGGTGAAGGAATTAATGAATTTACAAAACTTGCTTTGAATCCCATATGGTGTGAAGCAAACTAGAAATGCAGGCAACATCCTGGTCAATAAAACTCGGTTGTAGGAATTCCTTGAGCCAAGTTTAAAGTCAGATCAGGACTAAAGAAAGGGGGAAAGGCTTATTTCCCTGAATATTCCCTGCCTCCAGTCTCCCTGTGTTCTTATTTGGGTGCGCCAGCTCACTCTTTCATTCACACTAAACAATATTGGTGCACCTACTATGTGCTAGGCTGTGCTGGTTGCAGGATCCCTGGTTAAATGGCACCATGATGAAAGATGATGAAGGATGAGAATCATTTTTAAGGTTTAAGCGTTACTGGTATTATCTCAAAACATCATCACTGAAACCATCACAAGAAACTACTATCTCCTAATTTTATATCCTAATTTTACAAAGAGGCTTTCTGAGGTTAAGTGACTTGCCCAATTTATTGGCGCCAGGAAATGGTAGAATGGGGATTTGCACTAGCCTGCTGGGCTCCAGCCTGCACTCTGCTTTCTCCAATGAGAGACGAGACTTCAGCCAGAGCTCATCAGGACGTGAGTGTTTAAACCAAATCACACAATCACAGACCAAAGAACCAAAGCACTGGCCACAGGGATGTTGTCAGGACATGCATCATGGGGCCTTTGAGGCGATCCTAAAAGACTGGCTGCATTTTGGCAGGTAGGGCAGAGGACTGGGTGCAGAATCAAGGAGGGCAAAATCTGAGCAAATGGATTGCAAATGAGCCAACCCCAGGGAAAAGCAATTCAAGCAACTTTCTCTGCCACCCATCCTACGGCAGACAAGATGATCAAGCTCTTTTTCTGAGACTATGATGGTGGATGTGAAAAGGGTCTGGGATATACTAGGTTTGCAATAAATGTCAGTTTCCCCTCTTACTATGCCCAGGGGTTGGGGAGTCATAGAAAGAACATAGACATGGAATATTCTATTTCTTCTAAGTAGGCCTGGCTCTGACAAACTCTTTAGACTGATTGCATTTCCACAAGAGTGATGTCACAATCTTCTCCTTGCTGGGGATAAACCCCCTCTGCTATAATCAAAGAATCACAGTGTATCAGGACTAAGAGTGGCCCCAGCTCTCCCAAGATTCTCCTCTTCAGAGTAAGACAGGAGAGGACAGGTAACTGATTCCTGACCACACAGCTAGTTGCTCAGAAGTAACTAATTTATGATTACACAGCTAGCTGCTGGCACCCTGAGAACTATACTAGGTGATTCAAATGTGGGTACATGCAAATGATGGCCACCAGGGTAAGGGAAAGGTCATTTGAGGGAATGATGCCCTCCCGCCTTGCCCTTTACCCCACAAACCCCCTCCCTCACAGCATCCCTTAATGGCTATGGTTAGGAAAGTCAGCTGTCAGTGACACTTGGGTCATGGCTGGTTCTTTCTCCTGCAAACAGCACCTCTTTGGGATTTCTGGGTTCATAGATAGTCAAAGAATAAGATGCATAGTAGAATACTAGATTACTTGACTATCTGTGGGCTTATGATTTTCCATGTGACATCCACTTAATCAGACTATTCAGTGCTCTGGAATCTGCTATTTACTGATTATGCCTCATTTAAAATCATTTTCTCCACTGCCATCTACCAGACTGAATTCAAGCCCCTGGAGAGGCAGTTCCCCGGGTGGAGGCATATCGAATGTCTCTGGGGAGTCTAATATTTTACCTACTTGCATAAACTATTGTGAGTGACTTTTTTGAAGCGGCTTTCTCAGGAGTGGGAAGAAAAGAAGCTGGCTAACAGTGGGATCTCAAATACCACCAGGCACAACTGAGAGACTGTCCTGAACAATGAAGGAGGAATAGAGCTGGAAAGAGGGTCAGGCAGTGAAGTGTGGAGTGGCTGGGGTGTAAGCATCCCTGACACAGAGAAAGGAGAAACACCCACGGAGTCAGGGGAAGGCCTGACGCTTTGCCATCTGGCAGACCTGGGTGTGAATGTAGCCCCACTTACCAGCAGGTGGCCTTTGAGAGTGACTTAACCCCTTTGAAGTTTCTGTTTCTTTCTTTATACAAATGAGGCCAATGATTCTGCACACCGAGTTGTCAGGAGGGTGAGTAGAACTGAGCCTGGCATGTAGTAGGTGTTTCACTGAGCTGGCACCCTGCCTTCCATGTTAAAGCAGATGACACCATTTACCAGCCTTGGCTCCATTAGCCTGGAAGGTGGATT
Organism: Theropithecus gelada; assembly: GCF_003255815.1. NCBI lineage: Eukaryota > Metazoa > Chordata > Mammalia > Primates > Cercopithecidae > Theropithecus > Theropithecus gelada. The sequence continues at coordinate 112,551,826 of NC_037677.1, read as the reverse complement.
GATTGCCAGGAAAATGCCTCAGTTCTCCAAAGCCTCTTGAATAATTATCTCATGGGCTTTGTCAGAGCAAATGAGGTCTTGCCATACTGTTTCCAAAGAAGCAAAACAGGGATGCATTAGAGGCCCATTTTGTTCAAGAGACCTTCTTGTACCACCAGACATCAGAGTAATGGGGAAACTAGGTTTGGAGTTAGACTATGAACTGGATTCTTGGGGAAACTTTCCCAGCTTGGATAATGATGAGAGCTAATGTCTTCACAGCACCACCATGTGCCAGGCCTGTCCTGAGTACTTTACGCCTGTAACTCACGCGCTCATCTCCAATTGTAGAGAAGTCTTAAAGTAGATACCATTATTATCTGTGTTTTGCAGATCAAGCAACTGAAGCACAGAGAGGCTGAATCACTTGCCCACAGTCAGTCCAGAACATGAACCCAGACTATTTGGTTCCACAGGTCATGAGTGCAGCCGCTGTGCCACAGTGCCTTCCAATGCCTCAAAGAGAACAGGTTAAGTGACCCAGATTGGACAAATCTGAGGGTTCAGCCCAGCACTCTGGACTTCTATGCTATCTGAGTACTGCCAAGGATTTCAGTGCCAGGGAATAAGCCCAGACCCTCTTTTCTCCAGGAAGAACGGGGGTCCAGGAATGAGTGCTGTGGTCCCTGCACCCTCCAGGGTCTGTTGCCCACGTGCCCTTTCAACATCAGCTCTCCGCCTTTGCCAAAGCAATTTGATGGCTATGTTTTTAGGGAGGAAACGGAGGCACAGGGAAAGTGGTAGTCAAAGGTTAAATCCATTTAGAGCCAGCATTTTCTGCCTTCTAACTCTTAGGTCTCTTATAGATCTTGTATTCAGTGTATTTCTTTGTTTATTTGATGAGGCAGTTCAGTATGACCAGTGCACCCTTGGGGAGGCACTTCTTCCTCCTCTGTAGGTAGAGAATATGGCAGCCACATCACAGGTGACTGGAGGGAACTGAGTTGAGTAAGGTTCTACATACCACATCCCTAGGACAATGCACTACAGCAAGTATTTAATGAGTGGTAGTCCTTTTTGGATGGTGTTTATTTGTATCATAAATAAATTTAGTCATGCATGAACCATATTCAATGAGTCTGCGGGATGAGTGAGATCATTCATAGGAAGTCATCATCGGTTCAGATCAGCTCCACTAGGAATGACAGAGAAGGAAGTAGTAGTGAATAAAACGTCCAAGCTAAATCCCTCCAAACAATGAGCTGAAATCCAGAGCTGAAGGTGTATTTCTAGTTCATGGCAGGCTGAATCAATTTGGCATATTGGCTATATTTCACAATCCACATACCCAAATGTGAAAAGAAAATATTCTCTAATTGAACCATTTTCTTCTCAACCTTCCACTCCAACTGTGGCAGGATAGTAGGCAAGAAAAGAAAACTCAGCCACTTGAAGGTTTCCCTGAAGGTTTCCAGTCGTTTCAGTCCTCCTCTCTTCCCTAAGCCACATCTACGTTCTTGTGGGGCAGGGTGATGTCAGAGATGGGGGTCGAGCCTTTACGTCATTTGGGAAGGTGTTTCCCGTTCCCACCAACTTTTGACCATAGTGGCATCTCTGGTGAGGGCCACTGCATGGTTTTGCTCTGATAATCAGCCTCTGTCCCCTTTGGTATCTGTTGAGACAGCTGGGTCCTTCACTGGCCATGGGCTTGCAGAATCTACAGGCTACTTCCAATAGCCAAGACCTTAAGACACCCCAATTTGCACGTGCACATACACCATGCACACACACATCAAGCACACACACATATGTATCCCCTTTGGTGTTGGTCCAAGGAGAGGGGCAAGGGGGCAGGGCCTGGACTCCCTTCCATACATTCTTCCTGCCTCCATCTGGTCATCTACCATCATCTCTTTCCATGACTAAGAGGAGTGGCCTTTGGCTAAATATTCTGTTCAACCTATTGCTTATGCTAGGACTTGGGCCTTTGTAACCTCAAAATCCAGAATTGAATATTACTGTATTATTTCTTTTTGTATTTTAACTTGGGGCTTCTTTCTTTTGAGATAAGGAGCCAAGCTGTGGTTTTCTTGAGGATGTGTTTTATTTTCAGAGGGGCACCACCAAGATGATGTAAATAAGGGGAACGTTAATGTGCACGCATGCACGCAGGTGTTCACACACACACAAACACACACACACACACACAACCACTCTAAACTTCATATATCAGTCCTCGCCATTGGCAAAAGGTTGCACCACAAGGCTCAGATGTGCCAGTGAGGCAGTGCTGAATATTCATTTATTTCCAAATAAAGAAGTCAAGGGCCAGAGGATCAGGCTCTGTACCCAGCAGACCTGGAGGTGGAAAAGATGGCTCTGCAGCATGGTGGCCCACCAGCAGTGGAAAGAGCCACAAAGGTGGCTGTGTTGCAATGAGCACCATTTAGAAGAACATGAGCTTAGGAGCAGACGGCAGGTCTGCGAGCACATTTCTGAGAAGAAGCTGTGCTTGCAAGATTGTGACAGCTTCTTCCCCCTCCTTCCCAGCAGTGAAAACAATTATTCTTCACATTAGTCTCCCTCAGTTCAGACCCTCATCCATCTCTATCCAAATGGCCTGAGATGAACAGTCCAAAGAGCTTCTTTAAAAGCTTCCATCAGCACAAACGTGCCAACGCCAGGAATGGCTTCTTCTCCTTCTTGGAGGTCAGGCCTTCCCGTCTGCAGAATTATGGCCTCCCCCGGGCTGGCCTGAGCTGTGGCCTTTGCCTATGGCCATGGCTGTGCATGAGACCTTCCTGTCCCCTCTGAGTCTTTTCCCGAGTCAGCTCGCATCCCTTCAAGGTTGCTAATGGCCGCCCTTTATTCACTCCGGCAGCACGTTTAGTCTCCTCAGAGCTGGCGCCTTGACCTTTCTCTGTCTTTATTGTCCTGTCAAATGGTTTTGGTGGAGCAAAGTACAATTTACTCAAATCACTGTAGAAAGGAATCAGAAAAGCATCTGTAAAGTTGGTTGACTAATTGTGCTCCTTCCTTTCTATTCTATGAGCAGCTGAAGTGAAGCTGTGTGTGTGTGAGGGAGGAGGGGTGCGAATCTCAGGCCCACCCTCCTGTTACCATGTCTTGCAGGTGGGCAAGGTAATGATGGTAACCAATGACCTGCAAGTAAGATGGCGCAGGATAACTGCCTCTGTGAGCTTCCTGGAGTCTAAATCTTATCCTAACCCAACTGGGACTGTATTCTAACAGGTTTTGAATGTCTTGTCAAAAAAAAAAAAAGATCTATAATGTCATTTGTATTTATACTGAAATAATTAAAAATAACATTGCTGGGTTTAAAGTTGTCAAACAGGGAATGTCGAGGGCTGCAACATGGGCATGTTCACTTCTTGGTGGCTGCTGTAACAAATTATCACAAACCTAGTGGCTTAAAACAATAGAGATGTGTTCTTTTTTTAATTTTAATTTTTTTTTTTATTTTTTAAAACCAGAACATTTATTGCATGACTAATCGCTGACATTCTTAAGATGAACTAGATGCTGCAACAGCTGCCCTCTTGGGTTTAGGTGTTGTTCCTTCACGGAATCCATGCCTGAATCTGCGGTATACAATTTTTAGGTGCCTCATTCGACCAGTTCCGGTAGTATTTCGTCTTTTAGCCTTGGCACTCCAGTTATACTTTCTCTTGCGCTTGGCAGGGTAGCCACATTTGCCACAGGTCGACTTCTGAAGGTGGTAGGCCTTAGAGCCACTGCGGCGGCACAATGTGTGCGTCTTATTGCGACACTTTCCAAACGATGACGTTCTCTTCGTCATATGGCTTCTGCCGAGATGTGTTCTTTCATAGCTCTGGAGGCCAGAGGTCCAAAATGAGTGGCACATGGCTAAAATTAAATTACTGGCAGGTCTTGTTCCTTCTAGAAACTCCAGAGGAAAACTGATTCTGGTTCCTTCTAGAAACTCCAGAGGAAAACTGATTCTGGTTCCTTCTAGAAACTCCAGAGGAGAATCCATCCTGTAGCCTCTCTGGTGGCTGATGACATTTCTTGGCTGATAGTATCCTCACTCCAGTCTTTGCCTCTGTTGTCGCATTGCCTTCTCCCCCTCTGTAGTCAGTCAAATCTTCTTCTGCTTCACTCACAAAGACACTTGTGATCACATTTAGGGCCCAAGTGGATAATCCAGGGTAACCTTCCCATCCTCATATCCTTACCTTAATCACATTTACAAAGTCTGTTTTGCCATATCTGCTAACATCCACAGGTTCCTGGGATTAGGACATGAATATTTGTCCTAATATTCCATCTGTCATAGTGAGGGGCCAGTTTCAGCTTGGACTCTATTCAGAAAGTCATGCTTCCTGCCAAAGGGAGTGGAAGACACATGTGCCCTTTGTCTCGGCACCCAGAGAATACTAAAATGGTCAAAGTGCCAGTAGACAGGGGACATAGCTGCAGGGTCACCCAAGTGCACCACAACCATTCCCTGGGTTAGCAGTAATATAAACAGCCAGTATTTTGCAGAACATTTTGGAGAGAAAAGTAGTGGTCGCCAAAACAGGTGACATTCCCAGTCTAAGTGATGAGGAATTTTAAGACTGCACAGACACTGATGGGTTGCCCACCCTAAAGCCATTTCCACTTATCTTGCTAACATAATCTTGATTTTCCCAAGTTGCAGTGTGCTCAGCCCAGGAAACAACTCCTTTGGATCATACTTTGAATAGAGAGGGTCTAGACTGATCCCATTCCCCCTTGCCAGAAGATTCACTGGTCTAGGGTAAGCATGTGGCTCAGTCTCAGCTCATGAAAGCTGAGAGAGGATATGCTGAAGGGCAGGTGGGCTTCTGAAGATTTCCCTTCCTGATGAAACACAAGAGGGTTTTAAAGAGAAAGCAAGATCGCCCCTTCCCTGCCTTCTTGCTTTGCACAGTCATGTGAGGAGGTAAGGCCCGGAGCCATGGTGGCCATCTTGTGACTGAGATGGACACATTGGTGGATAAAAGCCAATCCACTGAGGGTGAGAAGCAGAGCAGGGAAACACCTCTGAAACATCAAAACAATCTCAGGACTGCCCACTGCCATACTGTCTTGTTAAGTGAACTATAAATTCCTTATGGCTCATTCTACTACTACTCAAATTGTCTGTTATTTGTAGCTCAATGTACCCTAAGTGATGAAACAAACATAAGGTCGTCAGAAGGAACCAACAAAACAGGGACAAGGCACAGAAAACTGGAGTTCAGATGCAGCCTCCTGGATACCAAAGACCCACCCATTCTTCCCAGCGAAGAGGAACCTTACATTGCTGTCCGAACCCCAGTGCATGGCAGTGTATCACTAAGCATCTTCCTGAGGAGTTACTATATGGCGATGTGCCTAGAGCACTCACTCTTGAGTTTGTAACAGAATCTTAAGAATCCTTTAATCATCTTCAAAAGTCACAAACTCAACATTCCCTTCAAGTGCCATGATACCTGAATTGGGTAGATGCTATCGATAATAGTTAGGACTCTGATGCTTACACTGAACTACTAAACTAGGTAAGTCTCATTTCCTCAGCCCCTCCATTTAGAGATACTCCGGCGTGTCCTTTTTGGGATACTTATTTCAGGCTGGTTATATCAGGTCTCCTGCACGTACCTTCCAAATCAGAGGGATGTCCCTCAGCTCCATGCATCACAGCAATCAACCACACGATTAATTAATCTTGAGTGTAACTTAAGCTACTTTAAAGCAAATTCCAGGCAAACAGACATAAAATACCTATCTTTCTTGCTGAATTGCTTGTTTCAATTCCCTCATTGATATCAGACTTAATTATGCAATATCTTAGAAATACACAAACATCTGCGATTTTATTTCAGAGCGTATTTGAAAGACAAAGATTTCAATGCCCTGTGTGGTTTCAGGCACATGATGGATCTTACTGAGGCTGAGGTGGGGGGAAAAAAGAAGAAGAAATAAACCAAACTCCCTTATTCAGGTGAAATAGAATTCAAGCTATGTCAAATAATCTAAGGAGGACGACACTGACTCATTTCACAATGTAGATTCTAGGTCCTATACTGATTTTTCTTTTAAGGAATGCACCTTTAAAAAGTCACCTCCTCTGTTGGGACATGGTTAAAGTATGTCTGTACCACTGATTAGCTACATAACTTTTAATCTAGGAGGTTACTAATTTGTCTGACAACTCCCTGACCATCCGACTCTGTCCTTCTTTTTTCTGAGTCAGCATACTCACTCTTAGAGAAGCCTGCATCTTGCAGAGCTGTCACTTCTATCAAACACAATGCCCTCAGGGTTTATGCTCATCATTAAAGAAAAAAAAAACTTGTTAGAGTATTAGCCAGACCCAGTGCAGTGCCGTTAAATTAATTTTAGGAATGTATCTAGGTCAGACATCTATCTGCATGTTGCATACAAACAGACCAGCTAGTTACTTAGTATTTGCATGTTTCTAGGCTGTTAGGGCCATGCTTGATGGAGAATTACCCTTTATTTTGGCCCCAGATGGAAAAATGGTTGTTCCTGTTCAATATAACCATAAAGTAATTGTGGTATTTCTTCTGAAAGTTGGCCACCGCAAAATATTTCCAATAATCTTTTTAGAAGACTGTTTCTACAGGGCATCAACATTCCTGTCTCTGTTAACTGGCAATTTTTATACAGAATCGTTTGATGCCCAAATAATTTATGAATCCTCCACATCTCATTTTATCTTCTGTGTGGAAAGAATGTGTTTCATAAAATCCCTTTAGAGGTAACGAAGTTTCAACACAAAGCTGAGATGATGAAGTGACAATATATAGTCCTTTCGCTACCCAAATTGAGCTTCACTGAGAAATAAGAATTTAGTATTTTGGTGCTGGTGGATAAAGAATATTTAAAGTATGTATGATGCAGAGGATCTGTATGAGAAAAAATAAAATCTCTGAGAAGAGTCTTTAATACCCATGTTCTTTCAATATGCTAGGATGCCAACCCAAGCATAACCAAAGGAGACCAAAAATATTACAGAAGGAAACCTCTTGACCTTGCACATCACATTCCTAGGATGACTCGTGTGCCATTTTAAGAACATGTATTTCTTGTGGAATTAAATGAAGCTGACAGGTCCTCACAGTCTTCTCAGAGCTATTTCATAAAAGCCATGGCAATGCAGGTAAGCACAATAGCATTATCACCAGCTGAGAATTCAGACAGAATCTGCCAGTATGTCCTGAAAAAGGCCCTTGTTAGACAAATGAGGAAACCAAGGTTGGGACAAAAAAAAAAAAAGTAACCTACCTAGTCCCACAAGCATGCTTTAACTGAAAAGTGCTGTGTGTGAATTCCTGTTAGTATGCAATCTGTATAAAGAAGACCTCCATGCTTAGATAGTGTTTATGATAGCAACACTAGAGTTCTAGGAAGGAATGTTAATGCCTTTCATAACAACTTGTACTGTGACTTGACCCGATACATATACTATCTAGAGGACACATGATAACTGGTGCTTTGTTTCTCCAAAGCTTAAGAGTCGGGGAAAAGCTGGGTAAATGACAGCAGAAGACACGGTCCACTGCTCAGTAAGCCCAAGGAGTAGAGAAGGGAGGTGTGCTTAACACTATCCAAGGTAAGTACTAACGAAGCACAAGTGTCACTAGATTGGACTATTGTGCTGATGACTTTTTGCACTGGACTGAAACAAGCATTGCAACTACAGCCTAGAGATCTGAAAATCCCAGCGACGTGGAATATGGATGAAATGATGGCATCAAGATGTAATAGCAAGTCACTTTTGATTAGATCACTAGCACTTTTGTGACCCAATGATGTGACATGATTAGGTCTGAAGCCAGCCCAGGAACACGCACAGTGATGACTGTGTGATTCATCAGGCTGACTCATGGACATGGTGGGTCACGGGCAACTGAAAGTCTAAGACTTCCTGAAGCTGGAGAGAGCTAGAGCTCATTTACCTTCACATGGGAGACCGAGGACAACTTGAAAAATGAAGGGTGCCCATTAGAAAAGGGAGACTATGTCTTGGATTAAAAAGGTTTCTGTCATTGGAAAATATGATAAAGGAATGGTGGTCAGAGTTTCTGACATCATTTTTTCTGACACTGTATGAAGGTTGTGTGTTAATCACAGCAGGTTTGGGGGAAGCAGCACATGGTGGATTTTTCCCCTGTCTGCACTTGCTAGCCATGTGAGCTTAGACAGGTCAATGCTCTAAGCCTCGGTATAATGGGGACTCTAATATTCTTCTTTTACTGGTTGTGGGAGGATTAAATAACATGGCATGGTGTGTAGCCCATAGTAGGTGCTACCAAATACTCGAACTTTCAGAAGATGCATTTCACTACAGGGTCATCTTTTGACTTGATTGCATGTCTACTAATTAATTCTAAGTCCACTAATGAATTTTAAGGGCAAATGTAAATGCAATTAAATAATCAATGAAACCAGTATGAGGACCTTCTCACTTCTTACTCTCGTAAAACTACCTTACGAGAGTCAGAAAAAAATAAACCAGCATTGACAGAACAAAAACGAGTCATAATTGAATGTATCACACTGTGCATGAAGATTATACAACTGAGAGGCACACTGGGCCAATTCACAGCCACCAAGGAAATTATGCCACACGTCAGGGAAAGCCCCAGCAGAGGAGGTCAGCGTGGGCAGCAAGGGGGCACGTGCCCCAGACAGAGGCTTGATGTGAATGGCCTTCTCCCTGAAGCTCCATGAGCAATTTAGCAACTCTGTGAAGAATAGTTCCAAGGAAAACCGATTGCGTCCTTAAATAGAGCTCCCCAAACTTGTCTGTTAAGAATCAATTGCAGCCTTATTTAAAATACTCATGTCCAACAGAACACCAGATCATTCTTATTAACAGCAGGGCTGGGAAATGTCTCCCTGGTCTAGCTTTTCACAAGTCAGTTTGGTGCTAGCATTGCCCATTTGCACAGGTGTACCACGACACTATTTCCATTTAAAAGTTTGTTTTCAGGTGTTTGTTATTCCAGCAAAGCCCTCCAAGGAGCACTCCATGAATTAAAATACAGACAATAATGTCATCCCACTTACCCAACTCCACCACTTAGCCCCTGCCCAGAAATTCACCCTGGAGGCCACTTCAGAGACATACGAGGACTGCCTACTTTCTGGCAGAGACCCTGTGGAAAATAGGCTGAAATATATGAGGAAGGCAGATTCTTTGCTCAGTGCTGCATTCAAACCACGCCCGCCTTATTTTTGATTTGTTTCTAACAGTTCTCACATGGCGATCCTCGAGTTCCAGCATTACTTGAGAATTTGTTGGAAATAAACATTCTGGCCCAACCCCAGACCTACTGAATGAGAAACTCTGGGAGTGGGCCCCAGCAATCTGTTTTAGCACACCTTCAGAAGATTCTAACGTACTCTAAAGTTTGAGAGCTACTGGTTAAAAAACAGACAAACAGGCTGGGCATGGTGGCTCATGCCTATAATCCTAGCACTTTGGGAGGCCGAGGTAAACAGATCATTTGAGGTCAGGAGTTCGAGACCAGCCTGGTCAACATGGTTTCACTGTCTCCACTAAGAAAAAAAAAAAAAATTAGCTGGGTGTGGTGGCAGGTGCCTGTAATCCCAGCTACTGGGTAGGCTGAGGCAGGAGAATCGCTTGAACCTGGGAGGTGGAGGTTGCAGTGAGCCGAGACCGCACCATTGCACCCCAACCTGGGCAACAGAGCAAGACTCTGACTCAAAACAAAAACAAAAAACAGACAAACAAAAAAGCAGGCCATTTCCCCACTTATTTCAATACAGCGACCCACTAAGTTTGTAACTAGTTAGGCCTCCCAAACATTTGTTGAGATTTTTCTACATTCAGTTAGAGGAAGGTAAAAAAATAAACATCATTTTCACATGATTGGCATTCTGTAAAGTAGCTATGATTCGAAAACATCAGAGTGAGACAAAAGCTGATCATTAGAAAAGAAAAGCAGTTATTCTAATTTCACCACTTTGAGTATTTACTTTCGTAAGGGCAAAGTCACCTGGTGAAGTCATTTTTCACACAAACTAGGATCTAATCAGGCTGCAATGCCTCTTCAAGGCGCAACGGCTGCAGAACTTATGAATGTTTGTGTACATTGGGTTTGATTTTAGCTGCTCAAAATATGAACAGCCACTCAGTGACAGTTGTCCAAGGGATAAAAAGAATGTTTTAAATGTAATGCTTATTTGTAATGTATCCTCCAGCATTCTTTTGCTACATATATATACGTATACTCTTACATACATGTTTCCTACTTTTCCTAGTGTATATAACAATTAGGAGGATTAAGATGTATGTATAAACATATTCTATATACAGAGAGAAATAAAGGTTGAATGTAAGCAGGCTTTAAATGGGAGAAATTGAAGTCCATTATATTTACACACAAATATATAAGGAAAAAGTGTACTATGGAATACAACATACTCTATTTCTTAATTCTCGCATTGGTTTAGAAAACTCAAAAGAACACAGTTAAATGAACAGGAATTGAAGGCGCATGATGGATGCATCCCTCATAGCATTTAAATCTCTTCCACTTGATTAAAAATTCCTAGTTCCTCTTCACTGAATTGTTTAGAGTTTTTGAGAAGCCTCTGCCCTGATTAAAACAAATTAGCATCAAAGATCCCCTGTTGAATGAGAAATCATTAATTGAGAAACATGCAATGCTCCTTAATTACCTTTAGAACAGTGAGAGAACAAATAATCTCAGGTTCCAGAGGGCCCTGCCTGCTCTGCACCGTGGACTCATTTCGTGTAGCTGCTGGAATAAAACTCCAGCAGCAAACACTATTGGGGAATATCAATGCAAGCTTTAGTAAACCACTGTAGATTGTTTATCTAAAAGAAAAATATCTATCTAGGTAATGACTAACCGGAAGACAGGAAAACGTTTTAGTCTGTTATTTCGATGAGAGCTTTAAAAGTGTTTTACATATGCCAGTATTGACTGAGAAAGAAAGTGAGCTGCTCTTTCTGATACAAATTTTAATACTTTGTGTAAAACACTTCATTTATGCAATTACCTAATAAGATTTCAGATTCTTAGGTACAGATGTGTAAACTTTATCATTTAACAGTGGAACGGAAAACTCCAAAGTGTTAAATTGTACAAAATCCAGCTACAGATGGAAATTCAAATTATGATAGGGCACCATATTTCTTCCTTCCTTTATATACCAATACAATGATTATGATAGCTTAGGTAGGTCAGTGATAAATGATGCATCCCTCCACCTTTAAAATCTGGTAAACCTTTCAGAAGACCCCATGGGAACGTCAATAGAAAATCGAATTGTTACAGATACTATGACAAGGTAAAGAAGGTTGCTGAATGCTTGTACACACAGTGCCACATGGAGAGGCCTCTGACAAGAGGGGCATGGCACTGGGTGTGAGGCTCTGAAGATTCTAGAAGCACATTCCTCCCAAGCACCCTGGCAGATAGCAATGTTATCATTTTTCTACATGGGGTAAATAAAGCATAGTAAAATATAATTATTCAGCTGAGGGTAGAATTTTGGTTTTATTCTAGTTTTCCCAGGCCTCCGTTTTAACCACTAGATCATGCTTCCTCAGCAGTCTTTGAAAAAATTGACAGAATTGATTTAACTATCTCTATTTTTTGGATATTTTGGTTCACCATACAGTTTACAGACTGATTCAGATAAAATAAAGCACAAAACTTCCCAAACAATGTTGCCATAGAAGATCTATATTAATGTGATTAAGACCCAATTTGGGGAATTTGCATTTAATTTTTAGTGGCATGAAGTGACATATTTTACAAGTTGAATTACACTTTTTACCAACAGTCTTAGTAGATTTCAAACTTTGTAGAGATTATTAATCACTATTCTTTGTCTTGCATCCCACCAAGACAATAAACTTGATGTTGCTACAATCTTTGCTAATATCTCAAATAGTCCCTTAGTGCCTACATTATAAGGGCAATTATCAAGAATATGTACACAAAGTAATTTGCACCAAAAAAGAGAATGTTATTAACTGTCTTAATGCAGTAAAGAGGACTATAAACATAGTCGTAATATTTTGAAACAGTAGGGAAATTGTTTTTTCTCAAAGGGTTCCCAGGAAGGTATATGCTTTTTGGGATACCCACAATAATGATCAATCCAGTAATGTGCAAAATGAAAATGGTTCAGATATATTATCACTTATAAGAATTACTAAAAAAAAGGCCATCACATAACTGTCTTCTAGACATTGCACATAAAAAGAAAAATCATTTAATTTAAACATTGCACATTATGTGTGAAAACACAACCAAGGCATCCTTCTACGTCGTTACAAATTTCTAGTTTGTAAAGCTCATCATAGACACAGCCTCCTGAGAAACTATTCTGTAGTTCTCCCTTCTAGAAAGGCTGCTTCAGTTAACAGCCTGCACTGGTAGAGTTTTGGTTTGGTTTTGTTTTTGGCTTTGGAAGGTCAAACTGGAGCTGTCACTTCAGAAATCAACAATGAGTGAACACTGGATTCTCAGAGTTTTTTCCCTCTTCTGATTAGTTCGTCTGCCCCTAAATGTTTGGGGAGATCATATTATTTTATTCTTACATGGAAACAAGTTTCAAAGGAACTTGGAGATCTGACTCTCAGAAGGGAATAGTCTTGATAAGTAGCATATCCTGTTTGCCATTATCTATTTGTGTTGCAAGGTAATTCATTTCAGGTTGAAATCAAATTGCTTTAAGCTGAGCTGGTGTTTTTATTGGTGTCCTTCCAGTCGGCCTTCCCTTTTAAGTGTCATCGTATTTCAAACAAGCTGATCTAAAGGAAAAGATTACTGCTGCCAACGTGCATTGTAACAAGGGAATGAAGATGTGCAAGACCTATTTGATGTTATTTATTTATATTTAAAACATTGGTAGAGGTATGAGAGAACTAGTCTGCCACCGGGGGAATGAGCTGAGTAGTTGGTGAAGGGTTAGGAGAGGTGTGTGGAGATGAGAAAGAACATCGAGCACAATTTGTTAGTATTTACTATAAAACTGTCATTTAAAGTTGAGGAAGGTAATATTTAAAATATGTAACAGACATTGTAAAAATCTTGAAAAACACAACTCTAAATCACCAGGCAACACATACCATTGGTTCCAATTGCAATTGAATTATTTGGGAACTTTGGCACATATATGCACTTTAGTGGTACTGCCACAAAAAAACAAAACAAAACAAAACAAAAAAAACGGGAAAAAAATCAACGCTCATGATTCACTGAATTTAAGTGTGTGGACCTTTTCATAGTAAAAGGAGAGAACATTTAACCATGATCTACTTATCATTTCAACAACAACAAAAACCCATCGCAAAGCCTACATGAGGTAGTGAGCATTTTTATCTTAGAAATTTAGATAACTGGCCCATGGCATTAAAAAAAAAAATAAACTCGGCATTTGAGTTAAAATTCGAGTATTTCTTCACACAGGACCTGTTCTAAGAAAACTTATATGTCACTGGAAAGAACAAAATTTAAAATATCTTTGGGCAATAGAGGCTATAGAAACACAAAGAATTATAAAAGAATGTGCTCGCTAATGCTATTTTCCTAGGCAGATTTTCTAGAGTGAGATTTTCTGACTGTGCACACAGCCAGGTTAAAGAAACTTATGTTTAAACAACCATCTTCCCTGAGCGAAAATACCACTTAGGCCAGATACCACTTCTGCCAAAAATAACCAGAAAGTACCACTTCTGCCAAAAATAACACAGGTTAAAGCTTTTGAGGGTGAGAAGAATACCGTGTTCCTGTGAACGGTCTTTCAAGGGTTTGGTTTCTTGTTCAACTAAAACTACTCTGCACCTAATCCCTGAAGAGTGAGAAGGTTGGAATGGGAGTGAGGGTGGGGTGGGGGTGTAGTTTACAGAAGCTCATTTAAAATTATACTGTTGTTTCATATTTGGAAAACAAAAAAATACTAGCTGTTTTCATAGTAGGGCTGGAGAAAGTAAAGCTTGATACTATCTTGGCTGCCATGGCCATGCCAGGTACCCTGATTCTAAACAATTGAGGAAGCATGTAAGAATCTGGAGAGGGAATTGTGTGTTTACCAAAAGGGTTATAGGTTGGAGCTGAAAGAACGCCTATCACACACACCCGCCACTCACAGGTGATTTCTCTGAGCAAATCCTTTTAGGCCAGAGAAAAGTCAGTTTTAAGCTCAACTCTCCGAATCTCGTTATAACCACTGAGCCACCATCATAAAGCTGAAAAGGAGAGTGAGGCTTACATGTTCACAGAGCAGCTGCTGCTCTCTGTTGCCAGAGTCCACCCATCACCCTACCTACTTTGGGCGCATCTTCATCCAGGACCCTCCAAAAGCTGCTTTCTTCTCGGACGTTCCTGGGAGACGGTAGCCAGGCTGGGCGTGTTTCTCAAGGTTCGGTGGTCCTCTTCTTCCCAGCCCCTTCCTGGCCTGGCCTCTTGGAGGTGGGATGGGGAGGAGACCACCATTCCATGCCCTGGAGCACAGGCAGAGCCAGCTTCAGGGTTAGGGCTCAGGTCAGGTTCTTGGCAGAGCCTATTTGAGGCCCTGAGCCCAGGAAGTATCCCACGTGCTGGGCCCAGGTGCTGTGGGGGAAGGGGGCTGGAGAGAAGAGAGAAGTTTAGATCCTCCTTGGTTTTCTCCTTCTCGGTGAGACCTGACGGAGGCCTGGCAGAGCCATGCCACTGAAAGAAGGCTGGGCCCCAGATGACCACATGGGGACCAAGCCCAGAGCTTGCCAGAGAACGTGCAGGCTTTCCCCAGAAGGCTCAGCTATGCCAGAGCTGCCCTTGTCTCAGATAGCTGACTTCTACTCTAAGTAAGAGCAATTTCAATAACACATGTCCTGTGGCGTAGACCCTCATTATAGCTAGAATCTCAGCTGCTAGGCCTTGTGAGTTTTGCCTTTAATTCTCAGGAACATTCCAAGTGCTCAGCACGCCCTTCACAGAGAACATGCAGGAAAGGTCAGTGCAAATCTGGTGAAGAGGAAAAGAGGGGAAAATGTATTTTGAATGTCAAAATTCAGTAACAAATTTTATGATCACCTCTTCGATGGAGAGAGGCTTTTTCAAGTTCTCAGAGTGCTTTTTCCTGTGCGACCATGAAAGGATTAAAAGAAAAAAAACCAAAAACAAAACAAAACTGCATTTGGCAGTGGGGGTTGGAAGAGCCAATGTTTTTATTTCAATAAAGTCCTGATTAACAGCACATTATAATATAAAATGTTGGCTTTCTAAAATGGGCTTGAACTTTTACACAATCTGTTTTTAACCCTGGCATGCACACCGGCGTACATATATACTGATAGGAGTTCTGGTTCTAATTCTTAATTTCAAAAAATTTTGATAAAACTAAAATGTTAAATGTACATTCTAATGAAAACACTGCTGTAACACCAACCAGATGGCTTGTATTCCTTGGAAAATTCTTTAACGCATTTTGAATTAGAGCAATAACTTCGTTATTTAAAGCACTCCCTCTAATGGTCGATAAAGGCAGCACTTTGACCCAATGCCGTTTCCCTAATTTGCCTAATGGTAAGAAGCACTGAGGAGCTTATTAAGAGTACTGCTCTCCAGGGCCTACCCCAGTGTTTCTGAGTCTAAATCTCTAGAGGTGAAAGTGGGAATCTGCCTGAACCCAAGCAATTCCTGTAATCAGGTAAATTTCAAACTCACCCTAGTGTATGAAAAATGGGTTTTGAAACTTGACATTTAAAAAGAGCATAGGCGGGTAGAAATAGTTCCTTTGATCAGTTTTTTTTAAAAAAGATTTTTTAAAAAAGATTTAAAAATCTTTTTTAAATATAAGACACCTTTCAAATCATAGTTTTATCTTCACTGAAAAAAGATGTATCATATATAACCACAAAATGTAAGCATTGACCCTGTCTTGCCTAATTTGTATGTGAAAGGTGACCATTGATGCTCTTGTCTCAATGTCATCAGTCAGTAATTTTATGAAATACTCTCCTAAAACTGTAGAGATTTAAGAAGAGTTTAAGTCTTTATTGACCAAATGTCAAATTCGTTTCGTAGAAATCCCTGTATCTTAGAAATACAGGAACTTAAGTTATTCAGGGAGTCTTTTTGAAAAACCTGATTGACCTTTACCTATGATGAAAAGATGGATGAAAATTAATAGGTGGATTCATAAAACAACTGGTAGAAAAAGAGTGGCCCGGTGTCCCCACGGTTGTTAATGCCAGCTATGCTGCATCAAGGTCCCAGTGTGGGAACTTTTTTGTGTTACCATCTAGCCTCGCAATGCCTTGAAAGGTGGGCACCATTGCCGCCCTTTACAGATGGAAGCCTGAGTTTCAAAGGTGAAACGCACCCAGCACCACACACCTGAAAGCTGGGTCCAGTGCCTGTTTTCCAGCCTATGTGCCAGTGTGCACCCTAAATGACCTTATGCCATGAACTGCAGCCATATAGTCACCTCTATCTTACTGCAGCCAAAAGAAAATGAGATGTTGGGAAGTAAAGCAAGGATCAATTACCTTTTTAAACATGTCCTATTTGAAGTTTTCCTATTGAACATAACACTATAGTATATGGCATCTCTGTGTATCACTAAAATGCATTTTCATTTAAAGCAATTATGAGAATCCTAATCCTCTTAAAATTTATTAGCTGAATCTGTATGTGCAAATTCTTTTCCAATAGGAATTTTCTAGTTCAAATAGAATCCTCAGGTTAATTTTTAAAACTCCACTGTATTTAACCAATTTTTTTTTTTCATATTTGGTAGAATAAAACGTCCTAAAATCTAAGGAATTTTTCAAAGTCATTCTAAACTGAAATGTTTACAATTCCATTAAGGTTAGTTTTCAAGAGAATCAGCCATTTAACTGAGAAATTCTGGGAAAGTATCTGCATATTTGTGTGGTTTTATTTAAAAAAAAAAATGAAAACATCCAAATTTAAACTGTCTGGAATGTAGGGGGAAAAACCAAGACACAGACTCAAAGTGATTATCCTTGATCCTTGATGTCTTTTCAATCCACTTCACCTGAGGGCAAAGAATTTATTGCCAGTAAAAACCTTTGATAAGTTGAGAACTAATTGCATAATTAGCCACAGAGTTAGCAATATTTGGCCCAGAAAGGTATAGTATGACTTTAAGTTAACATTGCATTGTGTCTCATAATCCTCTACAATTTGAATTTTCAAGTTTTAAGAACCCAGTGGGATTTGAGGTGAATAAAACTTGATAATTCTTCCACAGTAATACCATCTGCTTAGCCTCCCTAAAAATATAGCTGATATAGATTTTACATCTAAATCTGTATGTTTTTATATTTTTATTACATACGCTTTCTCTTGTGACAATTGTTAGAGAATTAAATACATTGGGCCATCACTTTTATAAAATGATTATATCTTTGTAATCACTAGTTATATCAATTTATTTTTTAATGGGAGAAGTCAACATTTAAAGGGTCCAAAAGAAGCTAATAAAATTACTTGATTGTTTTTAGGAGACATTTACAAACTTAGCTCATTCCTTTAGTGAGAGAGAAAATATCACAGGGAAGTAGAAACAACCAGTGGCCTCCCCCTCCAAAACCCCCACAGATTATAGATAAAATTACTAAAATTACTCTAAGAATTTGTCTTATTTTTAATGCATGGAAAATAGTAAAATTATCATGCCAACATGAGGAATATATACTATAATTCATAAATGCCTAATTATCAAAATAATGACATAGTCATGGTAAGATGCAACCTAGCAATCTTATATAAGATGCAACTACATATTGTATAATCATTCCTGTTATATGTTACATTCAATCCTCATCAAATTAAGCTATGTATAGATGGCATTATGAAATAAACATTTAATATCACGATAGGGTCGTAGTCTGCTACTGTACAACCATGGCATGCAAGTAACTATGCATTAGCTGTAAACAGTAAGGTGTCATTACCTTCCAGAAATCCAAAGAATGTGAAAAGTACATATATAGTACTAAACATCAATTGTATTTAAATGACCTTCATATTTAACAAAGCTATATCATATACAGCAGCTTTGGAGATTTCTATCACTGTTATACATATCTTGTCGTCACCCTGAAGTTAGGAAAGTGCAATTCCAAACTACATCTGTTAATGCTACTGAGCTTTAGTGAACTGTGGTCAGTATTAGGATGTAAATGATTCTATGTTCTAATGTGAAGTCTATTTTATTTTTCCTTTCTGCCATAATTCAGAATTTTGAGTCATTAAGAGTATGCTGACTGTGGGCAACCATGATCATATTTTCTAAACCACAGATTTTTTCTCATGGCAGGGATGTGCTCATGTTAGGAAGAAGACTCTGTTGATGCTTGCCAGCCAGTGCTCTTCTCTACTTGTATTCTAAGTGGAACAGTTGGCAGGAAGGAACTCAGGTCATCTTGAGAGACGTTGCCTCTAAAATACATTTTGTAACATTTGTAAAAGGTAGTTAAAATCTAGCAGCTAGGAGAGGAAGGGCAAAGAAAGATCCATTCTTATAAAAATGCAGATGGATCATTTAGGTCTGATCCAGTGATTCTTAGGCAACTAAAAATTATCATACTGGAGCAGAAGCTTGTATGCTGTAAAATAACCATTTCGGCTCTCTTCAGGTCGTGGCATTGGAGGCTGTTTTTGGAAGGAGGGGAACAACTGACTGCTGGACAGGCTTTTCCATGCTCTATCAGCTCTGATAATGAGTTAGGCAGTTGGCATGGATGACAGGAATGTCCTCTACACTGAGCATTCTAATAAACCTCCTGTGAAGTTGCACAGAATGAGGTGAACTCATTCTGATCTGCATTCCAGTTAGATGGAAAGCGGTCACATTCTCAGACTGAGTTTGGACATGATATGGTCATGTGAAATATTTAAATACATTACCTACATCTTACTACATCAAAATCTGGCCTTCACATTTACAACGAGATAAAAGAGCATTTAAAGCCATTGCAATGTATTCATTCCCTATTCATATACAGGTGATTCAAGTTGGCTTATGAGGCAAAAACTGTACAATTCTCATCATTCAGGCATTAAAAAATGTCTTTCTTTAAAGTCTTGGGATATAAACAGTTGATTTATATGAATTACATATTTTTCATCTTCATTAAGAAACAATATACATCTTTTTCCAGAGTAGTTTAATGTTAGCTATAATAAGCCTAAGATAGTGGTAAAAACGGACTTTATCGCCTGTGACCATCAATACTTTTATAAAACTCATGAACATTCTTTGGCCACCTGGGTCACTGCCCATTTGGAAGGAAACTGTACTCAGGCTCGGGATGATACAGAGATTTGCCTCCATAAAATCCGAGGCCATAGAACAGCTTTAACAGAAGCCCAGAGTAAAACAGTACAGAATATACAGGAGCGGTTTCCATTTCTCAGACACAAGTTCCTTGACGTGTTGAAAGGTGTTTTCGATTCCGGACTCCAGAAGTCTTATCTTTACTATCTGAAGCTTTCTGTTGTGAAATATCTATTAGGGCACTGGCAATTGCAAGGCCTGGAAGAAAAGAGAAAAGCATTTAAATGCTTGCTTAGACATTTCTGGGATGGCAACAGTGGTGGTGAAGGACCCCGTTTGTTAGTGCTTTTCATTTAGTCATCACACGTTTGGCTGTTACTGGAAGTTTTCAAGTAGTTTGCCCTTCACCTAAAATGTTTCTTGACTTGGGCATGTGAACTGCACGAAGGAAGAAGAACAAAGGTCTAAGAAAGTTAACTGACTCTGATTTGGAACAGTCAAATCCGTGTTTGACAAATTATCACATCTAGTTGTGCATAGGACCCTAAGCCTTCCTCTCTATGTCTGAACACAAGTTTGCTGTGGAGGTACTAGAAATTTTCAATGTTACTGTTTTTTTTTTTTTTTTTTGGAACAAAACTAGTCATGTTAAGATTTTTAAAAATATTTCAAGCAGTTTTAGGTTTACAGAAAAATTGAACCAATATTGAGATAAAATTACCAACTAACGTCCATCACTTAAATTACGGTTTACTCTTTCTGTTGCATCATTCCGTTGGTTTTGACAACTGCATAATGCAGGGTATCCACCATTAAAGTATCATACAAAATAGTTTCACTGCCCTAAAATACCCCCGGCACTTCACCAATTTATTCTTCTCTTTTCCCAAGTCTCTGGCAACCACTGATCTTTCTTTAATGTCTCTGTAGTTTAGCCTTTTCCAGAATGTTCTATGGTTGGAATCACACAGTACATAGCCTTTCAGATGGTCTCCTTTCACTTACAAATATGTATTTAACATAGCTCCATCTCTCTTTTTTTGGTTTGATAACTCATTTCCTTTTATTGCTGAATTATATTCCATTGTGCGGATGTGCCACAGTTTGTTTATGCACTCCCTACTGAAGGACATCTTGATTGTCCTTGCTTCCAATTTTTGGTAATTGTGAATAAAGCTGTTAAAAACATCTGTGTGCAGGTTTTTATGTGAACATAACATTTCAATTCATAAGTACCTAGGAGCCTGATTGCTGGATAATATGGTAAGCTTATGTTTTCATTTAGTAAAGAAAACATTGCCAAACTATATTTCACAGTGGCTGTGCCATTGTGTATTTCCACCAGCAGTGAATGAGTTTTTATTGCTTCACAACCTCACCAGCATTTGTTGTTGTCAGTGTTTTCGGGGTTAGCCGTTCTAATAGGTGTGTGGCAGTATCTTACGGCTGTTTAAATTTGCAGTTCTCTAATGACATAAGATGCTGAGCAACTCTTGATATATTTCTTTGCCAAATGTATATCTTCTTTAGTGAGGTGCCTGTTCAGATCTTTTGCCTGTTTTTCATTGGGTTGTTTGTTTTCTTTCTGTTGAATTTTAAGAGTTCTTTGAAGATTTTGGATAACAGTTCTTTACCAGATATGTGTTTTGTAAATATTTTCTCCCAGTCTATGGCTTGTCTTTTCATTCTCACAAACTGTTTTAAAAAGTATAAAAGCATTCCATGGATAGAGTTATGCTATGTACAAATGGACATGGAAGAAAGCTCACTTGACACGTAGCTGACACGTGTCTTAAGTATTAGAAACGGACCTTGAGTATTATTAACAGAAAGTGACCACAAAGGCAGAGCTGTAGCTATCACAGGTAATTTAAAAAGTATATTGTTTAATTATGTTGATCTGCTTTGTTACATTGTTTGTCCAATGATGGACAGGAACACTTGGTAAGATGCTCAGGGACAGTAAATTTATATTTAAATTTATGGAAGCAATGGCTCAACCAGATAATTTGGCTTATCATAGCTACATATGAATCATTTTCATATATGTTGAGTCCCATGTAATTCTTGAGTAAAACCAAATGTATCAAATCACCATACTAAACCATGAGGCCAGACTGTTTGGCCTTGCTTAAGAAAAGGCCACAAAAGGACTTTTGGCTCATTTTCCTTTCTCCAAGATCTTCAAGACCTGATTTTGAATTGAGCTGACCTCTTCTCCACATGTTACTCTTAGAGGAAGATCATTTTCAGATCTTATCCTACATAGAATATCATTGAATTATTTTGTTCCTGTGGGTCGGTTAATTCTAGGTAAGAGTCACATATTTCCTGGCAGGAACAGAATTCAGAGATTGATGGACAGAAAGAAATGCCAGTAAAGGGACGTGGGCACGGTAAGAGGAAAGCAAACTAACCTAATGCAGTGTTGTGGGAGTCAAGGGAGGGCCAAGCTTAAGGAGTCTATAAAAAGTGACAAACAGGCCAGCAGGGTAAGGCCTATGGCAAAGGCCATTAGACTTCCTCAGAGAAGATTCTGGTGATCTTTGAGTCATTTCTGTATCTAACTGAGGATAGAAGCCTGAAAGTTAAGCAAGGAATGGAGTGATGGAAAGTGTGGCCAGCAGGCGTAAGTTCCATGTTTAAGATGCTCAGCAATGGGAAGAGAAAAGTAAGCTTATCTACATAACGGAAGTAGCAGTGTCAGATGGAATACATGTGGATGCATGGGATTATGTAAGTGTATTATTTAAAGGAAAAGGGAGCCTTGGGTACATTTGAAAACAGAAGAGAAGAGATTTGTGGAGAAGGAGAAATTTATGGTGTTAGCAAGGAAAGAAATTACAAAATTACAATAAGCACTGGCTAACCTGATAAATTTACAGATTCACCTGGTAAGGGTTGCTCTTAGGTAATTTGCTCTTTCAGGATATTAAATATCATCCTGAATTTTTTAGAGTTATTACAAGTTCGAAGTTTAAATAAAAACTGTTTTCTTGACCTTTGAAGAGCACATGGGAACTTCTGAAGAGTCTAACATAGATGTTTTAAACACTTATTCTGCGGTAGTTAATAATTATTTCATTATTTGTTTAATTAACGGAGCCGAAGGACCTTGTTGTTATTTTTAAAATCACAGATTGTGGTGGTGCTAACTAAGAGTTCAAGCTGACCGTAAGTTTCCGCTGATCTTCTGGCATACTTCTGTCATTATTTACAACTTCCTGCTATTTTATTCCTGGCACCAACTAATCCAGAGACAGCCAAGCATGACAAATAATATATGTCTCCTTTAATGTGGACAGAGACTACTTACACTAATTTCAATGATCACAACATCCAAGTATGAAATCATGTTATTCATTAAACTACTGCATGATGTAGTCTAAATAAGCTCTGAAAAAATAATACTTTCCGTTTACATGTGAATGCAAATGTTTTCGTTACAGAAGATATATCATCAGGAGAGGAGTAAACAGTTTGAGTTGCCAAAACAGGAAATTCTATGCTAATTCAAAACTGCCACTGTATCGCTGTATTTCATGAAGTCCAGAACCTAATTGAAGCAGCGTCTCTCACAACATGTCCAGGGTTTACTAATGATTCTGAAACTTGGAAACACATTCAGTTGAAAATCGTAAATCATATTTCAGTTCTTAATTTACAAATAAAATTGCAAATCATACTTATTTTTAATTTGACAGCTTTTTGTCATTTCTTATGAAAATGTAACAACTGCATTTTCAGATCCATATAAATGACAATGTGTATGTAGAAAGACTTGCACTTCTCTAGGCAGAGATACTTAAGTGTTCACCATGGTGCACTCACAGAGAACACTCAGGGCCACTTGCCCAAAGTCTTGTCTGCCCATTTGATGGGCCAAACGACGTTTCATTTGGCTTAGGTCCTTTACTGGACCCCACTGCTTGTGGCCCATCATGAGTTACTCTTCTTTATAAATCTTGTAATTTAATTATGAATAGGATAATAATCATAATAACTGCATTTATATGTGTGTGTGCCTTAAATATCAAGTTATTACCACTTTCGCATTTCTTCATGTTAAATATAAGGTGAACCTTAAAAAAAAAATCAGAAGTTGCTATGTTCTTGTTCAACCTACAAGAGAACCTAGATACAAGAATGAAAAAAAAGACACAAAGCCCCTATCTTATTGAATTCGATAGTGTGTATGGAAGACTCACTAAAAAGAGAGAGAGAGAGAGAGAGAGAGAGAGAGAGAAAGAGAAAGTAATCTCTGTCATTGCCTTTCAGCACACTTTGTTATTGTAGGGAATCTAATTTTCTTAATTGATAAAAAGAAAAGTCAAGTCAATAGCTTTTTTACAAAGATAGTATTACCTCCCCCATCCCCTAAATGTAGCGGTTATATTCTGGTAAGAGACCGAACATATAGATAATGCCCAGACCATGTATAAATAGAATTCTGACCCACAACTTGCAGCAACCTGCTCAGGAAACCAAGCTATGATCTGCAATAACCAGCCCAGGAAGCCAGCTTGCTATGTCGACTTGTAAGAAGTCAGACTGCTATCTCTAGTAATAACTCACGAAGTTAAACTGTAATCCCTGTCATGAATGGCTCCAAATGGCCAGGACTTGATTAATAAATAACAGCTTCCCTAATTTGTGTCCTCACTTCCAGCCAGAGGAAGCCAAATATGTACCCCTAACCACGTAGGATGCCCCACTTCTAGTTAGCCTGTCTACAGCTCCCACAAGCCAACAGCCTCTAATCACGGCACACCTGAAGCTTCCCTTTTTTCACGATAAAGCTTTCCCACTCCTGCCTGTCTTTGAGTCTCCGCCAAAACACAAGTGAAAGTGGTTGACTCTCTTGCTATAGCAAGCTCAGAAAACACAGCTTTTGCTTATTTTCATTTGCTTGGTCTTGGTTTATTTTCACACTGGCAGTGAAGACATAAGGGTCGTCTGCGATCTTTTCTGGGTTTTAAAAAAGATACGTATCAATAAAAGAAAAGCAACCTATCAATAGGTTCTTTGTGTTGCCATTTTCGGCACACACTTTCTCGTCTTTCCTGAGAATTTTTCCCAGTGAGAGGTCCTCTGGGGATGATCCCGCACTCCTTGTGCCATAGGAGGAAGTGCTTCCTCCTAGTCGGATGCTGGGCAGCGGCCCATGCTGCATGCCGCTAGAGTTCCATTAAAATCAGGTCACTCCAGAAGATCATTTTTCAAAACGTCACACAAATCATCTGATGAAATTCACTTACTGTGTTCTCTAGGCCTAGCACAGTTCCGTGTTATCAAAGCAATACAATTAACTGGGGGAACAATTCATTATTTTAGACTGGTGGTCTAAAGGAATTTCATTTACCATGTAAAGATGATGCACAGATGCTGCAGGCTAGCAGGATTTACATAAAAATATATCAGTAGATTTAAAAAAATGCTGGGGTTTCAATAGTTATTATCAGCTTTACCTTTTTGTACTTTTAGTGCTTAAACACTAGACACTATGACATTTAGATGATTAAAATAGGAAGTATAAACCACATAGGAAGGAACATACCATCCCTCTGTTTCCTGTTCCATTATCCATGGTCTCTTGGTGTTTCAAACTGGTCCTTGCTAACAGAGAGTAGCCTCAGTGGCTGCTCTTGTTCACCCAGGGCAGGACAAGCCCTAAAGGAAGCAGGCTCCTTCAGGACCATAGTAATTTCCCTCAGAAAATGGGCACAACTCAGTGGTCCCTGGGCTGGATGCCAAGAGTTACCACAGCTATTTTTAAAGCTTATTTTTAATTGACAAATAATTGTGGATATTTATGTGATACAATGTGGTGTTTTGACCTATGTATACGTTTTGGAAAGATGCAATCAAGCTAATCAACATATCCATCACCTCTCCAACTTACCATCTTTTTTTGTGGTGAGAATGTTAACAATCTATTCTTTTAGTAGTTTTGAAATATATAATACATTGTTATTAACTGTGGTCACCATGTAGTGCAATAGATCATTAAAACTTACTCCTCCAGTCTAACTGGAGTTTGTACCCTTAGATCAACACCTTCCCTTTCACCATCCCTCCCCCTTCCCCTAGCCTCTGGTAATTAGCTTCCTACTCTGAATTTCTGAGATCACCTTTGTTAGATTCTACATATAAGTGAAGTCATACGGTATTTGTCTTTCTGTACCTGGCTTATTTCACTTAACGTAATATGCTCCAGTTCCATTCATGTGTTGCAAATGACGGAATTTCCTTCTTTTTAAGGCTGTATAATATTCCATTGTTTATAAAGACCACATTCTCTTTATTTATTTTTTCCGTTTATCCATTGATGGACATATAGCTGCTTCTATATCTCGACTATTGTGAATAATGCTGAAATGAATGTGGGAGTACCCCAGAGCTATTTTGTAAATAAGTAGAACATATACCAAAATCAGACCTGCACTTGCAACCTTAGGAAAAAACAATATATGACTCCTGAAATTTAAGAATTTTATTTATCTTTAAACATGTGAAAACATGACCCGAAGAGACAGCAATGTAAATAACAGCTAAATAATTAAATGGTAAACATGTCTTTTTAAACCACTAAATTTGCAATGAAAACCACCAAGGAGAAACATCAGGAATTTAGTTATTGTTAGCAAAACTCTAGTTTTCCCTAATGGAAGTGAAATGGTAATAGTAGACTTCAGCAGTAACAATCTAATCATAAAATTACTGATGTGTGTTTTTTACAATTATGCAGAACAATTAATAAGTACAGTAATAAAACACTGCACATCAAATGAAATTGCCTTGGAAAGAACATTCCTGCTTTATATACAAACAGAGCACTTCCATTTTACATTTGAACAAAAGCCTCAGAAAAGTCATTCATTTTGAAATGCTCTCCTCCGAAGTCTGTGTAAAAGCAGGCACCACTATATATTTTAATTTTCCAGGAAAACAGCTTCATTAGGCGTGAAAGGTTAATTGTAGGTTTAAGTGGAGTTCAGGGAATGGTGCCGGGTCTGTAGTGAATTGTACAGTCTGCTTCAGGACGACTGAATGAGTGCTATAAACTGTTTGCCCTGCCGAAATGTTTTACTACCTCATTTACTATCTGTCTTCTTTTACTGCTTGTATTTGTAGTTCTTCTAAACCTTTAATGGCTACAGTTTTATTTCACTGTAATCAGATTTAAATGGAAATACCATGCTGGGATGTTTAAATGTTTTTCCTCTGATCGTATATAGCTGCATACTACTGATCAGAGTCTTGGCTATCCTTCACATGATTAAGAAAGTGACTTTGGGAAACTTTGATGTTACATAGACTCTAACTATTGTGCAGACTTAATTTAACATTCAGTGTGGCCACCCTCGCCAATATGCAACTAAGGCTGGATGCATAATTAGAAAATATGCATTTCCATTTTTATTTATCTGTTGGAAGGCCAGCACAAGTGAAGTCATTATTAGGCAAAACTCCAAAGGTTACATTGTTGAACAAAAATGGAAAAACTTCAAGTGCCGAAGACACTGGAATGACAAATGCTCTAGTCAAATTTGTCTGATCATTTGAAGAGCTATTTCCCCTCACCTACTAAAAACCAGTGACAACTACAGATGCCAATGTTTAAATATAAATGATCATTGTATTCTGGTTATAAAATTTTGCTTGGACTTTAACATATCATAATACTTTACAATTTCATTTAAAGACACACTGTTCAAGTTATAGAAAATGTTATCCTACTCTAGCACCACAGACACCTTATCCAACACTTTCTATAACATTGCTGAGCACTCCCTCACTTTGATACGAATTGTTCTCTCATTGGGTAGAATGTGCTGAGTAAATCATGACCATGACTGTCTCAAATCATTGTTTTTAATGCAAATCCTCACTGTTCTTGGCAAGTGATCTCATCAGTTCTATTTTCTAATGACATACTCAAAACTTTACTTGGTTTATTTAAAACATTTTGTTGCCATTGATTTTGGAGACACAAATACTTACCAGAATCAGACTTGCAGCTACCTTTCCAGATGGTTAAGTAAATTTGGAACTCAAATGGAAATTCCTTCTTTCTAAGCCAAGTGGAGAAATATTTTCTAGTATTTTCTTCTTTTAATTAAAAAAAAACCCAACAATTCTGATATTTGACAATCCTTATTGTAAACCCTAGTCATTCTTAATTTAAATGCTTACTGCTCATTGAAGAAATGGAATGATGGTGGTATTGTAATAATGGCTATGTTTTATTTTTCATTTGGTAGAGACATTGTATTTCAGTGTTTCTAGTGGAAAAATGTCGTTGGCTGCTTTAAGTGAGGTTATGTATGTGAAAGTGTTTTATAAACTATAATGTATTATATAAATATAGTTAATAATTTCAATAATAATCTGTTACTACCAATAAGCAATCACAGTCAAACTATAAATGCTCAGAAAACTCCAAAGACTTGAGGATTAAAAAATCATTTGAGAAGCAAGTAACTTCACTCGACAAGTGTTTCCTGAGCACCTGCTATATGCCAGGCACTGCTTTAGTCCCCAAGGATTTATCAGTGAAAAAAACCGATGATATATGAAAGATTCTGTACCTCTTGGAGTTTACATTATAGTGGATCTAGCACATGAATTCTTTTGACCAAGTCATTGTGAGGATTAAATGTAAAAGGGCTTAAAAATGCCTGGTATATAAGAGTTCAAAAATGTCAATCTTCATCATCATCATCGTCATTCTCATTAACATCAAGTGAGAAGCTTGAAGTCAAATAGGAAATAGTAGACAAAACTCTAGGCACTCAAAGATTTTGCCTGTATCTGTAAAAGCATTCATTCATGCAAAAATCAGTATGTCTACCATGGGTTGAAATGCTGTGTAAGGAAAAAATTATTAGAAAGATAGACTCAAAGACAGACAATGCCAATTTACAGCAACATCATCAATGAGGTGATTCTGTATATAGTCCTCAAAGCAGAATTTATGTGATGCCTGGGATGATGAAAATGAGAATTTGCTCATGCGGAAATACATGACTTACGTGTGTTGTCCATTCATTAGGAAATGCAAAAATAACCGAAAGTGATAATGACAAAATAGAGGAATGACAACATTCAACAGAGAAAGCATTTGTTTATACTAATATTGCTCATGTCATTGGAAATACTACTAATAATGGACTTTTATCATTTTTCAGAGTTACAAAATGCTTTTACATTCATTATCTAGGTTGTTTCTCAAAACTATTCTGTTGAAGTGGGTCAGGAAGCTATTTTTGTCCTGATGTCACAGATGGCCAAAATGAGGCAGGGAGCGGTTAAATGACTAGTTCATGCCCACACAGCTGGTGACAGTGGTGGCACCTGAACCCACGACTCCAGATCCCTTGACCTGCACTCTGCTCATTTGCAGCCAGAAGAATGAAGTCGCTACTTTGGTGCAAATGTCTCCCACGTGATTGTGAAACAGAAGAAAAAGAAAAACAAAACTTAGTAGAGATGTAAAATCAGCTATAGTCAAAAACATTGAGTAATTGCTGATAGTAATAAAAACAGTAATGATAATAATACAAAAAACCATGATTGATTCTGTTAACATCAACTGAATGCTTGCAATAAGCCAGGCATTACCGTCAGCACTATACATGCATTATTTTGTCAGGATATGCAGCTAGGAGTGGGTGACAATACAGGTTAAATTGAGAAACACGTATTGAGGGCATATTGCAGGCAGTGTTGTAGCTGGCTGTTCTCAAAGAACATCAAACTAGGGCAAAGATGCAAGAGCTCCTAGACTTGCTGACAATGGCGCAGAGACCAACTCTGTGAAGTAGGCAGAAGCCACAAGGAAAACAAAGATAGAGGTGTGATCTCTAAGGGGAATGTGGAGGTTGACGATTCTCAAGAGACATGATCTCTGAACTGAGATTTGAATGATGAAGAGGAAGAAGTACACTGGCAGGAGGGGTGTAGTGTGTTCTGGATACTGGAAACTGCAAAATCAGCAGCATGGAGAGAAGGAATATTTGAGAAACTTCGGGACATACGTTGTAAACGGAATGATGGGAGAATGGTAAGAGAGAAGACAGGAGGTCAGCAGCAAAGGGTCCATAAAGCGGCCTTAGGTGTTACACTAGGACTTTTATTTTTAATCTGCAAGGCAGAAAGAGCCATGGAAGGATTTTAAGGAGTAGAGAGGCATAATCAGATTTTCATTTCAAAGAGACAGTGTAGCATGGAGGACAGACTGGAGTAGGGGGTGAGGCTACTATTATTGAAACCAGATAAGAATATGGCAATAAGGAGAGATAAAGGTGATGGACAGGATAGATATTTAGGAGAGAGTACTATGGGAGATAAAATAGGGCACTCTTGAGTACCTGGGTGCATACAATTGGTATTCACAAGCATATGATGGAACAGGAATGGCCAGGGTGTGTGGGAAAGCAGTGGATCATTTGTTTGGCTTCAGACATACTGAATTTGGTAACCTGCAGGTCATTATAGTGGACCTGTCTACTTGAATATGCAGGTGTGAAGTTTAGGAATAAAATCTATGCCAGAGACGCAGAATTGGGAGTAATTAGCATAGATGGAATCTGAAGATTTTATAATTATATAGGCGGGGAATGCTAGCTGTTGCAATAGTTAAAGCCTGAAATCTCAAGGGTTTAACAAAATCGAAGTTTGTTTCTCATGACGTAAAGTGTTCCTGATTGGTGGCAGGCTGTCTGGAAGGGGATAGAGAGGAACACAGCTTAGCTCTGGTCTATGGCATTATTTAGGGTCTCAGACCGATGACACTTCTGTCATCCTTAATCCAGGGCATCCACCAATGTGTTGAGCGTTGGCATCTACATGGTAGGCAGAAGATGAGCAGGTGGAAAAGGTACCCCCACTCTAAAACACTTTGTTCCCATGCCATTAGCAAGAACTGCTGCCGAGCAACACCTCTCCACCATTCAGCTGGGGCGGGGGTGTGTGTGCAAATCTTGGGTGGAAAACTAGCACTCTGCCATTAGAGTGGATGAGGCTTCCCTAGTAGAAAGAATAGAGTAAGAAAGGGAGAATACCCAGAGGAGGGCTGATGGTGAAGAACACAGGAAAATGAAGAGAGGTAGGAGAAACCAGGAATGAGATTGTCCACAAGCTCTACAACACTGGTCAGTAGCTAGTTATAACCTGTGGATCCTGTTTCTGTTTGCAGCAAATAGTCCCAAAATTCCATGGCAACTGTAAGCCAGCTTAGTTTGTGGCTTCCAAGCTGTTCTTGACTTGAAATTCAGCATGTCTCTTGAGAAATTTCTCTTGGAAAGCAGTTAGAGTAGGTGGCTGCTAAGGTCACTTCTGGTTCTACGAATTCATGCCTGCAGCTGCCTTTCTTCATCAGCCCATGGGCGAGGACCATCCCTGCTGGCCTCCCCTCCATGTGTGCTTGCAGGTGGCAGCAGAGTGGGCTGCCACAGCATTGCTGTGAAGTCAGGGGATTGGATGGGCTCAAGGACTCCCTGGCTAGAAATGTGCATTTGGTCTTGTTAGTTAATGACTTGAGAAGGACTGAACATAGTTCTACAAGAATGAGAACTGCACTGGTAGTATCAGCTATGGTTTGCATTTATGGTTAGGTGCCGTTTCTATGATGCCAAAAACACTAGTGAAGAAGCTGACTCTAAGTTTCACATTACAAGAGTAAAGAGACGGGGCAATGTCAAACACCTGGCTGGGACTTGATCTTGTGTCTAGCCATCTCTGAACAGCCTGGTTGTTTGTTTGTTTTAAAATTTCCTTTTCTAATTGGAAGTCCCACCATAAGCGTCACTCAGTTCCTGAAGGAATTGCTTGCCAAATGGAAGAATCAGTTCACCTTCCATATGAGTTCTGATCTCTTTCAAGGGATCTGTGCAAAGTTAGAACCAACAGGAATGTGTTTTTATTTGTTGTTTTTTTAAGCTCAGATACCTATTTATAAGAAATTATATTACAATTTTAAGTCAAGGCTAAAGTATTGGGTAGTGATGCACATTATAATTTTCCATAGTATTTATGTGAGGGTATAGGAAAGTATAGGAGATAGATACAAGGCTTATAATATTACATAGCACAGATATACCACAATGAATATTAAAAGACAAGGTATCAACTAGAAAAAACGAATGTTAGTATTTTTCAAAGTGATATTTCTGCTCTCTTAAGTTCCTAGCAGTCAATATTTTTAAAAGTTTGACATCAAAATAAATAGAAAATATACAATGATCTCTGCAAAGTCAAAATATTGTTTTAACAAACTCCATTGGTAGAACAAATTTATGACTTCCATATAAAACTAGATCATGGCAAAATGGGAGAAAAAAAAACTAGAAAAAATTATGCAAACACTCACTTGTAGCTATTCAGATGAAATGGAAGGGAAAATGCTGTAGAGAATCATGATTTTTTTCCATTAATATTATTATAAATTGCTTAGACCTTACTGAAAGTTATTATAGATAATGTAATGGCCAAAGGCATTTTAATGAAAACAGGTATGTCTGTAGCCAAATTGATCCTTGATAAATCTCCTTTGCTGAAGGAAAAAGCAGTAGACTTGGACAGTACCTTTCTCAAAACAGACTTGAAACCTTTCCTCTGATGTCTGCTAAGTGATCCGGGACCCTGAGAGTACACATGCTCTCCAGTAATTCAAAACAGGGACTTTTGGAAAGTTGTTTGATTAAATGACCTCCTTTAATCTAACAGAGGATTCTCTGAAGCAATTTTGAGAATCTGACTGAGTATATCCCATAAATGCTGGCCCTTTTGAGTGAAAAAAGTGTCATGATGCCCCATTTTGCCTTTGGGAGCAATCAAAGTGGCCTCTGAGCTACTATAGATTGAGAAGTGTCAGAAAGAGTCAGCACTAGTGAGGACCTTTCAAACTCCACAGGCAGGTAAATCATAGAGAGAACAGACTTCAGAGTGATCTGGAACTTTCTGATGTTATATTCAGGGGGGTAAATACTGCCCTGCATCCACTCCATGGTATTTTCAGACACAAAGAGAATTCTCATAGACTGGTTCCACAATCCCTGCCGGCATGTTTCCTCGGTCATTTGACATGTGTATCTGCAGAAAGGGGCCCTTGTTAACCATAGGTTCCCCATAGGATGGCAACATGATGAGTTAAGGGATGGATGGAGATAGAAACTATTAGCACATGTCATTACAGAATGTCATTTGTGGGGAGAGATGGAAAACTTTATTCTCTTTATTAGGCATATTCACTTTGGATGCCGTGTACCTACTTTCAGTAAGTGCCTTAGCTGGCATGAAGATGAAAACACCTTTCTTTCAGGTCAATAAAGGGAATCTCTTATGATCAATGGCTGATTAAAGCAAGATCTTCTGAGCAGCAGGCTCTGGGCTGTGTTCTGTAAAGAGTTTTCAAATTAATCTTCCTCTGAGGTCTGGGCAAGGGGCCAGTTCACCATCCAGCTGTCTCTGACTTTCAGCCCAATGGTACATGAGTTCCCATAATTAGAGTAATCATTTTATTTTTAAATAAAGAAAAGAAACTTATATTATCATTATACTTTAGAGGCATTAAATCAAAGTGCAGTGCAGCAGAAGTAAGGTACTGTCAGGTTTCAAAAAGTATAATTTAATCAGATTTAGTTTCATATTCTCTTAAACCCAACTTTCACTTACTAAAATTGGAGAAATGAAGATTACAATTTGTATTTGCAAAGATATTTATCATTTGCCCTAAAGCAATGTAAAAGCAAATCTTGAAAAGACAAATATATGGCTTATAATTAACCTGGATGTTCACCCCTTCCCCTTCCTTAGTAAAAGGCTGTAAGACTGTTGTTAAAGCATTTGACAAATTGGGATCCTAATTATAAGAACAAAAGCAAATCCTCTGTGAATAACTGCATATTTAAATTAATTATTATTTTGTCCCTCTTTCACTTTCAGGAGTTGGAAATAGCAGACCAGTTGTTTTTCTTTCTTTGTTCAAGTGCTAACTGAGAAGAGGATGGAGAAGTAAAAATACTGACCCTGAGCCAGTGAGCCACAGTGCCAAAGGGCTACCCATTACTTCTAGAGAGTTAGAATAATCTGCAAAAATGAAAAGTCAGTGAACAAAAACACATTAACTCATAATGCTCATGCCCAGACATTTACCATCCACCAGTATGACTCTTAGTTGTATATTTAATGCACTCTTTGTAGCAGATTTTAAAAAACGCTATCCTTAAAAATGTTGAGTGAGATGCCTGAGATAAAATGTGGTTATATCTTTGTGCAGAATCACTTATGTGACCAAAATTGACCCAGGTGAATATTTTAGCTAAGCCAATTATACCCCAAATTTGATTTTCATTCAAATAAAACCAATAGTTGAATTGTAGGTGGCTGAATCGCCTGGCTGTTGGACTGAACTGTTCAGATCAGTATCAGTTAAGATGCTCTTCGTGGGATGTATGACTAGTTCTGAAGCTTACGTATGGCTAGTTCTGAAGTTTATGGGATGTATGACACGTTCTGAGGCTTATGATCCGACCTGAAGAGGTTTACACTTCAACTCTGAGCATGGTC
This sequence comes from Theropithecus gelada, assembly GCF_003255815.1. NCBI lineage: Eukaryota > Metazoa > Chordata > Mammalia > Primates > Cercopithecidae > Theropithecus > Theropithecus gelada. The sequence continues at coordinate 112,517,965 of NC_037677.1, read as the reverse complement.
TCTATTCAGATGTGCAATCAAAAATGGCCGAAGCAACTTCTGGGGAAGGAAAAAACCAAATAAATCTCTAGAATGACTGTGGTTAAAAACACGTCGTGTAGTAATTTTAACTAATTTGGGAAAAGTACGGCTTAGAAGAAATAAACAAGGCATACAATGTCACATTAAAATAATGTTAAAATACAGACACTGGAATTAAAGTGTGAACTGGGCATAGCTTATCAACCATAGCTACAACCCCAGAGTTCAAGTTCAGAGGAAATATTTCCTAAACTTCCTAGAATGTCAATATTTCAATATGTAAGCATCTATACCACATTCTTTGGAAAGATTTTAGGAACTGCACCATCAAATTTCAAATGGTGCTTCTTTCACAGGTTGCTTAACCTTCCTCAAACATTGAGATTGGGTTAGTATTTGAAAAATAAGGTGAACGTAGAGAAAAAATATTTTTATATAGGAAAGTAATCTGTTCAACTTCCCATCTTTAACATATTGGCATATATTTTGTTCTAGTATTAGTCAAAATTAGCTTTGAGAGTTCATATGAATTATCCCATAATGTAGCCTGATCACTGCTGACATTTTGAAGGAAGATGTTAAGGCAGCCAAGATAAAAACTAAAAAGTGGACACAAAAATATTACACATGTTCATCACAAAAATTATAATGGTCCTCCGTGAAGTTATTTTTTCTTAAAGTAAAATCCGAAAGTGACCATGTCTGGAGGACGGAGAAACTCATCGGACCCTCTGACCTACTCAAGCCTTGGCTTCCTTCATACCTGGCATGTCTCTGGTTTGTAAGTAGATAAGGCAAAAACATTTTGGATCTGTTTCAGTTTCAATTTTATTGTTTTGTCCATTTTTATGACTTTTAATATGACATAAATATAAGATAGAATGAGTCAAAGGATGTATGCTTTAGTTTTCGCTTTTTCAACTACAAAGATTAGACCCAGAATTAAGTGAACATTAACTCCAATCAGGCATTACCTTCAGAATTTGGTGAACCTTGCAAATTTTAATGTTAAAAATGAGAAGTGTTTATTATTACACAAATTCCTAAATACCAGTAAGAAATAAGTGTAATCAAACATAGCATCTATAAATTTTTCCTTTTAAAAAACATAAATTAGCCCCTACAGTTTATTTAGTCAATATAAAAAGTTGAGATTTCCCCTTGTTGAAATGAGTAAAAATGCAATCATGATGCAAAAATCAAAAGAAAACACAGATTTCGATTCTCTCATGTTTTCCAGGATCAGTATTCAAAATGGGATTTGTGAATAGTTACACTAAAGAAGAACATAAGGATTCAGTGAGTTTGAAAATAACTTTGTTTTGGACAATCACATTGAAGTGAACTTAATCTTAAAAGTATGAGAGAATCAAGTTTAAAGGACATGTTTCTAAAATCATTCTTAAAATCTTATTCCCAGTAATAAAGGTGCTTTTCATACCCACATACATGAAACACTGATTAAGTCCTATGAACCAAGAAGTTGAAAAATATTTTATCATATGTATACTAGTACTCTTTGTATTATCAATATGAACAGAAGCAAAATACGTCTCTATTTTTTAAACTTCTGGTTTTGATCAGAATATTCAAACAGGAAAAAGATAAGAAAATGATCACCAAAAACTGAACCTGGGACCCTTGGTTTGAGATAATTAACTAATCAATAGACAATTCTTCTCTCCAGGGAATGCATAGAAACAGACATTTATTCAGTAACTTTTCAGACTTTCATACAAGGTAATTAATACAAGCTTCACTATAGAAAATTACATTTTAATGACTTTCTGTTCAAATTACATGAATTTTATGTAAGGAAAAGCTTATGAAGTCTAAGATTTTCTTTCCACCCAAGTTATTAAAATTTGTGTTTGAATATAGTTCCTTTCATTAACATTAAATCAGTTAGCTTTAATTTATAAAAAAAGACTGCTAAGTTTTACCACAAAAGTTTGCACAGCTTTAATTTGCATTCATGAAAAAACACAATAAATTAATTTGCTACTTGGAACGAATTTGACAAATGCATTAATCATGAAGAAACCAAATTCAGTTTTCTTTACTCTTTCTCACAAAGATAGATGTAAGATACAAGACTACTGATGTTAGCATTCTTTAAGCAAAATGAGATGTAATGATAATAATGAGGATATTCATAGAACTAGAGAATTGGAGAGCTGGAAGGAGCCTTAGAAATTTCCTGGTTTAACAAATGGGAAAAGAAAAATTCAGTCTCCCAAACAGTCCATAAAGCCGAATTCTGAAGAAGGATTATTTTCATTTTCTCCACAAAAGTTAGACTTTTTCAAGTACTGACTAGTTTGGCTTTGAAATTACTTTGGTTCTTCCTGAACCGTGCTACTTCTTGTCCCTAAAGTTTTGAGAGTACAGTTTGAGCTCAGAGATTATGCTAAATCATAACATGAAAAACTTACAGCAAAATATAGGTTTTTTAACAAATAGCATGAAAACAGCACTAAAACGATTCCCAACACCTACACTGCGCACTGATTCTCTTGACAAGTCAATAAAATATTATCAAACACATTTACAAGTTTGTATCTCTGTGAAAGGTTTGGATAAAGAAGCATTTAACAACAATATACTGTATTGCAAATATTTCTCTTATTTGCTAGTTGTCATTTCATGCTTATTTTTTAAGCTTCAAACTTTTGCTTTTATATATAGTTCAAGCTAAAGATCATCTAAATGTTTATATGGTGTTTGGAAAGGACTTCCCTACTCTTAGATCATAGCAAGATTCTCCCATGTTATCTTCTAATTTTTTTTTAAATTTAATTTTTTGGTATTATTGAGAAAATTCAAAGGAGGCAACAGTACTCACAGTACTGTTACTGAAAACAACAGTAATCACAGTATTCTTAGCAAATGTTCAAACATTATTAATCATTTTTGAATGAAATAGACTTCTACCAGTTTTCAAAGAGAATGCTTCCAGGTTTTGCCCATTCAATATGATACTGGCTGTGGATTTGTAATAAATAGCTCTTATGATTTTGAGATATGTTCCATCAATACCTGAGAGCTTTTAACATGAAGGGATGTTGAATTTTATCAAAGGCCTTTTCTGTATCTATTGAGATAATCATGTGGTTTTTGTCTTTAGTTCTGTTTATGTGATGGATTATATTTATTGATTTGTGTATGTTGAACCAGCTTGCATCCCAGGGATGAAGGTGACTTGATCGTGGAGGATACGTTTTTTGATGTGCTGCTGGATTTGGTTTGCCAGTATTTTATTGAGGATTTTTGCATCAATGTTCATCAGTGATATTGGCCTAAAGTTTTCTTTTTTTGTTGTGTCTCTGCCTGACTTTGGTATCAGGATGATGCTGGCTTCATAAAATGAGTTAGGGGAGAGTCCCTCCTTTTCAGTTGTTTGGAATAGTTTCAGAAGGAATGGTACTGGCTCCTCTTCGTACCTCTGGTAGAATCAGGCTGTGAATCCTTCTGGTCTCAGGCTTTTTTTTTTTTTTTTTCTGGTTGGTAGGCTATTAATTACTGCCTCAGTTTCAGAACTTGTTATTGGTCTATTCAGGGATTCAACTTCTTCCTGGTTTAGTATTGGGAAGGTGTATGTGTTCAGGAATTTATCCATTTCTTCTAGATTTTCTAGTTTATTTGCATAGAGGTGTTTATAGTATTCTCTGATGATAGTTTGTATGTTTGTGAGGTTAGTGGTGATATTCCCTTTATCATTTTTATTGTGTCTATTTGATTCTTCTCTCTTTTCTTGTTTATTAGTTTAGTTATGGTCTATCTATTTTGTTAATTTTTCCAAAAAACCAGCTCCTGGATTCATTGATTTTTTGGAGGGTTTTTTGTGTCTCTATCTCCTTCAATTCTGCTCTGATCTTAGTTATTTCTTGTCTTCTGCTAGCTTTGGATTAGTTTGCTCTTGACGCTCTAGCTCTTTTAATTGTGATGTTAGGGTGTCGAGTTGAGATCTTTATAGCTTTCTGATGTGGGCATTTAGTGCTATAAACTCGATTTGAGATCTTTATAGCTTTCTGATGTGGGCATTTAGTGCTATAAATTTCTCTGTTAACACTGCTTTAGCTGTGTCTCAGAGATTCTGGTATGATGTCTCTTTGTTCTCATTGGTTTTCAAAGAACTTCTTAATTTCTGCCTTAATTTCATTATTTACCCAGCAGTCACTCAGGAGCAGGTTCTTCAGTTTCTGTGTAGTTGTGCAGTTTTGAGTGAGTTTCTTAATCCTGAGTTCTAATTTGATTGCACTATGGTTTGAGAGACTGTCATGATTTTAGTTCTTTTGCATTTGTTGAGGAGTGTTTTACTTCTGATTATGTGGTCAATTTTAGAATAAGTGCCATGTGGCACTGAGAAGAATGTATATTCTGTTGATTTGGGGTGGAGAGTTCTGCAGATGTCTATTAGGTCCACTTGATCCAGAGCTGAATTCAGGTCCTGAATGCCCTTGCTAATTTTCTGTCTCATTGTTCTGTCTAATATTGAAAGTGTGTTAAAATCTCCCATTATTATTGTGTGGGAGTTTAAGTCTCTTTACAGGTTTCTGAGAACTTGTTTTATGAATCTGGCTGCTCCTTTATTGGGTGCATATACACTTAGAATAGTTAGCTCTTCTTGTTGCATTGATCCCTTTACCATTATGTAATGCCCTTCTTTTGTCTTTTTTGATCTTTGTTGGTTTAAAGTCTGTTTTGTCAGAGACTAGGATTGCAACCCCTGCTTTTTTTTTTTTTTTTTGCTTTCCATGTGTTTGGTAAATTTTCCTGCACCACTTTATTCTGAGCCTATGTGTGTCTTTGCACATGAGATGGGTCTCCTGAATACAGCACACTGATGGTTCTTGACTCTTTATCCAATTTGCCAGTCTGTGTCTTTTCACTGGGGCATTTAGCCCATTTACATTTAAGGTTAGTATTGTTATGTGTGAACTTGATCCTGTCAACATGATGCTATCCGGTTATTTTTCACACTAGTTGATTCAGTTTCTTCATAGTGTCATTAATCTTTATATTTTGCCCTCTCTCACCACTCCTATGCAACATGGTATTGGAAGTTCTGGCCAGGGCAATCAGGCAGAAGAAAGAAATAAAGGGTATTCAAATAGGAAGAGAGGAAGTAAAATTGTCTCTGTTTGCAGAGGACATGATTTTATACTTAGAAAGCCCCATCATCTCAGCCCCAAAACATCTTAAACTGACAAGCAACTTCAGCAAAGTCTCAGGATACAAAATGAATGTGCAAAAATCACAAGCATTCCTTTACACCAACAACAGACAAACAGGGGACCAAATCATGAATGTACTCTCATTCACAATTGCTACAAAGAGAATCAAATACCTAGGAATACAGCTAACAAGGGATGTGAAGGATCTCTTCAAGGAGAACTACAAACCACTGCTCAAGGAAATAAAAGAGGTCATAAGCAAATGTAAAAACATTCCATGTTCATGGATAGGAAGAATCAATATCATGAAAATGGCCATACTGCCCAAAGTAATTTACAGAGTCAATGCTATTCCCATCAAACTAACATTGACATTTTCACAGAATTAGAAAAAACTACTTTAATTTCATACGGAACTAAAAAAGAGCCTGCATTGCCAAGACAATCCTAAGCCAAAAGAACAAAGCTGGAAGCATCACCCTACCTGACTTCAAACTATACTACAAGGCTACAGTAACCAAAACAGCATGGTACTGGTACCAAAACAGACATATAGACCAACAGAACAGAACAGAGACCTCAGAAATAACGCCACACATCTACAACCATCTGATTTGCAACAAACCTGACAAAAACAAACAATGGGGAAAGGATCTCCTATTCAATAAACGGTGCTGGAAAAACTGGTTAGCCATATGCAGAAAACTGAAACAGGACCCCTTCCTTACATCTTATACAAAAATTAATTCAAGAATGATTAAAAACTTAAATGTAAAACCAATCCATACAAAAACCCTAGAAAACCTAGGCAATAACATTCAGGACATAGGCATGGGAAAAAACTTCGTGACAGAAATGTCAAAAGCAATTGTAACAAAAGCCAAAATTGACAAATAGGATCTAACTAAACTAAAGAGCTTCTGCACAGCAAAATAAACTATCATCAGAGTGAACAGTCAACCTACAGAATGGGAGAAAAGTTTTGCAATCTACCCATATGACAAAGATCTAATATCCAGATTTTACAAGGAACTTAAGCAAATTTACAAGAAAAAAAAAACATAAAAAAGTGGCAAAGGGTATGAACAAACACTTCTCAAAAGAAGACATTTGCGCAGCCAACAGATATGTGAAAAAAGCTCAACATCAATGATCATTAAAGAAATGCAAATCAAAACCACAATGAGATACCATATCACGCCAGTCAGAATGGTGATTATTAAAAAGTCAAGAAACAATAGATGCTGGTGAGGCTGTGGAGAAATAGGAACGCTTTTACACTGTTGGTGGGAATGTACATTAGTTCAACCATTGTGGAAGACAGTATGGCGATTCCTCAAGAATCTGGAACCAGAAATACCATTTGACCCAGAAATCCCATTACTGGGAATATACCCAAAGTAATATATATCATTCTACTATAAAGACACACATATGTTTATTGTGGCACTATTTACAACAGCAGAGTCATGGAACCAACCCAAATGCCTATTAATGATAGACTGGATAAAGAAAACGTGGTACATATACACCATGGGATACTACACAGCCATAAAAAGAGTGAGATCATGTCCTTTGCAGGGACATGGATGAAGCTGAAAGTCATCACCCTCAGCAAACTAACACAGCAACAGAAAACCAAACACCACATGTTCCCACCCATAAGTGGGAGTTGAACAGTGAGAACACTTGGACACAAAGTGGGGAACAACACACACCAGGGCCTATTGTGAGGGGTTGGGCGCGAAGGGAGGGAACTTAGAGATGGGTCAATAGGTGCAGCAAACCACCATGGCACAGGTATATCTACGTAATAAGCCTGTACATTCTACATTTGTGTCCCAGAACTTAAAGTTTAAAAAAAATAGAATTCTAATTTTTGATCTACTACATACATATATACATATATGTTTTGTGTATATATGTGTACACACATATATTTTGTTACTGGGTTACATGAAGATGTTGATACAGTAATTTAAATCAGGAGACCACTTCATTAGAGCCACTTCACTGTTATTAGAAACACTTCAATCCTTCAGCTAAGGCTTGGACAAGAAGATACTGTAAGGGACTACAGAATAATCTTTTAAAAATTAAAAATCTTTTTGAGACTCATACATTATGTTGATTCATGGAAATTATTCATATTCCCCCTTTACTGTGGGCTACAGTAACACTGATATCTTGGGAACAGGAAGAGAATAACCCATCTGCTACCTCACCATGCATGGTATTTTCCTTGTGCTAAAAATTCTAAATTCTTTTGATCCCATTGGGTCTTTGTTTCTGTAGAAATAAATTTATTTCTTCTCCTCTTAACCTATTGTTCTTTCCTCTATACATTGTTTTTATATGAAGAACTTGCCTTACTTATTTTCTTATTAGATTTTAAAACTTAAAACATGTTCTTATACTACTACATATGTCAGATGGGAAAACTCAGCATTGATGGAGTATTTCTGCTAAAGATAATCTTAACTGACTTATGAAAATGAAAACTATCGCAGGCTTCCCAGGCTGGGTACAGTGACTCATGCCTGTGATCCCAACACTTTGGGAGGCCAAGGTGAGAGGATCACTTGAGCCCAGAGTTTGAGGCTGCAGTGAGCTTATGATTGTACCACTGCACTATATCCTGGGCGACAGAGCAAAACCTGTCTCTAAAAAAAGAAATTAAAATATAATAAGTTTTAATAAAAAGAGATTGAAGATTGGGGTGATGAAAATGTTATGGAAATATATAGTGCTGATGACTGCACAATTGTGACAATATGAAGCCACTGAATTGTACAATTAAAATGGTTAAAATGGCAATAAATAAATAAATAGGTAGACAGAATGAAAACTATCCTGGTTGCTTATTTATTTATATGAAAGGATTTTATTACTTTATGTTAAGTATATTTAATTTTTCTGGGTTACTCATAATCAGAAAATGTAAATGACACGAAATTTTAGCTAAGTGACTACATGCAAACCACCCTTTATCTGCTTTCTTTATTAAAACATACAGATCCCTGTTGACAAGTGATAGTTTTTCTAAAAGACAAGTATTAAAATCAAAATATTTTCCCATACTCAGATAATGTCAAACTGTCCATATGTATTTAGAGAATTTCTTCACTTCAAGCAGATCTTAGTGCTGAAAACCAGTGAACATGGGGGCAGGGTTCAGAGTAGTTTCAGGCCCTGGTCTGGCACCTCCTTGACCTACAGCCCTGGGTAATGAGGCTGGCAGCAGTCTCAATAGTTGAGCTATCCTTCATCCTACAACTGGAGGTGAGTCAACAATCCCTAAGGCAGGGAAGCCAACTAATGTTTAAGAAACATTTTCAGTCATATGTTTAAAATACAATAATTTTTGGTTAACTCTCGATTAGTCACAATATTAAGTTAATCTGTTTTTATTTTCTAATACTTGAAAATGTGGTGTTATAAAAAGGTTATGTAAATTGGGATAATCCCATGTAAAAATGAGTGGATTCACCAACACTTTATGCTACCACAATTTTTAAAAAAGATTAGCTACTGCATGAAGTGAAATTGACTAACATGGTATTTCTTCTGGGATTAATACTGGGTATACTTAGGTGTCTCTACTAATTGTTCTCAACACCTGAGCAATCTCCTTAAGAATCAAGTCCTAACAAGGAAGAGGAGCTATAGCTCAAAGGTAAATTAGGGCTGTATTATCAAACTATAATACAGTGAAAACCAGAAATATGGGGGTAAGAGGTGTAAAAGAATGTAAGAACCTTAACAGTTATTGTAACTGGAGCCTCTTTTCTCATCCTTTAAAAAAGGTGCTAATTTTCTTAATCCAGTCTGTCACTGATGGACATTTGGGTTGATTCCAAGTCTTTGCTATTGTGAATAGTGCCGCAATAAACATATGTGTGCATGTGTCTTTATAGCAGCATGATTTATAATCCTTTGAGTATATACCCAGTAATGGGATGGCTGGGTCATATGGTACATCTAGTTCTAGATCCTTGAGGAATCGCTGTACTGTTTTCCATAATGGTTGAACTAGTTTACAATCCCACCAACAGTGTAAAAGTACTCCTGTGTGGCACATATACACCATGGAATACTATGCAGCCATAAAAAAGGATGAGTTTGTGTCCTTTGTAGGGACATGGATGCAGCTGGAAACCATCATTCTTAGCAAACTATCACAAGAACAGAAAACCAAACACCGCATGTTCTCACTCATAGGTGGGAACTGAACAATGAGATCACTTGGACTCGGGAAGGGGAACATCACACACCGGGGCCTATCATGGGGAGGGGGTAGGGGGGAGGGATTGCATTGGGAGTTATACCTGATGTAAATGACGAGTTGATGGGTGCTGACGAGTTGATGGGTGCAGCACACCAACATGGCACAAGTATATACATGTAACAAACCTGCACATTATGTACATGTACTCTAGAACTTAAAGTATAATAATAATAAAAAAAAAGGTGCTAATTCCTAGAGTTTTCTTCATCTTTTTTAAAAAAACCGCTTTATTGAGGCATGACTGACATACAAAAAGTTGTACATATTGCTTCTTTATCCTTTAATACATTTTAGTTCATATATAAACTTCTGAGACAAAAAAATACTGCTTAAATGCAACCTACCTCCATATCCTTTAGACTATCTATAATTAATTTTTTCTCTTCTTTTTGTCATTTATTCTTCCTCTGTCTCTTTTTAAACCACCCCCTTTAGTTCCAAGCTTCCTTTACTTTCAAAAGCAGGTGGTGTGATTGCTGGTATTTGACATTTTTGATTAAATAATAGCATTATCTAAACCATCTTCTATTCTTCAGGGACCTCCTTTTGTGAAACTCCAAAAATGTCTTCTAAAATCTTCCTAACGCTATCTTATTCTGTGAGCAACTCAGACTGTCATATCATTATTTGATACTGTAGAAGAGAAGGAAATTTCAGATGATTTCAATAACTATTTCTGTTATTGTACTATTTCTAACTTCTCATTTTAGTTCACAGATAATTTCCATTTAAATATCTTCTATATATACATTAGTTATAGAAATAAGTGCTGATATTTTGATACTTCTTAACTTATTTTTTCTCTTAAAAACTGTTTTTTGCAATTTTCGTGTTAATATCTATGTAATATTGGGTTTAAACGACTTCTTTTTATGTGTATTGACTAGAAGAGCTCCTGCTTTCATTAATGGTTCCATCTAATGCTGTGAAGGTGACTGTTGTAAAAGACACAGTAAAAATGAATCCAGATTTTGGTTAACCAGGCAAGGTCATTTCAAGGGATAGCTTAAATCTATTCCATGCACTTTTGGGCTCCCTTTCTCCTTATACAGATTCCACCTGGGGGCCTTTAGCAAATGAGTCTCAAGCCAGATCTGGCTAGATGGGGTCTTGTGCCTCTCTTAGATTCTGGGTGTCTGTAACACAGGTAAACAATTATATTATTCCCCAGCAGGGGATGGGTGACTGTCTCACAATTACAGTCTTCATATTACTCCCTCTTGCTCACAACCAGTCATTTGCCATTTCTTTGGAGGTGCCTGTACTAGCTCTGGCTTTCCTGGTCTGAGTTCCATGAGTAGCAGCAAAGATGACAGAGGTGAGGACAGAACACATTTTACCGCAACTCCACGTGCCTGATATGATCAGAATAAACTGGTAAGGCAGAGTTTGGGGTGACCTGCTGGACATCCATGAAGGTGAAAATAAAAAGAGCTCAAAATATGTTTGTTTACAAAATCATGAGTCTAACATAACATGGGCATGGAGTAGTGGAGAATAATGTGACAAGATTGCTGTCCATGAGTCTAAATTTTGAGTTGTTAGGAAGGATGAGACTGGACTTCAATGACAAGAGGATACTGGGGGACACAGGCAGGTGAGCAGACTCTTAAAATAATGATAAATTTCAATTTATAGGGTTATGGAGTGAATATGTCCCCCCTAAAACCACATGTTGAAATCTTAGCCCACATGTGATGATATTAGTAGGTGGTGCCTTTTGGTGGTGATTAGGTCATGAGGGTGGGGCCCTCAAGTATAGGATTTGTGCCCTTATAAAAGAGATTCCAGAGAGCTTTCTCACTGCTTTCCACCACGTGACAACACAGCAAGAAGACAGTATCCATGAATCAGCAAGAAGGCCCTCACCAGACACCAAATCTTCTAGCACCTTGATCTTGGATGTCTCAGCCTCCAGAATTGTGAGAAATAAATGTTTGCTGTTTAAGCCACCAGTGATATTTTTGTTGTAACAGCCCCATGGACTAAGACTATATATATATATATATGTGTGTGTGTGTGTGTGTGTGTGTGTGTGTGTGTGTGTGTGTGTGTATGCATATGTACATATGTATATGTATACCTATACATAATATTAATTATGTATACACATTCAGTATGGCATCTATAGCACAGAATGTTAACACCTTCATCATCATTTTATCTGAAGAAAACCAGCCAACATTCACTGTGATTTTTAAATGTTTGCACTTTTTGATAGACTTAGTGGGAAATAATTAGACATGTGGGAAGTTTCCAATATGCCTTCTGCACCTATCACTGAGGAACTTTGAGCTGAGATCATAATGAGTAGAGCTGTATTAGAAAACATTCTCCATTCTGCTGCACTTCCTCCGGGCTGAGTGAACACACTGCTTCTTACTGAGTATGTTTCATTTAGCATTTCAGCCAGCTTTCCAATTTAGCTAACTTTCAGGTTCTCTTGTTAACTTATTTACTTGTGTGCCCAAGTAGAATTGGAACACCTCTTTTGCATAATCACAATCTGTTGACCCCTTATCTTTTGAAGATCTGATGCACAAACTCAGGGCAATGCTGGTTCCCGCTGGAAATGTGGACCTCAGTGGTGGTATTTCTTCTTCCTATGGGGTTATGTCTGCGAAGTTTTATTGCTGAGTCAGGAATTTGAGATGGGTTTTATTTATGTCTAGAAGTTTTATTGCTGAATCATTTTAGGCAGTCACAGTCAAGTTCTTACGTTTGCTAGTTATTTGGAAATATTTTACATCCTTATAATGTGAAAGAATTTGCAGATTCCCACTGCAGATCAGCGATATTAAACACTAAGGAACATTTATTACCTCTGCCTATCCAAATTCTGTTCATCCCTTCAGACCCAGATCAAGACCCAGCTTCACCAGCAAGCTTCTCTGATTATCAAAGACTGCACTAAAATTTCTCTCCTTCTGAACTTCTTTAGCACCTAAAGCCCACATTACATAATTCGACCTCTGGTGGTTTTGTTGTTTATTGCTGTTTTAGCAGTTACCACTGAAGAGGGTCTGGCTGTGTGTTTTATCCCCCTTTGCCATTCCCAAATCCCTAACCCCACTACATCTCTACTATATAAATACTTATTGGTTAATTCTAAAAATTCTAATTATTTCTTCAGAGTTACTGAAATAATTGCCTCGAAATTATTTAAACTTTTCCTGGGAATTTCTTAACCTTATATTCCACAAGGAATGTAGCTAGCACTACTTCTTGATCTGTACAACTACTTAGAAGGCAAAGACAAGACACTAAAAAGGCAGGGTGCAGTGGCTCATACCTGTAATCCTAGGACTTTGGGAGGCCGAGACGGGCGGATTACCTGAGGTCAGGAGTTCAAGACCAGTCTGGTCAACATGGTGAAACTCCGTCTCTACTACAAATACAAAAAAATTAGCCGGGTACAGTGGTGCATGCCTGTAATCCCAGTTACTGGGGAGGGTGATGCAAGAGAATCGCTTGAACCTGGGAGGTGGAGGTTGCGGTGAGCCGAGATCGTGCCACTGCACTCCAGCCTGGGCTACAGAGCAAGACTTCATCACACACACACACACAAAAAGACCCTAAAAAATAGATTGCTGTAAGCTAGGACACATATCACACAAATCTGAGATTTTTTTTATTCTACAGCAAGGCAATAAACATTTTGAAATGGAGTTTAAACGTGATATAAATCTTATTTCTGGGACCTCTTATTTACTATTTTAACAATGATTAGAAATAGAATTTTACAAAAGAAAAGCCAATCAACCAAACAATACTTGTTAATAATTACAACAGCAGTGACTTTTGTTACCCCCACTTATTTTGTTACTTGTTAATATGGAAAATACCAGGTGAGGGAGTGCTGAGCTGACCTGAAATACTGTAGTAAGAATCAAGCCCTGCAGAAAATTTTCATTGGAGCATTATTATGAACGAAATGTGGTTAGCATAAATATCTTACATATCTGGTGAGCTTTTTCACGGGGTCATTGTTCCTTATAAAATGAACTATGAGAAAAGTAAATAATAATTTTCCCTTCAAAATATTAATCACATATGAGTTTTTACTCCATGGTAAGGCTATTTAAATAACCTCTCTCATTGAAAACAACACAAACAAAAAACCAAAAACCACTACATAGTGAGCGGACATTTTGCTTACTTTGTCTAATGTAGTCCACATGATCACTCTAAAAGGTGAATATCATGGCCCTGTTTTACAGAGGAAGAAAGGCAGGATCCAGAGAGTGCCCAAGGTAGCACAGCTACTAACCTGGCAGTTAGAGTTAGACGCCATCTCAAAGCCCTGACAAGGTTCAGCTTTGGCAGTGTCGCCACATTTGTGATTCGGACTGTACGACCTCTATGGTTGTATATAGCAGCTCTCTTCACTTGCACTGCAAAAGTGAAAACTTGGAACTTAATTTTTGTACCATACCTAGAGGCAGTTCCTGACAGGGGGCCGATCCTGAGCCTGGTCCTCCTAAGCAAAATAAATACCCAGACAGAAGGAAAAGGGAGATGTTGGAAACACGGATTCAGGGTATCTCAAAGTGGGATACAAATAACTTTTACTTAGTCAGAGAAAGAGCTCCCAGTAAACAGAAGACCCTGAGCTCCCAAGGCTGCAGCTTGTCTCAGCACTGAGACGTCTGGACAGACGCAGAGTAGCTGGGGAGTTGGATGTCTGGCAGTCTACATTGTCGGGATCTTTCTCCTAAAGAAATATTCAAATAAGACTTTCATGAATTCTAATGCATGTGGGGTTACACAATGAAAATCAGTACAAAAATAGGATTTGCTTTACAGAAATTTACCGTGCAGCCATGTGCTATAACCTATATAGTCCGTGAGGCGAGGGAGAGCTGAAATCATAGCACGATGTTCCCTGTCTGTGCAAGTTCACTTGCTTTAAGCGTTCTATTTACAGCCATTTTGCTTCTTTGCCTCTGCGTTGGTGCATGACCAATAGACTGAGACTATTTCAAACAAAAGGTCTCTGAGGGCCAAGGCTATGTAGACTTGACTTGATGTGTGGAACAGCAGTCAGAGCCCAACAGGCCTTGTAGGAATTTATAATGTTATTTGGGGCTGGTAATTATGATTAGGCTACAGCGTAAATCTGAAGCAATTTGGCAGTAAAGTTGTGACCAAAACATGGAGTCACTGCCTTCCAGCAGTCACAGTCCAGTATGCGGTGCATGAGTATGATGCTGCAATTTTAGGGAAGATGACTGCCCTTTAAGATGGTCCATTCAAACTGGAAAGCCTTCTAGACAAATTTGTGAGAAGGAGTTGACTCACCAATGTGCCTGCGAACACTTTCAAACTATACTTTAAACGATGCTTTGCTTTGAACAAATCACTGGCCCAATTCTTCCCTTTCTCTGAGTCTGTAACTCCCATTGAAATCAATGAGAACTGAATATTCAAAAGGGACCAGAGAACAAAGTTGCAGGTTGAATTAATGGGATAAAGGAATGCAGATCTCTTAAAGCCTCTGCAATTAAATTGTGGCCTTATACAATCCTCTAGGGTCACCAGCAATTTGCTGGCCTAGGAAAGCCAGCTGACTTCACTTTCAGAGGTGTCACAATTTATAGCATGCATTTTCTTAGACATTAACGCATGATCCTTCTTAGCTCAAAATCTACCTCCTCACTCTAATCTCTTTAGAACCTGATACCTTGGAGTCTGGGATTTCATTCACATGTCCTTATCACCAGCTAAGAGAATCAATCAAAAGGCAAGACATTCATTTAAAAGTGCACAGCTAAGCACATGTGGATATATTATTTTTCTATGCATATATTAGTTTATGCATCTTATCTATATCTGTACCAACACATATATTTATATATTGTATGTTAATTATCTGATGTTTTTCCCAACTAGAATCAAAGCTCCAACTGACAAGAACTTTGTCTTATTTAATCATTACATCCTTAGCACTTGGCTTCACTGTAACTGTCAAATATTTTTGATCATCGAGACATTTACAAACATATTTGACTAGATATTCGTAATGCCACAAGAAGAACATTTCAGTAATTCTCTTAAATTTTTTTGTCCAAAGAGAAAAACAGTATCACTTACTAACCATATACTGTATTCTAGCTTCTTTCCAAATACTTTTCTTTCTCAGTAAATTTTAACAACAGTGGAGTGTGATGTCATATTTTTATATTTTTGTTACAAATAGTTTAGAAATGGAGGTTTAGAGAAATTAAACAACTTTGCCAAGGACACAGAACTAGGAAGGGGCAGTGCACAGAACAGTAGAAGGATGAATCCTCTTCTGACTGCAAAGCCCATACTCATTTCCCTTATCTCACTTCTTAACATTTGAACAATCGGGAAAAGAAACATACTTATAAAATGGAAAGGTCTCCACCAGTCAACCGTAAGAAATAGTGATGACTATGAAGTGGCCTTCAGTATGGGGAAGTACCAAGTAGGTGTCCAGATAAGCTGAAAGGGAATGAAGTGACAGGAAGGAAAAGTCTGGGACTGCCTCACCAGCAGAAATACACCAGGCACCTGGAAGTCCTTGCTGGTTGCTTGCTCACTGTTCAGGACAAGACCGCTCAAGCTGGGTACGTATGTGGCATAAACCAATCTCCATCTGCCTTGACTCATTTGGTGGCCTACTCCATACAACCAAATCTCTGCTCTTTGGTCAACATGACCTCAGAATCCCATCATTTCCACAGGTGTAATAGACCACACCAGATTTCTTCCTCTCTAGCCTATCCTTCTCTGGTGATTTCTATCTTCCCTGATATACCATCTGTATTAGGTCATTTTCACACCACTATGAAGAAATACCTGAGATTGGGTAAATTACAAAGAAAAGAGGTTTAATTGACTCACAGTTCTACATGGCTTGGGAGGCCTCAAGAAACTCACAATCATGGTGGAAGGGGAAGCAAACACGTTCTTCCTCACATGGTGGCAGGAGAGAGAAGTGCCAAGTGAAGCAGAGAAAACCCCTTATAAAACCATCAGATCTCCTGAGAACTCACTTACTATCATGAGAACAGCATGGGGGAACTTCCCCATGGTCCAATCACCTCCCACGAGGTCCCTCCCCCAAAACGTGGGGATTATAATTTGTGTTACAATTCAAGATGAGATTTGGGTGGGGACACAGGGCTAGGTCATATCACCACCCCTCCCAATATCTTCATGAAGTGTTTCAAATGCTAACTACATTCCCAATTTGTACCTATTCCCAAAACCTACATCAGGGTAGGTTGAGATGCCCCCAGTCACAGTTTGGGGGCATCCATGAGCAGTCTGGATAGCCCCAAAGGCTGTGAGCCATGCATTGTGACTCCATCCATGCTTTCTGCACCGGCTGACATTGTCCTACACTCTGGAGGCTGCTTCTATCATCCTTAACTAAACATGTGAGCAGTGCTGGGAGGCACAGCATTGTGTAACTGGAAGCTGAAAGCCATCTATGAGTTAGAGGCAGTAGTAGTAATAAAACCTACCATGTACTGTTTCCTCTGTGCCAGGTACTGCACAGATGATTAAATGAAATAATCCAAATAAAAGCTTACCACCCCAGGAGGTAGAAGCTGCTATCCCCATTTTACAGTTGAGGAAACTGTAGATTTACAGTAGTTAAGCACTTTGGCTAAAGGTTTGCAACTGGTCTGTGACAAAACTGGTCTTTGAATCAGGTATTCTGGCCCTAGAGCTAGTCCTTTGCCATAGAGCTACCCTGCAGGGGGCTGGGTGATTTTTGGAGCCACCTTTGGGGGCTGGTGTGGATGGGGATGATCAAAGGACTTGGGACTGTGTTGGTGGAGGACATCTGCATAATTAGGCAATTGGAATGTTTAAGATACTGAGGGCAGCTGGGGATATGAATGTTCTGTATGTGAAAAAGAATGAAAATTTGTAATCAGTTAAAATATTGCTTTAGACACATACTGCAATTTAGTTCATAAAGTACTTTTGCAGCCTGTTATCCATCCCACTAATAGTTTTTTCTCTCCAGTGCCTGCATTCTATGCTACCAGCAGCAGCTGCCCCAGCTTCTTTACCGCATCAAAGTTTTCATACACATTATCTCACAATTTGTCTGCTGAGGTAGGTTTAGGGGACACTGGGGGGAATTGGGAGCTCCGGGCAGTCTAGTGACTTTGCCCTGGCCACACGGTTAGTAAGTGGTGGCAGCCAGGTCTGGTCCTGAGTCCCATGCTCCCTCCCTGACTTGTGTGGAGGAAGACCCTTGTCACTTCACCATTGCTACCATATGAAGAGTGATGACATTCTTCCAAGATTTCAGGAGAATTAGTTGTGGTTGACATTTTGTGACATCCTTAAATATTCTTTGCATTACTATGATATAGCACAGAGCTTTGTGATAATTCATGGAATTTTTTTTTTAACCATTCATCTAAGCTGTCAATTTTCTACTTTTATAAATCATGTTGTGTTGAGCATTTCTGTTTTGAGTATTTGACGAAATTTCTAATTATTTCCTTAAGGAAATTCCTAAAAATGAAATTACTGAACCTGAATATGAACTCTTTTGAAGCTCTTGATACATAGCTCCAGTTGCTTTTACTAAAAGACCTATCACACTGTTCCTCCACCAGCAGTATTTAAAATGTGCCTATTTCATCACATGCACACACACACACAAAGATATATATATGTATATCACTAATTTGACAGGTGAAGATTATTGTTTTAATATCGATTTTATGGACTACTAGTTAGACTACATTTTGATTAGTCATTAGTTTGTTTATCAAGTTTATATTTTGTCCCTTCATTGTACAGATATGTTAATTTCCTTCATTGATTTCTGTGAGCTTTTCCTATAATCAACAATCAACGGTTTATCATTTGTTTGTAGTATTTCCCTGGATTTCCCCCTTGCTTTGGCGGCATTGTTGTATCTTCATTATTGATGATGACTTCTAGAACTAGGCTGCCCTGTCTCCTGTAGTTCTTCCCCGCAAATGCTTCTCGATGTCCCAATGTGTGGGAAGCTGTTTAAGCCACAAGCCTGAGATTCAATCATTGAATAGTCTTGTGTTAGCACATGGTGTAGTGGTGAGAAACATAGTACATAAAGGAAGCACACCATACAGGGTTCTATGAAGGTATGCAGACGCAGGAAATGAATCATAAATCACAACTTTCCAGGCTTCAAACTTTCCAAATGGGACTACAGGCACGTACCACCATGCTCGGCTAGTTTTTTGTGTTTATACAAAAATGGCAGCTGCCTGCTAAGGGCTTGGTGGAGGATGAATAGATGGATGACCACACTCTTCTCTCCTGATTGCCACGCCCACTGGCTCTGTAACTTTAGACAAGTCAATTGCCTCAACTAATGAAATCGGGCCTCAATTTCATGATCTATAAAATGGGTTTTAGCCAGGTGCGGTGGCTCACGCCTTTAATCCCAGCACTTTGGGAAGCCGAGGTGGGTGGACCACCTGAGGAGTTTGGGACCAGCCTGGCCAACACGGTGAAATCCTATCTCTACTAAAAATACAAAAAATTAGCTGGGTGTGGTGCTGGGCACCTGTAATTCCAGCTGCTCGGGAGGCTGAGTCAGGAGAATTGCTTGAACACAGGAGGTTGCAATGAGCCAAGATTGAGCCATTGCCCTCCAGCCTGGGCAACAAGAGTGAAACTCCATCTTGAGAATAAATAAATAAATAAATAAATAAATAAATAAATAAATAAAATAGGTTTTAGGCCGGGCATGATGGCTCATGTCTGTAATCCTAGCACTTTCTGAGGCTGAGGCAGTCGGATTGCCTGAGCTCAGGAGTTTGAGACCAGCCCGGGCAACATGGCAGAACCCCGTATCCACTATAAATACAAAAAATTAGCCGAGCATGGTGGTGAGTGCCTGTAGTCCCAGCAAATGCTGAGGCATGAGAATCGTTGGAACCTGGGAGGCAGAGGTTGCAGGAGCTGAGATCGCACCATTGCACTCCAGCCTGGGCGACAAAGTGAGACTCTGTCTCCAAAGTAAATAAATAAATAAATAAATAAATAAATAAATAAATAAATACAAATAAAATGAGTTTTACACTGGGTTGTTGCCAAGATCCACTGAGATAACGAATATGAAAACAACTTGTAAACTAGAAAGCAAAAAAGGAAATGTCAGTCATGCATTTTAGTAGAAGTTTTGCTGTAGTTATTTACTATCTTATAGGAAAAAAATATTGGCAGGCAGGATGAGAAGTTAGGATTTTTCTCAGAGGGTTACTCTCGTTTCTTTGTGTGCCCGTCTCCCTGCTATGGTGTACATTCAAATGCCTCTAAAAGGCAGGCACCGTAGTCATTTAACTTGATTTCTATGGTGACCAGCACAGCCCAGTGACTGAAATATTTTCATGAAAAGTCTGCAGGAAAATTCTGCTCTACACACATATATATCCTGTATAGTCCATTAAAGGTTAGCATAAAATATTAATGAATGGCCTTTCCTCGCTTGTGCTGGGCGTGGCAGCCGCTAGGAAGAGCTTCACAGATGGGCTGCTGAGTACGGACAATGGGCAGGAACTGCCTGGTGAGCACATAAGGAGGGTGGGGGGTGGCTCAGTTACTGGAACAGCATGTATAGTGGTCAGGAGGTGTGACAGGGTGACAGGGCATGGCCTGGGTCCCAGAAGGCTTCTCTGAGATGGGGAGACAGATGTTGACAAAAACCACCTATCAAAAATTCATGCACTCAGAATAGTCAAATTGAGTGCCCTTGACACAGCATTTAAGAAGTAAAAGAGGTTTATGTAAAGGGTATCACGACAAGAGTGCGGCTGAGAATGTGGTAACAGCAGCCTCTCCGCTGACCTTGTGGCTTTCAGTCCTGTGGGTTTAGTCATTCTTCCTCCATATGGAGGTGACTTGGGGAGGATGTAATGTCAATGGCCCTTCTCAGGTTGGTTTCAGTTGCTTTCTTACCACCTAGTAGTGCTAAGGGATCAGGTGAATAAAAAGTGGAACCCTTCCGGAGTGCCAAGCCCTGTCCAGAGGTGAGAGTTCTCATGGTCTTCTCCTCCTCCACTCCTCCCCAAATCAGGTTGCAACATCCCTAGTAACAGCCAACTTTCAATTTATTTAGTTACTCCTAATGCCCATTGAGTAAAATGAGGACTCAGTTATTTGTGGGTATCCCATTTACTTTATTTAGGGAAAATAAGATTTAATAATGCCAAAAACATCCTTCTGTCTAGGAATCACTGACTGCTAGAAAGTTATCTCTGATTAACTATATGTTGTAAAAGGAAACACACATTTAATCTGAATGTAAACATATTCAGTATATGTCCTCCCCTTTTTCAAGGCATGATAATTCTCCTTGGGAGTTCTAGAAAATCCCTCTCGAACATTGGCTGGCATTTGTCCTCCCACCACATTATCAAAGTGGAAAAAAGACAAAAAAACAAAAAAACATGAAGCTAACCTGAAGTCGTGTCCTGTCTTCAGTATGTCTGGCGCCTGGCAAGCAGATCTGGTTTGGGGAGGGTGAGACGCAGTAGAAGCAACGGAAGACGAAGCTGGAAGGTCAGGATGGGATCTGATTTGGAAGAGCCCTGTATCTATGCTGAGGAGTTTAGCCTGTATCTTATAGGGGCTTTGTCTTAGCCTCGATGGCAGTTTAAAACTCAAATGAAATACTGAATCCTGAGTACAGTGTGAAGTGGAAAAGCTGCCACTATTTGCATTTAATCTATAAAGAAACTGACGCATACAGAGATTAAGGAATATGCGGAGGAGGATATCACAGCTGCTAAGTGGCAGATCTGAGTCTGACAAGTCTATGCTACTGTTGCTTCTTGTACCTTTAACTGACAGGGCACGAGGAGGAAGGGGAGGGGAATTGCGCCTAGGGAGAGAGAGAAAACAAGTTCACTACAGCCGTGTAAATTATTATTTCACACAAAGTCTTGAATGAATTCCTTGCATGTGGCAATTCTCTAAAGAATATATGTCTATTTTTTGAATAAACAGTAGTGAAAACCCAGAGGTAAAGATGGAAAATAAAAATGACGGGGGTATGCGGGCATGACGTGCGCACGTGTGCCTACATCCACTGCTCTGCCCACCAAGGGTCTACTGCACAGGGCATTATTACCAAGAGAATCAAAGGGAGGTAGTGAATCATACATTCCCTGTTATTAGGTTTAAGAAAAAAGTAATGAGTAGGAAGAGAGGCAGCAGCAACTTTAGAAGCAGAATGTAAGGTGCATTAGGGAACCAGCAGCAGGAGCAGAGTGAGATGAACCGAATATACCCCTGAGAATCACTAACAGCGTGTGCTAGGCAGCAGCTTAGGTGCCCTGAGAAATCTGTTCTTCTAGATTTTGCCACGGGCCTCTGTGGCAGGCAAAATAATGGCCCCTCAAGGATGCACATGTACTAAGCCTTGGAATTTCTACATGGCAACAGGGACTTTACAAAAGTCAAGTGAAGGCCCTTCTGATGGAGACATTATCCTGGACTACCTAGGTGCGACCAATGTCATCATAAGCATTCTTCAAAGTGGAAGAGGGAGGCAGAAGAGGAGGTCAGAGGGGTGCAGGGTGAGAAATCGACCAACCAGATCCTGCTAGTTTTGAAGATGCAGGAAGGTGGGCATGAACTAAGGAATGCAGGCAGCCTTGAAAAGCTGGAAAAAGGCAAGGAAACAGATTCTTCCCCAGAGTCCCCAGAAAAAAACATGAAGCTTTGCAGATCCATTTTAGACTTCTGACCTTCAGAACTGTAAGGTAATACATTTGTGTTATGTTTGAAGCTGCCTAGGTCGTGGTAATTTGCTAGGGCTTCCTATATGCTCAGAATTGTACTCCATGGAGAGAAGGAGTCAAGGAATATTCAAAATCAAGCAAGCAGCCAAAGGGTTCTGGTCTTATGTGTTCACGGACTCTACATTTCCTCTTCTCTGCTGTTTCTTGTAGGAAGTAGAGCTCAAAATGACGAAATCAGAAAAACGAGAATTAGAAATAATTCAGGAATTTGCATGGTAATGGATAGGAAAAATAGCTACTACTTTTAAAAAGTTGATTGCTTACAAAACTCATAAATAAGACAGTGTATGCTTTCTCCTTTGCCTTATTCAGTATACCTAGTGCGTACAGAGAAGTAGGTAGGCAGCTTGCTGGTTAGTTTGTCAAGGATTAAAATGAAGTAAATCCTAACAAGGCCTTTAAGACCTTCATCAGATCTTCCACATGTCATGTCAGAGTAAAAGGTACTCACATTAAATATAACATTTTATTATAAAATGTTTTAAAAGTTTTTTATAATTTTATTTTAAAATATTTGCTATAAGTATCTTATATAATGTATGATTGGTTACGATTATTCTGCAATGATCCTGCTTACTTGGGAATTCTAATGAAGTGAGCAATTAAACATACAGACTACAAGTATATTGAAATGTGTATGAAAACTGCACTTAACAATAATGTGGGCGTTATATTACATGTTGTAGCTAGTAAATTAAGGGATTTCTTAATTTTAATTTTGCTGCTTTCTTATTTTGGAGTAAAAATTTTGTTTTCATTCTCAAACATGTTCATAGGCCCATGGCCTTTTGCTCATAGTGCTTGATGGATAAAGTAGTCCTGTGAGATGAAATAGCAAAACAACACCTGCAACTAACTGAGCTCAACTGTATGAATGAGCACATACCGAAAGGGAAGAGTTAAGGTTACCATAGAAACTGTAATACAAAAATTCTGGAGCTAAATTATTACCAATCCACTCAGCTTGCTACCGCAGCTTCCTTTTTGATGAGGATAAGCATTGTCATTAACGGGAGGCAGAATGGTACAAGGATCAAGAGAATGGACATTAAAGCAAGACAATGATGAGCTCCAAGCCAGACTCTACCACTTAGAAGATGTGTAACTTTGGCCAGGTCACTTGGACTCTCTAGACCTCAAATTCCTCATCTAGGAAATGGGGATAGTAACAGTACAGGTTGAGCATCCCTAATCTGAAAATTCAAACTCCAAAATGCTTCAAAATCTAAAACCCTTTGAGCGCTGACTTGACACTCAAAGATCATATTTAAAGGAAATGCACATTGAAGCATTTCGGATTTTGAATTCCTTGATAAGGGATATTCAACCTGTACCAACCTCAGGGGATTATAAGGATTAAGTGAGTTAATATTTACAAAGCACTGGTACATAAGTAGTTTTATATACATGTTTCTGATTTTTTTAAAAAAGTATGTGTTCAAAATTTACGAAGTTCAACTATATGGCCTTCACTGTAAAGATGAAGTCTAAGATATAATCCTGTACTCTAGGCACTGAAATTCTAGGGGGAGGCATGTACTGGAATCCAGGTATGAATAAAGTAATATGAAAACTTTGAAGAAAGTAGTCAATTCTAATAATGAAAACTGTTTAACCCACTTATAGTTAACATTGTTTAATTAAAATATATCCAAATATTGAAAAATGAAATTAATCAGCAGATTTACTAAATGTCTATTTTATCTGTAGGCCTGTGTAATCCACTGTGACTGTTTGGAATAAAGGCATTTGTTAAGAGAGGAGGAAAACAAGACAGAGGGTCTGCTTTGTGCCAGGGCCTTTTAAGATTTTCTTACTGAACTTTCTCAATCCTGCAACAAACTTTGAGGTATGTATAATCATTCCCATTTTACGAAATAGTTACCTGGGTCTAAAATATGTTAAGGCAGAGAGAAATCTGAATCCAGATAAAATTCTCACCCTCAAAGCCAAATTTACTTTCACCAAGCCAGTGTTTTCAAACTTCATTAGCAGAAACCGAGCTTTAAAATAAAATCATGCATTGTTAAGTGTATTATTTTATTAGTGTAAATATAAGTTATGTTTATAGTTTTTAAAACACAGTCATAACAGTAAATATTTACTTGTTGTAAAGTCAATCAATGAGAATAATGTGGGTATAGTGATTAACATAGAAATTGGAAATCAAAGGTTATGGAAGTTAGTCGCAGTTATGCTAGTCTCAGAGCTTGATTTATTTTTTTGTTATTGTTACATAGTATTAAGAAAACCCTGCATCACACAGTTGTAAATTTTAAAAGAGTTCACCCTATAAACCAGGCTATTCTTCAACTAAGCTGATACAGAGGCTTGAATGACATGAGTAGGAATTAACTTCTATTAAATTCTATTTCATAAAAACAATTATTTATCAAGTCTCTCCTTTATGTTAGGCACGGGGCTGGATGCCAGGGATTCCATGGTGCTCATGACAGATGTGGTTCTTGGCTTCCAGATAAGTGCTTGAAAGAGGAATAACCAGGTCAAGAACATTTACTGGAGTAGACCATTTTCAAGAACATTTACTGGAGTTGACCATTTACACGGATGGCTTTTTCCCATAAATATAAACACAGGGTCTAGTTAACCTCTTACGGAAAGATTTCTTTCAGTTGAATTTATATTCACAGGTCATAGATTCTTGGCATCAAGTACAGCCTGACTGGAATCATTGGAAGACTAAAACCAGCCAGGCACAGTGGCTCAGGCCTGTAATCCCCGTACTTTGGGAGGTCAAGGTGGGTGGATCACTTGAGCCCAGGAGTTTGAGACCAACCTGGGCAACATAGGAAGACACTGCCTCTACAAAACTTAAAAAAAATTAGCTGGGTATGGTGGTAAAGGCCTATGGTCCCAGCTACTCGGGAGGCTGAGGTAGGAGGATCACTTGAGCCTGGCAGGTTGAGGTTGCAGTGAGCCATGATTGTACCACTGAACTCTAGCCTGGGTGACAGAGTAGGACCCTGTCTTCAAAGGAAAAAAAGACTAAAACCAATATTTTCTCCCTCTACTCTCCTTCACTCACTTAGCACTCAATCTCTGCTACAGTTTTAGTAACCCTGGGCACTAGACTAATTACTTTAGTAGCTGGGGACTAGCTCACTTTCTCGTTTGGGTAAGTGCCAGGCCAATAATAATCTTGAGATTTTTAAGGATTTATTTTGAACTCTTTCAGACTTCACTGTAATTTATGAAGCACTAAAGGGACTACATCCATGCGAGTGACAGAAACTCCAGGCTGAAGCTGCTCAAGCAATCCTAACTCATTCTATGTATCAATAACTCCAGTACCTGGCACTCAGCAATTATCAAAAATTGGAGAGAATAAACTGTGGATACATATTTTTAAAATTTAGCTCACTAGGACAAGAGAATCTGATGGCAGACTTGA